>NC_134857.1:93102392-93702392 GCF_049852395.1 Peromyscus maniculatus bairdii | reverse complement strand
AGGCAAGATTCCTAAGAAAGGAAGCAACCAACAGTCCCATCCATCTATGATGCTAATGAACCACTAAAATGCTTAGCATGGAAAATAATCCTATAGGTTCAGTTGTGGCATGCGTACCTTGATGATAACTAACAGCTCCCTAATGGGACTTAAGAGTCATTCAACAAGAGGGAAACTATAATTATTACAGGAAACCTAGCCAACTTCCTAAGGCTAGGTAAGTCATGCATCTTGAAGGAGAACATACAACAATCACTTCATGGAGTTTTTTTAAATTTTTTAATCTAAGAAAACTATTTATTCATTTTATATACCAACCACAGATCCCCCTTTTATCCCTCCTCCTGCCCCCCTCCCAGCCTTTTCCCCCTGACCCACTCCTCATCTCCTCCTTTAAAAGGGTAAGGGCCCCCCATGGGGAGTCAGCAAAGCCTGGCACATTCAGTTGAGGCAAGCCCCACCCCCCTGCATCAAGGCCATGCAAGGCGTCAGACCATAGATAATGGGCTCCAGAAAGCCAGCTCATGCACCAGGAATAGATCCTGATCCCACTGCCAGGGACCCCTCAAACAAATCAAGCTACACAAGAGTCTTTTAAAGGTTGAAAAGCAAAGAGAAAAAGCTATGCAGGGAGACCACTGAAAAATATTGTACAATAAAAAGAGTCTTGATATGTTTCCAACTATATCTACCTAATATTCACACACAGGGCAATTGTTATACCCGAAACTGTTCTTGCTCACTGGCATAGCATCATTCATAATCCATCCCCATCCTTTAGGCCCTGGCAATCCTTCAAGTGCCATCTCAGTGGTGCTTTATTTTTTCCCCTCTCATCTTCAAACATATGGAATCTTCTCCACTTGTAATCTCCTTGGGCTTTCTTCCACCATTTCTGTGCCGGTTTTATATAAGTTTGTATTCTTTTGTGCATTTGTCCCATTCAAAATACTTGAATCTTGAGCTTATATTTTTGTGATATTTGTATTCCTGGAACTAAGTATTTAGATAAACATTAGTCATTGTGCAGATGAATAAATTTAAATTAAAAAATTGCCAAGCAATTCTCATCATTTTGATAAAGAAGTATAAATGTATTGTCCTTGTTTGGGGAGAAAAATGTGAAGAATGAACCCAGAGTCTGGCAAATGCTAAACATATATTCTACTACTGAACTAGACCCATAGTCCTTGCTCTCAATTTATTAACAATGGTTTAAATTATCTAACAGTACTCTAATAGTAGCATAAATTAGACTACTTCTAAAATGACTAAAAAAGTTACAATAAAATTAAGGATCTAAGCAGTTTTATTTGGATATTTTATTATAATTTCTCATCACATCCATGAAGAAAAGTCATTTTAAATTTTATTTTTAAGCTGCATGTACAAGCATATAATAGTCATTAAAATGATATAATAGCCATAAACTTGATCACATATCACTAATTATGGGTTCCTTTTTGGTCAGCAACTCTTTAGAGAAACAACCAATAGTGGACTTCAGTAATTAAAATGAAGAATATTATCCATGTTAATAAAATTCATTTAATGACAAGAACAATTGCTTCTTTAACTATTTGATACATGTTTATCTTTAAATGAGACAGGATATTACACTTATTATTCATAGAACTAAATTAATTCATAAAAAGCTCACAAAATCAGTAGCAACAGACAAAAACAGCACACAAATAGTACTTACTACATGTGAAATACTCATCTAAGATATGTTTTACACATGCTAATACATTAGACTTCACTGAGACTCTGAAGCAGCCACTATTGTTAATACTTTCCTTTGTAGTTGAGAAAGCTGGAGCATACCCAGGCTAAGTCTTTCCTTATGCTGAGGTTCAACACTAGGCCTAGAATCAAGCGATCAGAATCCATGCCTTAAGAATCCATGCCATATGGAATAGATGTCCTCTTTGCTCTTAATTTGATCATTTTTCACATGAGCAAACTAAGGCTTGGCAGGCAGAACCATAATTGGAAGTCATCTGTTCTGTTTAATAAATCTTGCTTTGTTTGGGCATGTTTTGGTCTTACTGGCTTTTTTTATATATATATATTATGGCTTACAATTTTGGGTTTTTATTGGAACGTGTTTATGTTTCTTGTTCTTTTTATTTTTATTTTATTTTATTCTGGTTTGTTTGTTTTCTAAAGAGCGAGAGATAGTAATGGCATAGAGTGAGTAGGTGGGCAGGGTCTTAAAGATGGAGGAGGAGAAAGTGATCAGAATATATTGTATGAAAAAACCTATTTTCAATAATGTTTATATATACCAAAAAATGAAATAAAATGTATATACTTTTTTTTTTTGGTCTTTCGAGACAGGGTTTCTCTGTGTAGATTTGAGCCTTTCCTGGAACTCACTTTGTAGACCAGGCTGGCCTTGAACTCACAGAGATCCTCCTGGCTCTGCCTCCCAAGTGCTGGGAATAAAGGCACTCGGGAGGTAGTATGTTTAAAGAAAAATAATAAATAAATAATCATTGGTTCATGTAAAACAAACTAGTGGATCAAGCTCTCCACATTTTTTTAAATACTACATTAAGATAAGGAGAGGTTGGAGAGATGGCTCAGTGGTTAAGAGCACTGGTATAGAAAGTCATACATTAATTCTTAACTCTGTTTATATTTTGTATATTCTGCATGTCCATATCATAGTTACACGCTTCTGTTTGTCATTAGAAACCTGAAGGAATTAAAATTACTCCTTTTTAAAAGAATTTTCATATAAGTTAATGAGAAACATATTTTCAAACATATATTTGATTATTCTTTAGGTAAGATTCCTGCATTTTGATATAGTATATGAATATAAGTATGCTCACAAGTTGCTTAAAGTTCTTTATGACTTTCTTCAAATGGAATGTTATTCACTATTCTGTTTGGTGTTAGATGTTTTGCTGTGCAAATGGGCAATTTCCATGTTCAACTTCAATGGATTCCTTCTGATGCCTCAAAATAAATCAAATTATACAGCAAGCAGGGATATCACTAAGGCCTATGTAAATAAAAATATAAAACATTAAATATAACCTGTCATTTGCCTTGTGACTATTCAGAGTAAAACCATTCATGTTGTTCCAAATAAAATGCTTGAAAAATCAGAACTCTTTGCTGAGCAGTGGGTAACTAAGAATGAACACTTCAACAGGGAGAGAAAGGGCCCTTTGAAGACCCGTTCAGCCCCATTTCCCAGGATTCCTCTTTGCTTTACCATGTCCCAGACCCACCAAGAATGTCTACAGGACTTTCTTTCATCAGTCTGGGAGCCACTGAGAGTGACTTCAAAGCGGATTGTTACAACAGTGCTCAGTAGTCTGTAAATATATACAGAATAATATGGAAGTTGCTTGGTGTGGGGTTCAAAGAGGCTTTCAAGCAGAGAAGGTCAAAGGAAGAACATCTCAAAGCAGTTTTGTTCTGTGTTTCTCCCTGGCACTATGATTTGTTCAAGAAGCTGATTTTGAGAATTTTGGACCCTTCCTTCTGTAACTTTATCCTCCTCTCCCCTCAACTTCTAGCTAGCCACTACAGAATCTCGAAATCCCCTTTTCATCTCGCTCAGGATTTTGCAGTATGCTAATGAGGGATTGCAGGGATGATCGAACTATTAAGAGCACTTGTTGCCCTTGCAGAGGACCCAGGTTTGATTCGCAGCACGCACATAGTGGCTCACCACCATCAGAACTTCAGTTCCAGGGGATCTTACATCGTCTTTTGACTTACATGGGCACCAGCATGCATGCCACGCACATACATGCATGTAGGCAATACACTCATACACATACAATAAAAATTCTAATTATGATGATGATGACATAATAATGGATTTTCCAGATTCCAGTGTTCATCCATACATTTTTACAGAACAGAAACCAACCTAAAAAGTAGAGGAAGTACATTTTTGTAAACAGTTAAATCCATTACGCAAAGGACATAGTGAATAAATGTTTTTTAAGTTAAATAAAAGAGAAGAAAAGAAAGAAAAGGAAGGGAAAGAAGGAAAAACAGAGGGGGGAAAATACTCAGTGTCTACAGAGATTAATGTGACATAAAATATGTATTTCTTATTAAATTTGATACAATATGTTCATCTGTCTTCATTTCTCCACTCCCTCTCTGTCCCTTTCTGTGGTGATATTTTAATTGTGCTGAAATGTGATTTTATTTGTATGTTAATAAATAAAGTTTGCCTGGAGATCAGAGGGCATAGTGAGCCAGGGACAGCAGTCAGGTGGTGGTAGCACACACCCTTAATCTGATCACATGGCAGGTAGAGTCTCTGTGTGGTCAAGGACACTGCCAAGCATGGTGACATGAACCTTTAATCCTAGTCCCAACCATAGAGACCAGAAGATATGTATAGACAGGCAGTGATGAGGAAGTCATGTGGCTAGGCTTAGAGCCAATGAGAAAGCAGAAGAGGAAAGCAATAAAAACACAAGTCCGACATTAGAAGGTTCTCTCTCTCTCTCTCTCTCTCTCTCTCTCTCTCTCTCTCTCTCTCTCTCTCTCTCTCTCTCTCTTTCTCTCTCTCTTTCAGCTACTGCTGATGCTAAGCTAAAGCTAGGTGGCTCTTGCTCTGATCTCTTTGGCTTTAACTCTGTATTTGGCTCTGTGTTTCTTATATAATAAGACTGTTTAGAAATTCATCTATACCTCTCCTTCTTGCTCTCTTTTCTGTTCTTGTTTATTCTTATCAAACAATAATAGTTTTTTTCCTCTACCATGCTACCAGCAGAAATACTGCATGCACCACACGAGCTTACAAGCTGTAAGCTCGCATTATGTAGCTAGTCATCTCAAATCAGTCTAACTCCAACCCATAGAGAGACATAAAAATAGAAATAGGAAATTATTTTAATGTCAATTTTGAAAAATGCCTGACCATAGCCATAACTGAAACACATTAAAGAAAGTGAGATAATATTAAAACCTTATAACAATAAAAATTATCATGGAAAAAAGATTATTGTACCATTGACCATAATAACATGTCGGAATGACATTTGGTCATAATGTAAATGATATTTTTATCAGTCAAGTTCAGTTATCAGCAATCCATGAAAATCATGAAGGTTAGCAATTTTTACATGCGCTAACAAGGCCTATGTTGTCTCATGATCAAAAATCTCATGCGTAAGCAATTGTCTGTTTTAACTCATCTCCCCTGCCCTTGGAGTCTCCATGACACAGCAGTCTAGCTGGGGAGATCGACAACAGGTAGATAGATACCTACAGGTGTGGAAGGAGATTGAGGGAAATAGAGGCATGTGGGAGAGGAAAAGTTTGGAGAGATGGGAAGGAGAAGGATAAAAGAAATAAAGACAAAATAAAGTTTTAAAATGATCAATTCAAAGGAAAAAAAACCTGTATAACTTGTGTTCCTTGCTCATAGTAAAAATGGAGTGGGTTTTCTCCAAATACAAGAACATTAGTAAGGCAGCAGTAAAGCTGTAAACTGAGCTGAAGACACTTTGAGCACCAGCCCTGTACAATTGCCCAGGACATCATCCACACAGCTGGCAGCGTGTGTTGAAGAGGCATTTGTTCACAATCCCAATTATGTTCACAAGTTACACTGCAGAAACTAACCTTGTATATCTCATGCTCTATCTTGGCCCTCAGTGAGAAAGTAATAACTCTAGTGGATCACTCTCTGGCTGCTTATGGCCACCACGTAGAAGAGCCAGAGTAAGTGCTCATAATCACAATAAATCGAATGAAACTGTTAATATACATTATGTACATTTTGTGTGTACATATAGAATAGTAAATTCTTTCTAGCAAATTATCATATCAGAAATGCAGAGGAATATAAAAATAACAGCACACGTTTTAAATGGTATTTTTATTTATGGTCTCTACCTTGATTTTCTTATCCCAAAATGTAATTATAGAAATAATATGTATTACTTTTTAAAAGAAATAAAAATATTGAGACCATGCTCTTCCAACATTTTCTAATAAGATGTTCTGGAACATCATTGATACCACTGGCATTCTGTGTCTCTGAACTTCAAAAATATTCACCACCTGTTAGCACAAAGTGTGTTCTGCTTCCTGTCATGATTATGTTTGCCAATGAAAATCCCTGGGTTCTACAAAACTTGTCTTGAGCATCCTCACAATAGTCACAGAATGCCTAAAGAGTTGCTTTAAGCATGCTAATACTTTAATATAGGACCCTTCAATAAACAAACCAATGAGACCTTGGTTTTGAATGTGCTTCTTGTAAGTGAGATCAAGGAGAGTAAATATAGTTGTCAGTACATAGATAGGTTATTGGTGATACTATTGTGGTTGGGATGTAATGATGAATGGCCACTTCAGTTAAAGTAATTTTCTAAAACTGCTGAACTGAGAACAAAGGATTCCATTGATTCCAATCTCTTATCAAGCTCTTTCTTTTTAACTACTTCTGCACTAAGAGAAAAACAGCATATGTTCTGCAATCACAGTCACTTATGAAGAGGATTTTGTGAAGAAAAAAGACCTTAATATCAAACATTATTAGAATTTACTTGTATTTTACACATATGTGTGCCTTACATAATTATTTTAATATTTTATTTTAAATTATTTTACTTCTCTTATCTGAAATGAAAGTGATTGGTTAAATTTAAAAGCAATCATAATAAGGAAAACAGTGAATGCCTAACAATCTTTGTGTATACATTAATGTATATATTGGGAGATATATTGATATGCGTTCATATTTCCATGATTCATTTGGTAGATTAAGATTTATTTTAATTTTTGCATTGTGTGTTTTCCTAGATGTATGTACATGCACCAAGTTTGAACCTAGTGCCTATGACAACCAGAAGAAACTTGAGATATGTGTACTTATAAACCACCATGTGGATGCTGAGAATCAATTTGTGTCCACTGGGGGGGGGGGGGGACATGGCAAGTTCTTCTAACCTCTGAGCCATCACTCCATCCTTATATAAACTAAAAAAAAAAAAAAAATCAAGATAGTCATCTCCTCATAAGCTACATTTGCAGTGTGAGCCTAATTAGTCTTAATCAATAAAAACCCAGAGTCAGATATGGAGGGTGAAAGCTGAAAGATCAGAGAAGCAGCAGAGCCACAGTCACTTCTTACCCCTCTGGATCCTCAGACCAAATAGGGGGATCCCATCTCTATGAATCCTCAGACTGAATGGGCAGACGAGATCCTGTCTCCACCTGTCTTATATTCATATCTCCATCTCCCTAGTGCTGCGATTAAAGGCATGTACCACCACCAGCCAGTTCTGTTTCTCTTTTAGACTGGTTCAATCTCAAGTAGCCCAGTGACCTTGAACTCCTAATCTTCCTGTTTATTCCTCCCAAGTGCTGGGATTAAAGGTGTGTGCTGCCACTGCCTGGCCTCTATGGTTAACTAGTGGCTAGCTCTGCCTTCTGATCTCCAGGCAAGCTTTATTTGTCATAACACAAACAAAATATTACAAACATACATTTGAATGTTTTATATATATATACATATATATATGTGTGTGTATATATATACATATATATATAATAGCTCTGTGTGTGTAGGTGTGTGTGTGTGTGTGTGTGTGTGTGTGTGTGTGCGTGTGCATGTACTTGTGTGAGCCAGCCCATGCATGCACATGTGTGCATGTTCTTTCCACTTTATCTGTGAAGCCAGGCTCTAATTCTTCAGTTACATTTTGTATTCTGTTTTCCACTATTCAACTCTTGTTACATACATATTTTAGTATGGTATTGCAGTCTTATGTGAATTGACAAAATTAACTGTGTCTATTGACTAAAAATGTACTTGCTGGGAAGTTCCCAAAAATCAGTTTAATTACTATAAAATTATTCTAGATAGAACCATCATGTAGAACCATATTTCATAAGAGTGGTTTTTACTGGCAGGAGGAAACAGTGCTTTATAGTGAAAATAAATAGCTTAATGACAAAAGTGATACCTCAGTGTTCTAGGTACTAGAAGAAAATCATTCCTGCATTGTCATATAAATCAGATTGTTATGCTCCTTATATGTAAATAATTATATATAATAACAGAGTATATATTATATGTAACATATCATACATTATAAATATGCAATATATAATACAATACATAAGTATATATGAATATACTTATATATTACATATAACACATGCTAATAAATGTATATGTTTTATGTATTAAATACATATCGGTATATATAAATGTATAATTTATAAATGATTTATATAATACAAATTTTTTCCAAGCAGCCAAGATTTTTATGGTTTTCATTTGATAACTTTTCTGGTAACAAGCTATGCCAAACTAATAATTTCAGATGCTTTCTCCTGAACTCTAATCAACACCCTCTCCCTTCATAGTGAATCTTCTAACACAGCTATTACAGATGAGTGGTGGGGGCTCTTGTGTTTGTTCCCTGCATTGCACTATACCACTTGTTGCTCCCAAACTCAACTGTGACACTGGATTCATCTCACTGTATTGAATTGTTTCTTACTCTGAATTTTTTCGATTATGAAAACTTACTGGCATTCAGAGTCCTCATTTTGTTAGCCTGACCTGTCATTTTGCTTTAAGTATTGACATTGGATGGAAATATGAGATTCAAGGAGCAAAATTTCCCTTGAATAACTACATAATGTATGACAAATTTATATACATATGAGCAATATGGAACTACCCTCTCAGGGTTTACTGCATTATGAATTACAAAATAAAGGGTGATGAGCATTCAGGTGGGGTTTTTTTTTCTGTTTTTTTTTAATTTTTTAGTAAATTTATTTTACAACATCATTCAGTTCCACATAATAGCCACAGATTCCCCTGTTCTCCCACTCTCGCCCCCCTCCCCCTCCCACCAGCACACCCCCCATTCTCACCTCCTCCAGATCAAGGTCTCCCCGGAGGACCGGGATCGACCTGGTAGACTCAGTCCAGCCAGGTCCAGTCCCCCCCCTCCCAGACCGAGCCAAGCGTCCCTGCATAGGTCCCAGGATTCAAACAGCCAACTCAAGCAATGAGCCCAGAACCCGGCACCAACACACAGCTGCCTCCCAAACAGATCAAGCCAAATGACTGTCTCACCCGTTCAGGGGGCCTGATCCAGTTGGGGGCCCCTCAGCCTTTGGTTCATAGATCCTGTGCTTCCATTCATTTGGTTATTTGTCCCTGTGCTTTATCCAACCTTGGCTTCAACAATTCTCGCTCATATAAACCCTCTTCTTTCTCACTAATTAGACTCCCAGTGCTCCACCAGGGGGCCAGCCGTGGATGTCTGCATCCAGATTCCTCAGTCCTTGGATGGGGTTTATGGCACAACTATCAGGGTGTCTGGCCATCCCATCACCAGAGTAGGTCAGTTCCTGCCGTCTCTCGACCATTGCCAGCAGTCTTTTGTGGGGGTATCTTTGTGGATCTCCGTGGGCCTCCCTAGCTCTCTGCTTCCTCCCCTTCTCATGTGGTCTTCATTTGCCATGGTCTCCTATTCCTTGTTCTCCCTCTCTTTTCTTGATCCAGCTAGGATCTCCCACTCTCTTTCCCTCGACCGTCGCCCTTCATTGTTCCCACTCATGACCAGGCTGTTCATGTAGATCTCATCCGTTTCCCCGTGTCTTTTTTGGGGTCCCGTTTTCCAGGTAGCCTCACTGGTGATGTGAGTAGCAGTCCAGTCATCCTTGTTCCACATCTAGCATCTTCCTATGAGTGAGTACATACCATATTTGTCTTTCTGAGTCTGGATCACCTCACTCAGGATGATTTTTTCTAGATCGATCCATTTGTCTGCAAACCATATGATGTCATTGTTTTTCTCTGCTGAGTAGTATTCCATTGTGTATATGTGCCACAATTTATTTATCCATTCTTCAGTTGAAGGGCATCTAGGTTGTTTCCAGGTTTTGGCTATTACAAACAATGCTGATATGAACATAGCTGAGCAAGTGCTCTTGTGGTATGATTGAGCATTTCTTGGGTATATGCCCAAAAGTGGTATAGCTGGACCTTGGGGGAGATTGATTCCCAATTTTCTAAGAAAGCGCCATATTGATTTCCAAAGTGGTTGTACAAGCTTGCATTCCCACCAGCAGTGGAGGAGAGTTCCCCTAGTTCCACAACCTCTCCAGCATAATGTGTCTTCAGTGTTTTTGATCTTAGCCACTCTGACAGGCGTAAGGTGGTATCTCAGAGTTGTTTTGATTTGCATTTTCCTGATGATTAGGGATGTTGAACAATTCCTTAGATGTCTTTCAGCCATTTGGGTTTCCTCTGTTGAGAATTCTCTGTTTAGTTCTAAAGCCCATTTCTCAATTGGACTGTTGGTCATTTTGATGTCTAATTTCTTGAGTTCCTTATATATTCTGGATATCAGTCCTCTGTCACCTGTGGGGTTGGTGAAGATCTTTTCCCATTCTGTAGGCTGTCGCTTTGCCTTGTTGACCGTATCCTTTGCTCTACAAAAGCTTCTCAGTTTCAAGAGGTCCCATTTATTGATTGTTTGTCTCAGTGTCTGCGCTACTGGTGTTATATTTAGGAAGTGATCTCCTATGCCAAGGCGTTCAAGACTACTTCCTACTTTCTCTTCTAGTAGGTTTAGAGTAGCTGGATTTATGTTGAGGTCTTTGATCCACTTGGACTTAAGTTTTGTGCATGGTGACAGATATGAATCTATTTGCAGCCTTCTACACGTTGATATCCAGTTATGCCAGCACCATTTGTTGAAGGTGGGTTTTATAAGTACTGTGTTATGTTTTTCTTTTTGTTGAACTATAAAAATCACAAGTCACTGAAGAATATAATAATGGTAATTGACCTATTAGTTTTAATGTTCTAAGAAAGGTATACTTCCAAGATTCTCCAAATAAAGAATGAATTATATTGCCCTTTAAAATACTGTGGTTCAACATATGAATAGGAATAAAGCAAGGCCTTGTGTAAGATACACCACCGAATCCCATCTGTCTCTTCTTGCTACACATTTTGTACAGTTTGTTGAACCATATGTTAAAATGCCAGAGAATGTATTGTACTCTGTGACACACTTTTCCCAATTTAGCCCAGCTACTCTATGAAATAAGAATTAATTAAGACACACACACGCACGCACGCACGCACGCACGCACGCACGCACGCACGCACGCACTGGCTTTCTAATATATCATACAATTCTAATTTTGATTAGGTAATATTTAATGTTAACTCCTTTTCCTTTTCTGATAGGAATAGCTAAATTAAAATGAAATACCAGTTGAAGAGACTATTTCCTTCCCTGTGAATGTTTGCTAGACTAAGATCTTTGAGGAAAACTTTGCTGTTGCCTATAACAGATAGTTCCACAAGTGAGATTAGTGAACTGATGAAAAAAAAAAGACTTAGGAAAACTAACTAACTAACTTACATTCTTATTATGTTTAATATATTTTATAGAGTCCAGTACTCTAAACTTTCTGAAAAATGTTTCATGAAATAAAACATTCAACTCCTGAGTTGGGTCTGGTGCATAAGCCTGTAACCTCTGCTATTAGGGAGCTAGTACAAGGATTACAGGTCAAGGCCTGCCCAGACTTCAGAGTTTAAAGGCAAGTTGAATGATTTAGTGAGATGCCATCTCAAAAGTTAAAAAGTAACATTCAGGGGGAACAGAGCACTAGCCAAGCATGGGTGAGGCTCTAGGTTCCATTCACTTCACTATGGTTTTAATTATGATAGGCTT
The DNA here is from genome assembly GCF_049852395.1 of Peromyscus maniculatus bairdii. Taxonomy (NCBI): domain Eukaryota; kingdom Metazoa; phylum Chordata; class Mammalia; order Rodentia; family Cricetidae; genus Peromyscus; species Peromyscus maniculatus. The sequence continues at coordinate 93,690,675 of NC_134857.1, read as the reverse complement.
AACTCACCATTAAGAAATTATTTTGTTGACTTAGCAATTTCATATGTACTAAGATTATGGATATTTTTGAGGTTTTTTTTTTTATTTTGGATTTTTGGAAATTTCAGTGTTACTTATGCAAATTAGTTTTCAGGCAGTAACTTAAATCTATTATATTCAGTCAAATGATTATTTAAATAAAGTTCATTATTTGTGGTGCATGTTTGAAAAGACTCATAAAAATAGTTATACACTATATTTCTCATTTTGCCCCCAGCCATTATACAACTGGAATGGGTTATTTTCTTGGTTACTGTCTTATCGCTGTGATGAAATGCCACATCTGAGGCAACTTATAAAACATTTAATTTGGGGCTTTCTTATAGTTTCAGAAGGTTAGTACAGTTCCGTTGTGGTGGGGAGCACTGTGGTAAGCAGGCAGGCATGGTGCTGTGGCGGTGGATGAGAGCTCACATCCAATCTGCAAGTGGCAGGCAGAGAGAAAGAGAGCAAGACTAGGCTTGAAGCAAGACACACTTCCTGAAACAAGAGCACATGTCCTCCAACAAGGCCAGGCCTCCTCCTACTTCCCAAATTGTTCCACTAACTGGGGACCAAATGTTTATCTTGAGCCTATTGGAGCCATTTTCATTCAATCCACCACAGCAATTACCTGAGTTTAAGGCAATGGCTCTCACACTGTGGGTTGGGGCACATTTGGGGGTTAAACAGCCCTTTCAGATGGGTTGCCTATAAAATACCCTGCATATCAGATAGTCACAAGCAATTTACAGCAGTAGCAAAATTACAGTTGTGAAGTAGCAACAAAAAATAATTTTATACTTAGGGGTCACCACAGTATTAAAGGGTTATAGCATTAGGAAAACTTAGAACCACTAGCTTGAGGCTTTTTAAACTATAAAATAAGATTTATATTTCCAAAATGCAAAGTTGAGCAAAAGCGTTTTATTAAAATAATGAAGAACAATGGTAACACTAAAAGCCTTTCCAAAAACCATATGAAAATGTGATTATATAAGCTCTTTAAAATCTACACATATCTGAGAGGACTGTAAATGTAGTCACTGTACAATGGGGAGACAATGACGAAACTACATATTATATGTCACCAAGTAAAACTTCCAGTGCCAGGATGGGCTACATTGTATTGAATCATTGTCCAACAGGGTCCTACAGACATCATGGTTATTGTCAAGGCTATTGGTTGCTCTCTGCAACCTGATGGTAAGGCTCTGTTGCTAAAGACAACACTTATTTTTGTCATTGAACATAGAGAAGGTGAGCAGGTGACAAACTAGAAGATTTGCCTTGACTAGCATCCATGGTACTGAGAGTTTGGGTTATTTTATTTGAGGTCCTTATACACCTACTTCTTGTATAGTAAGTGTCTCATTTAAACCAGAAACATGCCAATGTGTGAGAATAGAAGGAAATACTGGCATTCTTATCTACAGTTCCTTATCTATTGGTTTTATCTAAGAAAAACATCAAAGACAGTAATGAAGAATAAAATGACCCCATGAGCCTCTGACTATTATGATGTAAACATCAAAGTCAAGAGCATCTCAAAATAAGGCATATACATGTAGCTTAATGTTGCCACCATGAAAATGTGTGAATTGGCCGCGCGGTGGTGGCGCACGCCTTTAATCCCAGCACTCAGGAGGCAGAGCCAGGAGGATCTCTGTGAGTTCGAGGCCAGCCTGGGCTACCAAGTGAGTCCCAGGAAAGGCGCAAAGCTACACAGAGAAACCCTGTCTCAAAAAAACAAACAAACAAAAAAAAAAAAGAAAGAAAGAAAATGTGTGAATTGTTAAGGTAATGAACAAACATTTCACTAGTTTTGTTTGACTGTTTCTAGAATGCATATATAGATCAAAACATTACATTGTATCTTATAATTTTAGTTATCATTTTATAATTAAAATAATATACAAACCCAACTAAACAAGAAAACATGAGAACTACTGATTTTAATAATGTACTTTGTAATTAAGATCGTATATAAAATGTTATCATTATAACATGAGATTATATTCATAAACTAATGAAATATTTTCTATTTCTGAATATGACTATTGATACTTCAAACTCTGGAATGTATTTTAATTTGCATTTAATTTAATTTAAATACATTTTAATTTGTATTAACCACATTTCAAGGAATGTAATCACACTCATGATTAGCAATTACTCTAAGTATTTAGACATACAGGATATAAATTTGAGGAGGCTGAATTTCCTCCATGAATAATCAGGGAAAGCAGAAGACAAAGCAGAAACAGACTGAAAGTAGTTCTAAAAATCACTTCCCAGTCACAAAGGAAACAAAGATCTACAGAGGAGATTACTATAGATGTGTTTACACGTGGGCATATACTGGAGAACATAGAGTAGTGTGCACTCATTCATACCAATACTCAGGAAGCAGGGGAGGAAGATCTCTATGAATTCAAGGCCAGTCAGGTTTATATAGTGGTATATAAGCCAGCTTACGTTACATAGTGATACTCCTTCTCAAAAGCAAAGACAACAACCAAAAGACAAAGGAGAATGTAGAAGTCAATAAAAGGACCACAACTTCCCTAAATGCAACTTCAGAGGAGCTGAGACTAAAACTGGTTTGGTTGGAAAGACAGGAATATCTTGGAGCTTCTTTTTCCCAATCAAGGACCAGCTAAATCCAGTATCCTTTGCAACCTTCAACACAAAGTAGTGCTCTCACTCTCTCTCTTTCCCTCTCCCTCCCTCCTTCTCTCTCTCTCTCTCTCTCTCTCTCTCTCTCTCTCTCTCTCTCTCTCTCTCTCTCTCTCTCTCTCTCACTCTCTGTCTCTTTGTCTGTTTCTCCCTCTCTCTGTCTGTGTGTATGTGTAGGTGGGTGGATGTGCATGTGTGTGTGCACTCATTCACACATGTGTGTGCACTCACACTCTTGTATGTGTATGTGTGTCTCTCTGTCTCTTTATGGGGATCCATAGCTTCGGCTTGCTAAACAAATATTCTAGCACTCTATAATTTACTTCTGGGCCTAATTTCTCAGCTCTGTTTAAACTATAATATGTAAAGTTTTAAACTCCCTTTTGATATATTTTAAGATTACTGTTATGTGACTATAACAGTATTTGGTATAACGAAATACCAAAATTTAAATAACTAAATCATGGTTTGTATAAAACTATGATGGTCAGTACTGATTTTCAGTTTGACAGGATCTGGAATCATTGAAGAGACAAATATCTTGGGATGTCTGTGAGGGATTTTTTTTTAAGATCAGTTTAATTGTAGTTAGAAGATCCACCCCAAATATGGGAGCACAGTCTTATGGGCAGGTATCCTGATCTATATGAAAGGAGAAAGCAGGCTGTGTACCAGCATCCATCACTGTTTCCGGATTGTGGATGTGATGTGATCACAGCCTTCTGCTTCTGTAGCCATACCTTCCCTTTCTTGGTGGACATTATTCCCAGAAGCTGTAGTCACACCAGTAAGAAAAACATAACCACTAAATTTTTCAGAGCGATTTTGTATCTGTTACTTTTTATACAGTTTTCCTTTATGATATCACAAAATTAAAATACAATATTTATGCTGAATGTTGATGGCTCAAACACCATATAATAAAAAGAAACAAATGAGGTTGCTTGGCCATGAACTTTAATCTTACAATAATCCTAACCTGGCTTCTCTGCTCCTTTCTCCATATACATAAACTTGTCCCAAATGTAGAATTTTGTACTATATATTTATACTTTTTCATTAAAAGGAAACTAAACCACTAATCAGTCTTAGTGACTCCTATTTGCTATTTTACATTTTACCTTAAATAGGTCTTCTATAATGATCCATTTATTAGGTTTTTTTCACTTGATTCCTGTTTTCACACATTGCACTGAATTATTTCATTGCAAAGTCCTAAAAGGAATCATACAAATTTAGCCATCCCCAAACATTTGCTGCATGCAGCTGGCCTCAGGTGACACAGACCACTTTCCCAGAACCCACACACACGGACATGTATTCACAGGTCATGCTTCAATGAATGGAGCTTTTCAAGACAGCAAAGAAGGACCTGTGCTAACTTTGAAAGAACTGTTGTGCTATGTATACATATTCTACCACATTCACCATCTTTATTTGTCTAGCACAAATCTTTCTGTCCAAAGCTTTGCTGCATTTAGAATCTTATTCATTATTCACTATTTAATATTCATTTTTTTCTGGGAAATGATAGGAGTTTGAATATTTAACTTGTCCTCATGTAAAAATAAACAGCATGGTTAGCACCATCCCAGACAAGCTAAAAGCAGCAATTGAAGTAGTTGAAGCTGATCTCTGAATTCATAATTCATTTATTTGAATATATAGTTTTGAGATTCTTAAATCTGAGTAGCCATGTATTTCTTATAGAATTCTTTGTTGGCAATAATTTTACAATACAAAGAGAGTTGTCATATACAATACCATAACAATTAACATAATTAGGCACAATTTTTTTCTAAAAGGATAGCTACATTTAGATATATGAATGTCAGATAATTTAAGAGGTGAAGCAACATTTTCTGGTTTTTGTACAATTTGATTTTGATTTCATCACATACATGCATGTGTATTTCTTTTTATTATATATATATATATTATTTTAAAATATTTTAAAATTTAGATATATTTATTATATTCCTACCCTCCCTACAGTCCTTCCAGATCCCCTCTCCCTCCATATATACACAATTTTAAGTTCTTTCTCAAATAAAATAAAATAAAATGTCAATACAATAAAACCATGAAAACAAAATAATTTAACACCCCAAAACAAAACAAGATGTAACCCCATCCCAGTGGAAGCTTTGCTTGGTGATGACATGGCCAGTTGGGATTCTGATCCCCCCTCCCCATTATTTGGAAATTTCATTTAGATTGCTTTCATCCATGTATATATTTTAGAAAGTTTCAGTTGTGTTAGGTTTCCATACTACCCGTCATGTACCCCTTAATTTTACTGTCTCTCCCTGAATATCTTCCCACAAGCCCTCTTCCTTCCTGTTCGCTACTTGATCCTCTCACTCCAGTATCCCCATCTGTCCATAGTTATATACTGTATTTCCTTTTCCTAATGAGATCTATCTGTTTTCTCTAGTCTCTCATTCTATAGCTACCCTCTATGGTTCTAAGGATTGTAGCTTGGTTATCACTGACTTTAAGGCTAATATCCACATATAAGCCAATACATACCACTATTTTTTCATCTTTTGGGTCTAGGAGGCACTCATTTAGATATGACTGTCACTTCATTGAGCTTTTAATTATTTTCAAGGGAATGTAAATGGAGACTTTAGGTACTTTCCATAACTATAGCTTATCAATATTTTTTTCTTCATTTCAATGAAGCAAGGGAATCACTCATGTATGCTGGGTATTGAGACTTTAGAGCTCTATACTTTCACTGGTATATCATTTCTTTACTCCATTATTATACATTTTCAAAGATCTTGTGTAAATGACATTCATAATTTTTCATAGATTAAAATGTCAATTACAAAAATTTTTGAGACATTAGCTATTCTAATGTCTATACAGCCCAAGCTAGTCTTGAACTGGGTATGTAGCATAAGGCTTCAAATTCACTTGGCCACACAAGCTGACATCAAATTACCTATGAAGTTTAGGCATTTGCCTAGAATTCAAGACTTCCCAGGCTTAGTCTGTGGAAGGCAAAACTATTAGGCCTGTCTTATGATGCCTTGTTCCAATTAGAAATCTTTATGGACAGCTATGGTTATATTTTAACAAACATTCTATTAATAACAAAGTGATGGAAATATACTTAATTGTCAAATGTTCTTGTTATCGCTGTTTAAAACTACCCTGGAGCCTGTTTCTCAAACAAACAAAGGAGAAATGATATAAAAATGGACAAATTGCCATAAAACTATAGTTATTTTGTATGATTTGTGAGTTTAGGGTGCATGTGATAGTTGAACCCAGTTTCATAGACAATCAAGAGATGTTGTGCATCCTTTACTTTTCCCTCTCAGAGACAAATGAAGTATAATCAATGTTTTCCTCAAGGCTTCTTATTGGTAACTAACCATTTTTCTGTATTTCAACTATACATAAAACTTAAGCTACCTGATAGAGTTCCAGGAAATAGAGGCATTCCTTATCAAGTGTAGCTTTAATTCACTTTGAAAGTTTTCTATTGCACTATTTCTGAGTCATTAATTTTTTTCTCCCAACATAATGTTTTTATTGATTCTTTCAGATCTTCACACAAAGCAGCCTGATCACACTCACTTTGCATTCCTTGCAGGTCCACCCTCCCACCATTGCCGCCCCCTCAAGAAAATACAAGTACAATTTGTGTTGCCTGTATACTCACTGGATAATGGTCAAACTCCTAGTAACCAAGCCCCTTAAAGATAAAGTCCTTTCCCATCCCCCTACCAGAAGCCAGCAACTGTGAAGAGTTCATTAAGTATTGATTTTATTTCATTTTGCGGTGGGTACTTTATTTTCAACTCCATCATCATGCTTCCCTTTCTATTGTCATTCTGTTCTTTCAGGTCCAGAATTTTCTTTTGTAAATTATTTCCTGTTCCCCCCCCCATACCTTATTTTTCATTTGGTATATCCAATTTCCCTTGTAGTCCTTAAGATGCTGCCTTAGCATCCTTGCAATTTCTCTGCCAGCAAGTGGCTGTCTCAGTATTAACCAGTCACCCAGGGGCCATATTATAAAATTCTTCCTCATGTCGATCCTCAATCTCCAGCTACTTAGAAACTTTCATGTCCCTGCTCAGTGAGACCTTTGTGCTCTACTGTAGCTCAACTTGAATGTGTCAGGATTCCTAAAACATCCTCCAGACAGATGTGAACAACACTCAGGCCTTTCCTCCTCTCAGGAAACAAACTACCAGATTATCAGTGTTTCAGTTTATGTAAGTAGTTATTTAGCATACAATGCCTTCTGGTACAGACAAGAGACCACAACTAGTGTAATTACTATCACTTGGGAGCAGAAGTCAACTGCTAATACATACTGTCATTACTTTTCTAAGGAATAAGGCAATTCATATTCCTATGAGCAAAGTGGAAAAAATGCCCATTTTTAAAATACACATATTCATATTATTTTTTATTTTATATTTAAACATCAACATGAAAATTTTATGTGTATTTTCTCTCATTTCTCTACCTAGTGAAGCAACTATCTTCTTATCTTTTTACTTCATATAATCAGTTTAAATAGCTTCCTCATTTTAATTGACTTTATTTTATTATCTATTCATAAAGTCCCCACTGCATTTTAACAACTCATTTGATCTTTTACAAAAATTGCATTATTTTGAAATTATATATTTGGAAATTGATATTTAATTTGGAATAAATCTAATCTTGCTTAATTTTATCTATGTGTATTAGTTAATCTAATTATTAATAAAGAAAGACCTTATGATATATGCATTGCATTTAATAAAAAATATTAACTATGAACCACCTTCATGCAAGCAATGGGATCACATGTTTCTGAGATTATTTTTTCCAGAGTATACCATTTAGTGCAGAAGGTAATTATTCAATAAGTCTAACTATGGCTTCCAAAAGAATTAGTTACAGGGAAAGCTGATTGCTCTGTTTCAACAACTGTATTCACAGTAGGCACTTGCAGTGGCTTGTGATTCACTCAGTACACTACAACTGCAACTGTTAACTATTTTAAGAGACATTTTAATTACAGTAGATTGTAATAACATAGGACAAGTCAAGACAAAAGTTGTCCTAATTTTTAAGAGCACCAGCTGCTCTTCCAGAGAACTTGGGTTCCATAACCAGCATCCACATGGTACTTCACAACCATCTGAAATGCTAGTCCCAAGGGATCTGAAGCCTTCTGGATTCCTCAGGCATCATGCACACATGTAGTTCCATAGACACATATGCAAACAAAACATACATACAAATAAAATAAATACACAAGTAAATAAATGTATCCAGTTGTGTTAATGTATAACTTCAATTCTAGCATGGACAGCAGGAAGAAATAAGTGAATCTCTAAGTTCAAGGATAGGCTGGTCTACAGAGTAAATACCAGGACAACCAAGGCTACACAGAGATACCCTGTCTCAGAAAGAAAAAAGTTCCAATTTTTCTGTGTGGCAAACAAGAGACAAATGCTTATGTTATATTTCCATATTTAGTTAAGAATAGTTTTCTAAAAAAAAAAAGAATAGTTTTCTAGTATTTCACTGCATTTCAGAATGATTTCCAAAAGCATTTGTTCCTAAATGCTACCTGCCAAGTAGTAATGCTTTACATGGCACATATTTCTGGCCATTTTCTAATAATAATAAAGCAATAATAGTTCAAAAGCATGAATCTTCTTTTGTCAGACAGGCCAGACATTAGATTAATGCAATGAGTGGCCAAAATTATTATGAAATACTACAAAAGATCATACCAGGAGCCAATAAACAAATGAATTCATGAAATTATTTAACATATAAAACATATGCTTAGAAAGACATACATGAAAAATCAAATTCAAAGAGCTATATATGATAAATTGAAAATATTTTATTTCTAGGAAAGCATTAAAACTAATTTTCTTTTCAAAGATGCCTTACTATCATTGAGTTTCTGTTATTGTTTTGGTCATGTGTAGAAAAAGAATTAGCGTCACTGCATTTATTTACAGAAGCAATTGTATGTTAAATTTATGCCTGAATTTCAGCATCCCCACAAGACAGGCATGGCCCAAAGTATGCAAAGAGAAAACAAAAGTGAATAATATTAATATGTAAGTTTTCTTTGCACAACTGGTCAACCCACCATTGTTCTAATTATACTACTGCTCACCTAACTTATTTAAATTATTTTCCTGAATCTTTAGAAAAACTCTATAAGAAAATTACTTTCCTAAGTTGAAGAGAGTCAAACATCCTCAGGAATATTTAGCATATTGCATTTAGACAACTTTGACAGTTTATAGTGGTTGTAAACACAAAACCTTGCCTTTCAGATTAGAATCCTACAAAATAGAGTCCAAATACAGGATTCTTATGGACAGTGTTGAAAACACATTCACAGAAGATGAAATACTAGTGAGCAGTGGGGAGACTATAACAAAAGCCACTATTGTGACACAGTTGCTCATCTTTTATGATGTACCACAGTCTCTGGTTACCGTTCTCAGGCCTTCGTTACTCTATTCATCTATTTACAGTTGATGCTGGGATAAGCTAGAGGGTAGCTCATCTGAATGGCAACTTTATTCTGTCTTACCATCCACTATGTTATATGGAATCTACTGTCAAGAAATCTGACCTTCCCCCAATCATCATGCTCCATTGCTCCTCCCAATAATAATTCCTTGTTATTTAACCTGTGCCCAAAGTCAGCAATAGAAGTCACAGTTTCAAATTAAGTGATTGATGATTCTCTAAAGTCTCCTAATAGAAAGAAATGTGCATTTTAAAGAAACTGAATCTGAAACCATAAAGCATGCAGTTACAGGGAAATAACACAGATCCTATAAAACACATGAGGCCTGACATGGGTTCTGTCACCACAGAGCATGCTACCCACAGGTGCCAACTCTATAGTGTGGAGGAGCTGTCAGAACACACAGAAGTCTAAAGGTGGACATATTGGCTTAGTAAAATGGGTATCAAATGACAGCAGTGGTATATTACAGTTATAATTCTATAATTTTGGACCAAATCACATCCTTTTAAAATGGGATTAGATGTTATAACATTTCTGTCCTAAACTTATTAATTTTAGCTTGGGAGTATGAAGGGCCAAGAGTTTGTCTCTTAAATCAGTATGAGAAAAAGAGAAGCCTATCAAAGACTCTACATCTCATCTGAACCTGGTATATACAATAAGTTCCTGGGTTGTTTTCATAATTGGAAGACTGAATATAATATCAGAATTATTCATTTTGGAAAGGTGTAGTTGTGTTTTGACTATGAGTTATTAAGGGAAAGATGACAAATTGTGGGACTATTCTTTGGATGATCACCTCCAAAAGCAAAGTCTTCCTTTTCTTATCCTTGTTCCACCCCTTGTTGTAAATGTGGACCCGCTAAAGCTTTAATCATTAGCATTATGCTGTTCCCAGGCCTAGTCTCTATACCTTGGAGATTCTGCTTATGCACCTACTCTGAGCAAGTTGGAGACACCATGGACAGGTCCTATAAAATAGCAAGAGACCTGGTAAGTACAAGAACTAATCCAAGAAACTCAGCTGATGGCCTATATAAAGACTCTAGGTATGAGCCTATAAATACACAACACCAGATATTCAAGTAAGCACTAGGATCTTAAGCCATACCAGACAAAGTTCAGACAGCCACCGTGGACTCCCTCATCTTACCAGATACCACACAGAGCAGAGAATGCCTTTCCTTGTTGTGCTATGTCTGATTTGCTGGCTTATAGAACAATGCAATGTAAAATGGCAATTACTTGAAATAATGGCACTTCTGTGCATTTTGTGAGGTTACCAAAAGGACAATAAAGTTTGCCCATTTGAATGATCAAAATGTCTATAGCACAAACAGTGGTAGCAACAACAACAAATCTATGAACACTGAGCTCAAATTCAATGCTAACAGAACAGCTCAAACACAGGCATCAATTCTTTATGGTGTCTTGCATGTTGCTTTTAACATTGAGTTAAATGTATTTGCATTACAGTTTCTGTATCAATTCTTTAACTTAACATCTAAAAACTCACTACAATAATGTAATCAAATGCATAAAATATTTTTCACTTTTAACAGAATGTGTTATAAAGAAGACTGATTTTTTTCAAAAATCTGTTTCCACTCAGTGATTCCAGCCTTTATTTTACAAATCTTTGTGGGAATATATTTTCCTGCTCTGCATTCCAATAGCCTTTTTATTCCATGTAGCTGTTTCAAAGGCAGTAATATGAACTGAAAAGAATAGAACAGGTTATCTTATAATATACATACTATGTGGTCCTTTTGTCTTATCTCTATGTTGGTTTGGGAATTACTGTATATGATCATTGCAAGCAATTCTACTACTTATACTCCCTTGCATATGACTATGAAAGCTGGTGGATATTGACCAGTAAAGACATAGCATGTTTTTAAATCATCCCTTCCAAGATTTTTCTATTTGTAATATCTTAACTATGGATGTTCTTTAAAATCTTCTGCCTGTGACCAAGCAATAGTTTTCATCTTGTTGAATGTCTCTCTCTTTGCTGAAAAAAATATTGTAGTTTAATTTTTAGTCTCCCCTGCAGGCTAAAAAATTGTGACTGGTAAGAAAATGTATGGAATCTAAACACAATCAGGTAAACAGCAAGCAAATTGCTCTATCAATGTACTAAAATAACTACATGAAGGTCAGATGTGTTACCACACATTTGTATTCCCAGCAATTGGGGAAGTAGAGGTAGGAAAATTGTCACAAGTTAAAGTCCAGCTCAGTCTATATAATCAATTCCAGATCAAGTAGGACTACCTAGTGAGACCTCATCTCCTAAAACTGACAAAGAAATCACCACATAGAAATTTGACTGTTCTGAAATTATAACATGATCCCACTGAAGAGGCCCATCATTGATTACAAAGAGCAGCTAAGTGTTAACAGTCTGTCCTGAACTAAAACTTGACTTCATATAACTATTTTATACCTATTAAATTATGGACTATACCTAACCAAATTTCCTGAACAAATGATCTAAGATAAAATAATTTTATCATTATACAGGCATAGAGATATTCAGGTAGAATGTGTATTTGCTAGATTAATCTTTTCTATAATAATTCAATACACTTATGATACTAACAAATTTATGGATATTATACTATAAATGTAAACCACAGAATACACTTTTATTACTGGAATTAATCATATATTCCACAACTGTAATATCTTGGAAAACAAAGCTCAGGATGATACACATACTGATATGTATTCCTTGAGCTACATCCTAGAAACATACATGAAGGCAACAAAAAAAAAGGTGCAGCATCATTTAAGAACTAGAATTTGAAAGCTGTGTATATTGGTGCATTCCTTTAATCCCAGAACTCAAGTGGCAGGGCCAGACAGATCTCTGTGAGATCAAGGTCAACGTGGTATATATAGTAAGTGCTAGGCCTCCAAGTCAGGTTGAGCAACATAGTGAAACCCTGTCTCAACAATGAAAAAGGAAAGAAGGAAGGAAGGAGGGAAGGAAGGAAGGAAGGAAAGAAAAAAGAAAGAAGGAAGAAAGAAAAGAAGGAGGGATGGAAGGAGAGAGGAAGGAAGGAAGAAAAATGGGAGCTTAAAATACATACCTATAATCTCATCACTTGGAAGATACAAGCAAAGGACACTGAGTTCAAAGCCAACTTGGATTCATAGTGTGCATGAGGACAAGCAAAACAGAATAATGTTGTTCTGACTCTACTGTCTTCCATAGTTAGATATCACAACATTTATCACATCAGATGTCTAAAGAGTTGCCCCATACACTAAGTAATACCTAGAAGTCACCAGCTAAGTGTTCTGTAATTCGGTTCAATTCTGACATCATCCACCTATAGATATTTTGATGTCTCCAAGGGCTCAGTCCCATAAAACATCTCCCCTCTACAGATTCTAATAAGTTTAAGATTGTCACTTACACTTCTGACAGCTTAAAAACCCACTCTCCCTTCTTGAGTTCACTAAATATGTTTGAACAGTTTACATAACTAACAAAGCACTAATTACATATATGTGATAATTAAAAATGTTTATAATAAAGGATGCAGACAAAGTGTCAGGCGAAAGAGGGCACATTCTAGAAGAGTTGCAGCTGTGGTCTTAGTATGCATCACTATCTCAACACATCCTCACTGATGCTCCCTAGATCCACAGAGCAGAAAACTTTATATAGCCTTCTCTGGGTAAGCATAATTAATCATTAATTGCACTTTCAGCTACTGTCTCCTCCACAGAGGTAACTTGACTTGGACTTTCTGCTGACAAGTTCTTTTTAAAAGCCAATCAAGCTTTACCTGTTTAGAACAAAAGGCAGTTCTATTGCTTAGGAAACTACTAGGGTTTAGAAAGCATATGTGAGTCACCACAATCAAATATTAGCATGAAAGAGTCTGTTGGTACACTTGTCTACAAGGGTATCAAGGAGCTGTGTCAGGAACTGAAGCAGAGGTAAAATAATATGGCGACACATACTCTCCTAGCACAGTTGCTAGGGAAATTTCAATGGTTTTAGGAGTTTTATGCAAAGGAGTGTGTGTGTTTGTGTGTGTGTGTGTGTGTGTGTGTGTGTGTGTGTGTGTGTGTGTGTGTCACTGTTTCACAAGTCCAAAAGACTAAACTAAATAATTTGCCAAAATTTAAACACAAATTCATCAACAAGCAAAGGTGGTCTGAGAAATTCACCCTAGTGCTACACGACACCCTCTAAATAGAATGAACCCGAAAGGGGTTGGGAGGTGGCAGGATGGGTAAAGAACTTGATAGATAAGTATGAGGATTAGAGTTTGGGTCTCCAAAACAGATTGAAAAGCCAGGTGGGTGTGGCGGGCTGGCTGTAATCCCAGTGGCAAATCATGTTAATGTTGAGTTTTTCTTAACAATAAACCCATGAACTGTAATAATATATAGATACGTCAAATTATTAGTAGTAGGTTGGAGTGTGGCACTCCATTTAAAGAAAAAGTAAGTCTTTGCCCAGTTCACAATTTTCACCAGTCAGTTACCCAAGCCAGGAAGGCTAAGCATATTTCAGCATGTAGCAGGTTGAAAGGAGATGAAAAAAATACTTGTATTCCAACTGATAAGCCTTAGAGATTACTTAATTCAGGAAACAGGAAAAAATGAAATGTCAAAGTGTTTGATGTAAGGTAGGAGAATTCAACCAGCTTCTTTTCTCAATGGAAAAAAAAAGATAGCACTTGAGGTAATGTTCTCCTGAATGTATGCTATTGGTTCAGTAATGTATGCAATGTTGCAGAATGTCCAAATGTTTTCCCCCTTCTATGTATAGACACCTTTCAGTAAAATGAACTGGTATATAGACATCCAGCAAAGAGAATGTTCAATAATTGTAGATACCATCATTAACCTGTGTGATGAAGCTCTGGGCAAGATTATGCCTGCACTTTTTGTAATAACACAAACAAAACAAATTAAAACTAATATTTTAATTAAATACTATGAAGAAGGCAAAATAGAGATGCTGAACTGGTGAATGACTGATCTAACACAGTGTTAGATCAGAGAACATGGTGTGGAAAGGACGACAAAAATATAAAATAAAATATATAATCAGACACATCTGAAAACCATGGAGGAAGTCATTTCTTCCCTAAGGTTTTGCAAAATGACTTTAACAGGTCTGTAAGCAGGAAGATGTCTAAGGGAGGCCTGGCAACTTCCTTAGATTTAAGACAGAATCTTGTCAGGTAAAGAGTGTGAGGGAGAGAAGAATCAGAGAGACAACTCCTGTGTTCCAATTTACAAATGAGAAAGGCTAGGGAAATGTACTCAAGAGAAATCTATGTTGGTTTTACTCTTTCTGTCTTTTGGGGAAGAGGAGAGAGTGTGTTTGTGTAGAGTGTGCAATTCAAGGCAAGGTGTTACTAACATGTCCAGACCAGTGTGGTGATTCTTCTCCATTGACCCCTATAATATGAAATTGTAAGTATGTGACATCATGCCTGGATCTGGTACATTCTCTAACCATTAAAATATATCTTACCAGTGCTAATTCATCTCAAAATACAATATGGGTAAGGAGTTCAACAGTTGCAAAGAATAAAAAACTTTTATTTAAGATTTTTTTCATATATTTTGATCATGTTTACCACCCGCCCCCAACTGCTCCCAGATCTTCTCTGCCTTCCTACCTACAGAACTTTATGGTCTCTTTGTCACTCAGGACAGAAAATTGAAACACAAAACAACAATAGCAGCAAGAAGAAACACATTAAAAATCTCTCTATTTGAAAATAAACAGAAATAAAATCATAATACACATGAAACCACAAAAATTAAAAAAACTTTCAGTAGAGTAACACTTAAACGTACCCTTAATACAAATCAGTACTTGAACTAGTCATTTGCCTCTGACTTCACACACACACACACACACACATACACACACACACACACACACACACACACACACACACACACAAATAAAAATAAATGTATAAAAAGGAAAGCCTTTTAGGAAAAGGAATCTTTCCTAGCAAGGGCATCTGAGGTCAGACTTAGATTGAGAAAGTATTAAACCTGTCAGTCTGTACGTACTTTTCTCTAGCCAAAACCTAATTATAAAAAAAAATGAAACCTTACAAAAGCATTTGTAGAATGTCCTCAGTGTCCAAATAAAGACATATGTCCAAATTTTATTGTGTCGTGTAAGAAATACATATTATAGAAAATCCCTAGTTAGCCCAGTGGAAAGTATTAAAAAGATATTAGGATATACAATGGAAAAGTAAATTTAGACAACAAAATATCAAAGTGTAGTTGGCCAAAGATTAAAGTGAATTTTACAAATTAATAACTAAATTAATGTCTTTGTGAAGACAATAAAACGGCAAAATTTGCCCAGAGTGACTCACAACTGAACCCTGTGATACATGCTAATAATTCCAGGCACAAGGGAGGCTAAAGCAGAAAAATAGCAAGTTCAAGGCTGGCAGGATCTACTAAATGTTCAAGGACAGCTTGGGTGACAAATGAGACATTGTCTCAAAACTAAAATGTAAAACGAGGGCTGAGCAAATAGATCAGTGGTAAGATGCTAGGCTGGTATGATCAAGGCCCTAGGTTCAATCCCCGGTTGTGCAAAGAAAACAAGACAACTAAAGTCTCGTGCTGTTTTCACACAGGAAAAAATTATTTAAGAAAAAGATATCATAGAGGTCAGATGAGATTTACTAAGTCTAAGAAGCATAATCTTGCTTAGCAAGACATCTGAGTAATAGAACAAGCAACAATCATATATTTAATAGAAAAGAATATCCTGTCTGAAATATAATTCAAGTCTGAGAATAAAAAGGACTAACTTCATGAACCCAGAAAAAGAAAGAAAGATAGTAAGTGACATATTAGTACCAAAGTTAGGAGTCATAATGACTTAAGAAAGATAGAATTTGGGCTGTACCCTGCTTTCTCTTTCTGCATAAGTGAATGCCAAAGGACAACAAAGAATATCCACACTATGCTTTACTGGAAAAAGTTTGTGACCTGAAAATTCCACATCAACCAATTTATTGTTCCAATATAAAAGCAGCAGAAGGCATTCCGAGGTTATAAAGACTTGGAAAATATTGTAGCCAAGCCTTCTTATTGGGAAATAAAAAGTCAGTAATATAATTCAAGTGATAAATACATAAATCAAAATAAAAGTACTGGTGATGGTCACTGAGATCAAAGACGTGAGATTAATACAGTTGAATATAAATCCAAATAGCCTTCAACAAATTTGCTGAGTGCCTACCATGTGCAGACTCAACAATCCTGATCTAAGCAGAATCCTGTGTAGGTTTCTGTTATATTGACAAAGTCAGTTTGAGAAGGAAAAGGTTCATTGAGCTTACATTCATTACTGAGGGATGCCAGAACAGGAATTCCAGGAAGGAACCTGGAGACAGAAATTGAAGCAAAGACCATGGAGGAATGATACTTACTGGCTTGCTTTCCATTGTTTGCTTAACCTGATCTCTTATACATCCCAGGACCACCTGTTCAGGGGTGGTACTGCCCAAAGTGGATTGGGAGCTCTAACATCAACCATTAATCAAGAAATGCCCTCATTGACTTGCCCACTGGCCAATTTGATGAAAGAAAATCCTTAATTGTGTTTCCCTCTTTCAAAGTGACTCTAGTTTGTGTTAAGTTCACAAAACCTAATTTTCACAGACACCAACAGATCTTACTGTTCCCTGCCTGGATGGAGACTCGGAAGATGAGACAGGTGTTAAACACTAAGAGTATCTCATAGCGATCAATAGTCTGGGGGAAAAAACACAAAGACAATGACAGATAGAAAACAGCTCCGGATTAGAGACCTGGCTGAAATAAAGAAATCAGTCTTTTAAAGGTCTCAGAAAAAGGATTCTAGAAGGATCCAAGTTCTTGAGATGAGAGAAAGCTTGCATGCTCCATGAAGAATAAGAAGGCAACGGTGAGAAAAATGAAGTGGCAAGAAGAGAGACAGAAGCTTGCAGACACGAGTCATCAGGTTCACAGGGTTTTGAACAATGCTTTCGTGAGGACTTGGGGTGTTGTGTTGGAACAGTTGGAGAGTCAATTGAGGGTTTTCAGAAAGAGTATCATAAGGTCTAACATAGCTTTGAAAGGTGTCACTCTCATTGGTACAGGGAATGAATGAGGTTTGAAGAAAGAGACCAGTTAGAATGCTCTATCAGTAACTATCCATGAACTTATATTCATGCAGCAAAGATTGAATAGTTCTCCAAGGAATGTAGATCTGGGAATTTTAAATTTACTGTACTGCCTACATTTATTTTATTTTGATAATTAACTCCTCCCAAATCCTGCCCACCTCCCCAGCCACCCAAATCTTACCCTTCCTTGCTCTCGCTGTCATTGGAAAACAAACAGGCATCTAAAAAAATTAAAATGAAATAAAAACCAGAATAGGCAAAAATAAACAAACAGGAAAAAAATCAAAGAAAAAGAAAAGAAATATACAGATACAGAGATGTACACATTCCAATACACAAAGATCCTACTAAAACACAACTCAGGTCTTCTGCAACAACAGCAAGTGCTCTTAAGCATTGAGCCATCTCCAGCCCAAGGTCCTATATCTTAATGCTATTACAGAGGCAAATATATTTCCTCATGAGCTATGATTTGGTTTATCCCTAAGTCCATGGCCTCTCTAGTCTTAGATGCTTGAGCACCCAAACAGTGTTGGGAATAGGTTCTATCTCATTGAGTGGGCCTTATAACCAATCAGATAGTGGTTAGTCACTGTGATGGTTCGAATGAAAATGAGTCTGATAGGCTCATATATTTGCATGTTTTGTATCCAGTTGATAAATTGTTTGGAAAAAATTAGGAGATGTGACCTTGTTGGAGGAGGTGTGTCACTAGGAGAGAGTTTTGAGGGTTCATAAGCCAATGCTATGTCTAGTATCTCTTTCAGCCTTCTACCTATAGATCAAGATACAAAGTGCTCAGCTACTGCTCCAACACCATGCCAGTTTGCTTCCTACCATGACGATAATTGACTAACCCTCTCAAATCGTAAGAAAGTTACCAATTAAATGTTTTCATTTATAAGAGCTTCCTTCCTGTTGTTTCTTCACAACAACATAAGAGTAACTAAGATAGTTACTCCTATAAATTTTGTGCCACTATTACAGCAGCATATCATGTAGGCAGGTCACCATCATAGATCAGATGATTTATAAATGGGGTTGTGTTTTTTTCCTTTCTTCTCTGGTATCATGCAGAGTACCTTCTAGTATCATGAGCACTAGTGAGAAATGGGTGAAGGCTCTATGTAGGCACCAGTTCAACTTCTTCATGTTCCGTGAGATATCTAGGTGCTATTTTCAGCAATAGGGCCTTACTGTCAGTTTGAGGAGAGCAACCAATAACTTTGACAATAGACTGGGTTGTTTGGGGGTTTCCATGGGGTTCCTTTGGCCAACAACTTGGCCAAAAACTGAAACATAATTCATTCCTCACACTGGAGGTTTCATTTGGTGGTGAAAGATGTCTGGTTGGGGCCTTGTCTGTCCATTATTTGATTATTCCATTTAGGTTTCTTTAACTCATGTATATGTATTAGGGTGCTTTAACTGTAGTAGGTTTCTATAGGACATCTCAGATAGCCCTTAGTTTTAGGGGTCTCTCTCTCTCTGTTTCCTTACCCCTCCTTGTTCCTTCCCCTCTCCATTAGTCCTTCCAATTCTAGTGATTTTACCATCCATCCATAACAATCTAATCTATCTCTGCTTGCTAAGAAAATACTTCCCTCCCCACTAGCCTATTACTCTATACCTAAACTCAGTGGTCATACAGATAACAACACACATATAGGGCTTAAAGGATAACATCCACATATAAGCAAATATATAACTAGTCTTTTTGCCTGGGTTATCACACTCAGAATATTCCATCCATTCACCTGTGAATTTCATGCTTTTCTTTCTTTCCCTTTTTTATATAATTGAGTAATATCACATTGTGTAACTATATCACATTTTCTTAATCAATGGATTCATTGATAGACATCTAGTCTGTTTCCAATTTCTGGATAGTATGAAATTAGCAACAATGAACATGAATAAACAAGTGTTTCTGTTGCACAATGAAAAGTCCTTTGGGTATATGCCAAAGGGTGGTACAGATGGATCTTGAAATAGATTGGTTCCCATCTTCATGAGGAACTGCCACACTGATTTCCACAGTGGCTGTGCAAGATTGGACTCTCCCCAGCAATGGACATCATGCTCCCTTTACTCCCCATCTTCACCAGTGTGAGTGTGAGCTCTCATTTATTTTATTGACCTTGGACATTATGGATGGTACAAGGTGAAATGTCAAAGTAGTTTTGGTTTGCATCTCCCTGATAACTAAGGATGCTTAAGTGCTTCTCCACCATCTGTGTTTCATCTTTAGAGAACATCCTGTTTAGATCTGCAGCTCAGATTTTAATTGGTTTGTTTACTTGATGTCTAGTTTTTTTGGTTGTTTATGTACTTTAAATGTTATCCCTTTATTTAGTGTAGAGTTTATAAAAAGTTTTCCCCATCCTGTAGGCTGCTGCTTTGTCTGTAAGATGGTGTCCTTTACTATGGAGAAATTTTTCAGTTTCATGAGGTGTTATTTAATTGTATTTCATGGTGCCTGTAATATCAGTGTCCTGTTCAGAAAGTCTTATCCTGTGCCAATGAGTTCAAGACTAGTCTTCACTTTCTCTTCTATCAGTTTATCTGTCCTTATATTGAGGTCCTTGCTGTATTGGGAATTGAGTTTTGTTCAGGATTACATTATGGATATATTTGCATTCTTCTACTTGCAGTTTGACCAGCAGCACCATTTATTGAAGATGCTGTCTTTTCTTACATATGTATTTGTAGCTTATTTATCAAAATTCAGATGTCTCAGAGGTGTAGGCCTCAGTCTGGGTCTTCATTTTTATTCTATTAATCAATAGACATTTGTATTTATGCCAATACCATGCTATTTTTATGACTATTTCTCTATAGTACATCTTTAAATTGGGAATGGTGATGCTTCACTTGCTTGGTTAGTTACCCAAGATTTTTGTGACTACTGTGAATGTTATTGTTTCCTTGACTTCTTTCTCAGACCATTGGTCATTTGTACTAGGAAGGTTATTGATTGTTGTGCATTTATTTTGTATCCTGCAACTTTGCTGAAAGTGTTTGTCAACTGTAGAAGTTTCCTGTGGAAAATATCATCTGCAAATAAATATACTTTGAGTCCTTTGTATACTATTCATATTCCCTTGATCTCCTTCAGTTGCAATATTAAGCTAGCAAAGACTTAGAGATAGTGGAAAACTTTGTCTTGTTCTTGATTTTAGCAGAAATATTTTGAGTTTCACTCCATTTACATTGATGTTGGCTATTGGCTTGTTGTAAATCACCTTTATTATGTCAAAGTATGCCCCTTGTATCCCTAGTCTCCAGGTCTCTATGACGTGTTCTTATATTAAGTTCACAAGTATTTTATTGATAATTTTTACATCTATGTTCATAAGGGAAATTGGTCTGTAATCCTCTATCTTTGTTGTGTCTTTATGTGGTTTGGATATCAGGGTAGCTGTGGCTTCATAAAATAAATTGGGCAATGTTTCTTATATTTCTATTTTGTGAAATAATTTAAAGATTATTGGCATTGAACATTCTTTGAAGGACTGGTAGAATTCTGTGATAAAAATCATCTGACCCTGGGACTTTTTTGTTGTTGTTGGGAGATTTTAAATTACTGCCTCTATTTCACTAGGGGTTACAGGTCTGTTTAAATTGCTTTTTGATATTGATTTCATTTTAACTAAGTGTGTGTGTGTGTGTGTGTGTGTGTGTGTGTGTGTGTGTGTGTTTAAAAAAGAGTAGGGAAGTGGTTTTCCCCATTATGAAACTCAGCAAAGTGATTATAGTCCCACACCAATCCTAAGGGCCCTACTGAATCAATTTCTTTCTTAACTTTCCTGTAAACACAGTCCTACTGGGCCAGTGGCCTTTATATAAAACCCTATCTCTCAAATGCCCAATTCTCTAAGTATCACCAAGCCTTCCTCTGTTCTCTTCTAGATTCTAATGTCTTTGGGAATCTCAGCTTGTGATTACTAAATGTCCCTAATGGTCTCATGAGCAAGTCCAACAAGGACTGGTTTCTTCATATTGCCTTTCATTATGGAGCCTTTATCTCAAGTTACATTTGCTTCTCTGCTTTGCTGACAGTCAAATTGATCTCATTTTCCCCTTTGTCTCATACTCCATGAGCCAGGCTATGAGGGATTCTTGTACCCCTTTAAAATCTCCAATTTGAGCAGTTTAAAATAGAATATCCCTTAATAATCATAGTTTTTCTTACTGAGCAGTTCTTAAGGTCCTGTCTGTCTATATGCTGAGCCCCAGGATTTTACTTTCTCTATATTAATGATTAGAACTAAGAAGTATGTTTTATAATTTCTACATTGTTTATGCCTTCCTTGCCATCTGATGTTTCACATTGGTTCCAAGGTTTTGGCACAAATCTGACTTGTACTCTCCCTATGCGGTATCAGCTGCAAGAGACAACAAACCAACAGCTCCAACTGCTCTTCCTGTATTCTCTTTTTCTGTCTACTCAGAGTCTCATGCAGAATACAGCATCTGCATGTCTTTTTCTCATTATAATATCTCCTTTCTATGGGCAAATTCCTTTTAGGCAAAGAGCTGAGCTTCAGCTATAAGTCTCATCACCCATAGCAAGGACCACACAACTGTCCTAACAGCCTGCTTACAACGCTCAACCTTACAGTCACATACAAACTACTATCAGGTATTAAATATATTTTCTAATCCATCAATGGAGAGACATCTCCATACACAATACTGGAGTCTACTCATTAAAAATACAGGACACCACATACACATACACATAAAGGAAAATAACCAACCTCAGGTTCCCTGCAAGGACACACTATGCTTTCAAATGCTCAACCATGGTTGAGTGTATTGTCACCATGGAAAAAAAGATTCAACTGTTACTAGCAACAAAACACAACAACCCATATCACATGGTAGAATGTAGTAATCTGTACTGTGTAGACAATAATCTATGATAAACATGCTTTTGGTTTTAATTGATGGACTCAATTAAATTAAATATATGCCCATCAAGGGTAAAAGAACAATAGCAAATACCTGATAGAGATGAGTACCAGAAAGATAATAAAAGATCATAAAATTTGATGCTTACAACAGCTAGCAGAGTTGACTGGAGGAGCTTGATTGACAGTGTAAAAACAAAAGTAAAATCAAGTGGGAAAGCTAGGGCAGTCATGTAGATGTTCCAGTTGGCTTTGTCTCCATGGATCAGCTGTTAATGGATCAACTTCCTGCTTCCCACTCACACAGCTGGCCTTTTTATATGATGAGATTAAAAAACAGTAATCTACGTGGAAATAGTTCACCTTCTAGCTGTTCTAAAGGATGCAATATTTTCACTGTTGGGTTGTTCTGCTCTTTCCTGTCACGGAGTTGGGGTGTGGATAGTCCATCCCCAGACAAGAAGTCTTGAAGGACACTTTGAGACAAACATATTTGAGTCTGAAATGAGAGGGTGTCCTGATTTAAATTCTGTTTCTGTGCTAAAAAGCACTCTAGCCAAGGCAGCTTGTGTTGGCTTGTTATTATAGCTCATGGTTACCTACCTTTCTAATACAGCCAACGACAGCTTGCTCAGGAAACAGCACCACCTATTCTGAGCTGAAATCTCCTACATTAGTTAAAAATCAAAACAACTATCTACAGTCAACCCTGGTGTGTAGCTGGAGTTTTCCTGGTCCTGCCTGGCTTATAAGTCAGGACAAATCTCTCTTACCCACCAGTCCCACAGCTGCTCAGACCCAACCAAGTAAACACAGAGAGACTTATATTGCTTACAAACTGTATGGCCATGGCAGGCTTCTTGTTATCTACTTCTTCTATTTAAATTAACCCATTTCTATTAATCTATACTTTGCCACATGGCTTGTGGCTCACCAGTACCTTATATCTCTCTTGTCATGGCGGCAGCTGGCAGTGTCTCTCTGCCTCAGCCTTCCACTCTCAGAATTCTCCTCTCCTTGTCCTTCCTATACTTCCTGCCTGACTACTGGTCAATCAGTGTTTTATGTATTAACCAATCAGAGCAACAAATTTAACATACAGATCATCCCACAGCACCGATGTATGTAATTCTCCAAAAAAGTTTTTTTTTCTCCCAGATAATTCTAGGGAATCTCATGTTGAAAATTACAGCTAACTAATTCTGCTGCCAGAGCACAGTTTTCAGTTTCAAATAACACATGAATTTGAACAATTTATTAATATACTATATTTGACAGTCATATTTGGATTGGACACTCCATCTTCAAACAGCTCAGCCCAATTGCCTGAAAAAAATCACCTCCTGGAGAGGCCATGCAGCCTCTTCTCCCTGACTCCTTTGTGTTCTGTCCTTCTGCACATCCTGCTTTATACATGAATTGTATACACATTTCTCAGCTTGAACTTTTACAAATGCCTTCTACGTGGTTTTACACAATCTAGTATTTCCTTTAAGCAAAAATTCAGCCAATATCTTTGTCAAACAACATTTTCCTTGTTTTTTATTTGCAGTCACTTTCAATTGTCATTTGTAACCTTGCCGAAAACTATTTTTTAGATGTAGATCCAAATTTGATTTGTTTTCTTGCTTCTTAACTTGAGTACTTCATTTAATTTTTTTTTAATAACTAACATCTTAGGTATCTGAAGCCCTAGTCTCAGGCTGGAAGGAAGCTCCTTACTGCCACAAGTCTAAACCTCTTCTTTTAATTAAACATTTAAATTGGATTTTTATAGCACAATACTTTTTCAACAAAATTTTCAGCTAAGAATCTAGGTACAGATGGTTTTCTCACACCCATAGAACTAAAACCCCATGATTTTTATTCTTTTTTACTTTTCTCTTAAATCAGTTAATGCCTCTCTGAGCTCATCCCTTTCCTGTGCTTTGTTACATACAACAAACAGCAAGTACACAATAATCTTCAGAACTTTTCTGTTCCTTCCTTATAGAACAGTTTGGTCTGTCTAAGTGACTTATTAGATTATTCCATTCAATCAGCACAGATACTGTTTTTCTTTGTTCTATATGTACATTAACATTTGAAAAACCATAAAGACTAAGTATTTTCCACACCACATCAAAGAGGTCCAAGTTGTTGTCATCTCCCATACTTGGTGGCAATGTTTGAAAATTTTATAAGATCATGTCCATCTAATTTTTCCTTTGCAAATGGACCTTTCTTAATTATAACAAACAAGTAATTAGATCTGATGTGAATATTCTGTTCCTAAAAGTGTTAACTCCATGTTTTTAGTTTTCACTAACATTTGCTTGAATTGCTTGATACAAGGACTTGTTTGGTTTGATTTAGTTTTACATGGGTCCCACAGTTATGAGATTACCTTCAGCCTCAGAAGACATTTTGGGTTTGGGACATTGAGTGGTATAAGAACTGTTAAGGATTATGGATTAAGAATTATAAGGATTATTGTGTAAGGATTGTGGTGATCCTTCAAAATGTATGAGCTTTTTTTTTTTTTTTTTGTAACTCTTCCCCAGCTAGTACACTGATTTGAAAGGCTGTGTAACACTTAAGAGGTATAGTATCACAGGAATAAGTCAACATAAGTCAACAGCTGTGGGTTGGCCTTGAGGCTTTGTAGTTCTGCTCCATTTACTTTTTATTATCAGCTTCCTGGATGCACCTGCAATGTGAGTAGCCACCATGCCTTCTCAACCATAATGGACTATTGGGTTCTTGGCAGGAAATCATGCACAAAATAAAAGTAACCAACACAGGAAGACTGGATATCTGTAGCTTTAATGGGAGTGGCAGTATACATCTATAATCCTAGCATTGGATGCAGACAGAAGTGGACTGTGAGTGGCATAGCAAGCTCTTTACTCCAAAACAAGAGCAAGGATAGCTCAGAGGTACAGTGCTTACCTATCAAGGCCTTGTGATTGATCCTCAGTACAAAAAGAACTACAAAAAAATATAACAACAATAAAGAAAACTCAAATTGTAACTAAATAAACACTTTTTTATTAATTGAAGACTTCTATCATTTATACTAGACTTCCACACTCATCTTGTCTCAATGATTATCTTTTCATTTACAAAATGACTCACATTCTACCTTTCCTTTTTTTTCTTTAATAAGAAATTTTCTACTCACTCTACATACCACCCACAGATCCCACCTCCTCCCTCCTCCCATCTCCCAGCCCTCCCTCCCAAGCCACCTCATATCCCCACATCCCCCAAATCAAGGTCTCCCATGGGGAGTCAGCAGAGCCCGGCACACTGAGCCTAGGCAGATCCAAGCCCCATCCCACCGTACTAAGGCTGTGCAAGGTGCCACACCACAGGCACTGGATTCCCAAAAGCCTGCCCATGCACCAGGGATGGATCCCAATCCCCCTGCCTGGGTGCTCCCCAAACAGTTCGAGCCAAACAACCATCTTCCATATCCAGTCTAGTCCAGTCCCGTGGGTGCTTCATAGCCACTAGTCCACAGTTCATGGGCTTCCACCAGTGTCAGCTCTGCACTTCTTCCTGTCATGATCTTGACGTTCCCTGCCTGCAGAATCCCTCCTCTCTCTCATTTGATTGGATTCCCAGAGCTCAGCCTGGTGCCTGACCATGGATCTCTGCATCTGCCTCCATCAGTCACTGGACAAAGACTCTATGAAGATAGTTAGGTTATTTGCTAGACTAGTCACCAAAGTAGACCAGTCCAGGCACCCTCTGGACCACTGCCAGCAGTCCAATGTGGTGTCATCCTTGTGGGTTCCTGAGAGCCTCCCCCAGCACACTGCCTTTTCCTTTTCCCATGATGTCCTCATCTATCATGGTATCTCCCTCTCTGCCCTCCCACTCTGTCCCTGTTACCTTTCCAGTTCATTCTATGCATTTCCACTATATATTGTAATTTCATTTTTAAAATCTGTGTGTAATTGACAAGGAGAGTTATCTATTTTTGCCATGTGATGAAGCCATGTCTCCACAGAAAAACTGGGTCATTTAAAGCAACAATAGCATGGCTCATGGTCACAGTGGTTTGATTTCCTAAGAGTAAAATCTTGTGGGAAATTTGGAATGTTCCTAAAAAAGGCCCAAATATTTTTCCACCAAATAAATATACATTTCAGTTGTTTTTACACAAATGTGCAACATGCTTGGGGGATTTATAGAGTCCAGATCATGAGGTCATAACCAATAAATAAATTTCAAAATCATTTACTAATAGCTGTGTCTTAATTCTTCTATCGAACTTCATAATCTCTCAGTCACTATTTTAACTGAAGGCTCCAGAAAAAGGGAGGGGGTCTATCAAAACATAGATCATTATTAAAACAATAGAATAGCTTTAAAAGGGTGTCCATGAATCTTTTCACAAGTAGGGTAGTTTTAATAATAATGGCACCAGTAAATTCATATATTTAATTACTTGGTCCCCAGCTGGGCAATTGTTTGGGAAGGCTTAGGAGATGTGGTCTTATTGGAGTAGGTGTGTCATTGGGATTGGGCTTTGCGTTTTAAAAAGATCTAAGCAGCAGGGCAGTGGTGGTGGACACCTTTAATCATAGCACTCAGGAGGCAGAGCCAAATGGATCTCTATGAGTTCGAGGCCAGCCTAGTCTACAGAGTGAGGTTTACACAGAGAAACCCTGTCTCAAAAGTCTATGTCATTCCAAGTTAGCTCTCTCTTTCTCTACCTCCTGCTTGTGGATCAGACGTAAGCTCTGGGCTACTGTTCCAACATCATGCCTGTCTGTCTCCTTCCATACTCCTTCCATGATGGTCATGAACTGTAATCCTTTGAAGCTGTAAACCCCCATTAAATGCATTCTTCTATAAGTTGCCTTAGTCATGGTGTTCTGTCAAGGCAATAGGAAACTAAGGCAACATGAAACCTAATTTATCCTCAAACTACTCCTTCATAACTTGAGCTCTAGCAAATGAGAACATAATGTTATCTCCTTTCTCTTCTGCTATATTTTATGAGCAACTATGAATTATAATATTTAATGAACAACTTTGGTGAGAATATAAGAATATTATTAGATATAACACTTCTACCTCACATACACAGCAATAGCAACAAACACAAAGGAGGATCCCAATGAAAGATGGATATAAGGGAGAGAGTGGGGTATATGTGATCAAAAGAGTATGAGACTCTCAATAAATAAATACAAAATATATTTTAAAAGATGGATATGAAACAAACAAAAATAGGAACCTGGGAGAAAATGACAGGTACATGGTCTTCAGATCTAAAAACAGGCACTGTGGCCTAATAATTTAATAACTATGTGGGAAAGAAGATTGTATTTACCTTACACATGTGAAATAGAAGACAAGATCTAAACTGTGCTTGAGGCCATAGTTACTGGAAGACTTCTGGGTCATTTACAAAGGCTTGAAAATGTCAAATAACTAAATAAGTTAAATAAATATACAAAATTTATGAAAACACTTAAAATTGTGTAATAAAAAGACTCTATAGGCAAATGGTTATAATTTTGATAATAACCACAGAAGTATACAATGGAAAACATTTAAAATTACCTTGACATTAATAGGAAAAATGAATAAATAAATTTCTAAGATTCATATCATTAAGTACTATGCAGCCATTACAGTTAAGTGTAGTTATAAGTAACAACACTAAAATATCCCATCAAATAATTATGCTAGTGGAAAACTAAGCCAAGAAAAAAAATTACATTATCACAGATATAGTTTGAAATCACAAAAATAATATACATTGTATAAGAACGCATTCATATGTTACTGTATGAAAATGCAAAATACTATGTTCAAAACAATTATTACTTAAGGAGATGATGAGAAAAAACAACATGAATGAACATTTTTATAAAGTTTCTTTTGTATATGAAAATTTATTTTTAAATAAAATGTGTTGCTTACTTTTCATAATTTTTGCATAAATGGAATAATTTAATCCATTTAATCTATTATTTGTGATTGAAACAAACATAATTTCATACTACACTAAAAAAATCATGATTCTTATTAAAAAAACAGTTCTTGTTTTACAGAGAGCAAGGAAACATAATAAGTAAGCAGTAAACACACAATTTATCCTAAGCCTTTTCCATATGAAATACATAAAAGCCTTTTA
Organism: Peromyscus maniculatus bairdii; assembly: GCF_049852395.1. Classification (NCBI taxonomy): domain Eukaryota; kingdom Metazoa; phylum Chordata; class Mammalia; order Rodentia; family Cricetidae; genus Peromyscus; species Peromyscus maniculatus. The sequence continues at coordinate 93,662,223 of NC_134857.1, read as the reverse complement.
ACATATGAAATACTCATTTATACTCCTGAAAATAGACTTCTAAGTCCCAGAACTTTTTTTAAGTTATCAGACACAGCCCCCGTGCCAGGCAGCACTCCACATGTTGAAGTCAGGGAACAGACAGCGGTAAGGTAGTTCCTGGTGGAGCTTCCATGACAATGGGAGAGGTAAATAAACAAAATTAGTACACTAGAAGCCTGACAGAAATGGCACCGGCCACAAAGAAAAGCTGAGCAGAGTTTCAGGCTCAGTTGTTATCTAAATAAGGTGCGCAAAACAAAACAAATCAAACCAACACGAGCCCCAGCTCAGTGTTAAATAAAGCACTATCAGAATAAAGACTTGAGACGGTGTGAGAGCAAACATGGGCACACACACGTGTGTGGAGCACACTCCTGATAGAAAACACAGCAGAGGCTGTGACACCAAGGATCTCAGTGGGCTGGAAAGCAGGGCACTGGGGGAGAAGGAAGAAGATGGTGCGGGAACTAGGTGGAATCCAACGGATGGTGGAGGGGCCCGCCCAGCTTTTAGTGAATTAGATGGGAACACTTCAAAGAATTATGAGGTATGATCTGACATTTGTAAAAGTTATTCTCTGATTTTGGTGAAGCTGCAGCAAAGAAAAAGGAAGGGGTCAGGGAGACAAGTCAAAAGCTATTATAGTAATCTAGTGAGAGACGGTGGTGCCTAGAGTCCTGGTAAAACAGCATTTAAAGAACTTCTGTAAATGTGTTAACAGTTCTGGGAACTGTCAGATCCTAAAACTCTGTGTGTGTTTTTTGAAGCAACATGTGGCATACAAATTTAGAGGGCACCTTAACAAGGACACGCATGATGCTGGCATGCACAGTTCAGTGTGATAATTGTAGATGCATGAGTTTGTATACTAATGGTTTGGCCAGGAAAAAAAACCTAAATGACAAACAAGGAGCAATCCTCTTTCTAAACACAAATGTTTGTGGAGGTTTGGAAGGTTTATCCATGTGGCATGAAGAAGAACAACAACAACAACAAAATTCAACGAGGTTCTCTGACAGTATTTTTTTCTTCTTTTTCTTTATTTTTATTATTTATTTTGATGTACTCATTTGTGTCCGACAAGATAACCAGCACTATTTGTGTGCTTTTATGAGGTGGATTATACTGCTTGGAAAAAGTCCCTGGATCTCTATAAAAATGGAGAAAATGATCCCATGTTGGCTAAAAGTGCATCGTACTGACCAAATCGTCTCCCAACTCCTGAAAAGGCCTAAGGAAAATGCTGTAAGTGTTTGGGAGTTGCTGTTTTTGAGCCAAAGATCAATTCAGTGTTTGCTTCCTTCCAGTTCTCTTTGTTCCCCAGTGCAGCAGAAAAGAACAGTAGGATCTGCAAGACAAGGTGGCTCCTGGAAGCCCAGAAAATGACAGCTTGTGTGAAACCCAAATCCACTGCTTGCTAGATGCCTTAGACAAGAAATAGTCATCTTGTACATTTTTCAATTAATGCACTAAACATATGGTATGTAACTCATCATGAATAATACCATAATCTGTTTTGATTTATGCCACTAACTCCTTAATCACAAAACAATTTCCAAATGAACAATTTATTCAACAATGATTAAGGTTTATTTATGTTATTTTAGAAGCTTAAAAATGTTGTTCCAATTATTGAAGAACATCTCAGAGTTGACATTTTAAAAGGAATTCAGATGGCTGAGATTTTACTGAGTGACTATCATATCCAGATGATGGGCTATTGTTCCTGTCAGATGCCTGAGGAGCCGCTAATCAAGATGACTCCCACATAGAAGGCAGGAGGAATGCTGGTGACTCCCATCCAGCCTGCTACCCACATGCTGCCCAAGGCCAACAAATGAATGTCTGCCCTAGACAGGGTTTTAATTACAGTATTAAGAAGCATACCTAGCTAAAAGACATGCCTTTACTGCATTATGTCAAATCTCATATAAATATTATTCTACTACTAAAATGAAAATTCACCTGTCCAAGACTGTGGAACAACCAGTAATTTTAAATACAAATAAACTTCTATGAGAAACTTTAGTTCTAATACAAATCTCAGGAAACTGTTTTACTCCATTTAAAAATGCAAGTTTTGATGATGCTAGTTATTGTTTCTGTGGGGGAGCAGCCCCCACCATTAGTTTACCCCAGGGACTCTTGATGGAATGAGGAATAAGAGACTTAGCTAGAAATAGAGGGGAGAGAAACAGAGAGGAAACACAGGATAGACTTGGGTGGGCCTGGATCCTTATCCACCGGCCCAGAGCTTTATTCCAAAGGTCTATTTGTAAAAACTCCAAGTCTTCGTCCAGTGTCATGTGACTCACCTGCAATCTTAGCCTCAGAAGACAAAGGTAAGAAAAGACAGAGCTCAAGACTGTCAGGATCCTGTCTTAAAAACTCAAAAAGAAAAAAAAGAATCAACAAAAATTCCAAATCTTCTATCAGTTTAATCAACTTTATCTCTGCTACTTCTGTGAATAAAATTTGCTATAGAAAAGCCCCACATCTGGGATATCTGTGTCTCTTCAATATATAAGGACTTTCATCTGAGGTACAAATTTTGAGTCAACCTGATCACACCCATGTTGATTTTACAGTCCCAGTGTATCTTTGAAAGTATAGATGAAATTAGTCATTTTCTTGGAAAATAAAATATAACTAAATCATTTGTAGTAGAAATAGAATATAAGATGACCAGTTTTCATAAAGGGAAAATTTTTCTTTATCCCTCCAAAAGCAAAAGATTACTTCAGTATGTAATTTTAAAAGCTACATAACACAATGATTTTCATTCTAAGAGACTTTTATAATTACAAAACATCCATAGAGTGGCATGTGAAATTGAATTCAACATTTAACTGAGATTCCAAGAACAACACAAACTAAATTTATGAATGCTAATGAGTATTCAATAATAAAATAACCACCATCACATTTCAAAATTGTGACTCAGTGGATCTAATTCCAAGAATACATAGACAGATCAATAGTAATCATGGTGAGAAAGAAGTAAAAAATCAGTTGGTCACCTCATAGATATTAATGAGGCATTTGATAGAATCCGACAAATATTTGTTTTTTTGTTAATGACATAAATATTAATATTGGAGAAGTGTTTTGTAATATGAAAATTATACATAGCTCATTCAAATCTAACATTATGCTTTAAAGAAAAATACTGGAAGCACTGACAGTAAAATAAAATGTAGATTATGGTGTCAGTATAGCACTATTAGTAAATGTTGCATGTTATTTGTGAATTACATTTTAATTCATAAGTGGATTTCAAATGTAAACAAAATCATTTATAATACAGAATTTCATTTTCTTATATGTTTTAACACTTTGTGGTCTGAACCTGCCTTGTTTGATATCTAGGTTACTATGTCAACTTATGCTTTTAAATGTGTATTTACTGGGTTTATTTTGTTACTCAAAAAGTGTTTTTCCTTAACAGTTCTTTTTATATCAACTGTAAACTGAACCATTGTATGTATTATGTCAGTAACAGATTTAATTAATGATTAAAAATCCCGCAAACGGGCGAGGGATGTAGCTCATGTTTCTAGAATGTATCAAAACACGGAGCCCTGGACTCAGTCCCCAGCATAAGATACACCGGATATGGTGGCATGTCTGTAATCCCAGCATTTGTAAAGTGGATGCAGGACCAAAAGTTCAATAGCGTAGTGAGTTCAAGGTCAGCTTGGCATACATAAGACCTTGTCTCAAAAACAAAACAAAACAACAAAAAGTGAGAACATCTAAGAAAATGAAGTCTAGAAAGAGGGGGCTGCAGCTCTGATAAGCTAGTGTTTGTACTTCCTGAAGCACTGATATAAATGTGTGAGTCTGAACTTCTGAAAAATACAAGCAGTGATGCACAAATATCTGCAGGTATGGTCTGTGCATTGGTGGAAACTTTCTCCTCTCAGAGTACTGCTGTTTCTAAATGAACAGTGCCATGAGGATGGAGGTCAGCCCTGAGACAATTATAGAGTGAACAGTCCCGTGTTCTAAGAAACACTCTGACTTGTCACAAGAGAACAAGGACACACATTGTAGACCCTTTGTCTGTCTGACCACTGAGGCTTCTAACAGAGGTATCAATTGCTTCCTTTCTACCCTGCAAGGTTGCTATCTTTGACCAATCACACTCAGATATCACAGGTTGGAGGGGAATCTGGAAAGTAGTTTCTAGATTTAGATAGTAGCAATATTGCCAATTCAGTCACAATAATCTGATAGATATTTTAGTAATTCTGCACTCTTTCTACACCCTCAAACACTGACATAGCTTTACAAATACATGAAAAGAAAGAAAACGAGGGTGGGGAGAAAAGATAATGGGGGAGGCGGGGAGAAAAGAAAGCAGATCCCGATATCACAGGCATGTCCCCCAGGTGTTTTGGAGGTTGAGACAGGACTATTGAAAGTTCAAGGCCTTTCTGGGGTTTTTTTTTGGGGGGGGTTGCTTGTTTGTTTGTGGTTTTTTTTTTAGAGACAGTGTTTCTCTGTGTAGTTTTGGTGTCTGTCCTGAATCTCACTCTGTAGACCAGGCTGGCCTCGAACTCACAGAGATCTGCCTGCCTCTGCCTCCTAAGTGCTGGGATTAAAGGCATGTGCCACCACTGCCCAGCCACAAGGCCTTTCTGGGCTATGAAGTTATTCCAAATCCTGGGCTCTACTCTATCACTGTATTTCCTGATCTCCCTGAAGCAAGAGGATCTCTGTGACATGCTACCACCACCACACTACTGTTCCTCCAAGACTTGCCCACCACAATGGAGTGAAAACTCCTAAAACTGTGAGCCCAAATAAATCCATCTCTACTACACTACTTTGGTGAGGTTTTGAAAAATATGAGAAGTACTAGCTTGGATCAGTGACACCAAGAAAAGATTCATCACCGTGACAAAACTCACCAAGAGGTTCACAAATACCTGGAATGTCTTTAGAAGTGTTTATAGAGTAGCCAGCTAGACAATCTTTAGAATGTTATAAACAGAGCTTTCTGGAACATTCAGTGGGAGTTTGGAAGACCCAAACATGTGGACAGTAGACAGAGCTTGTGAGATTTCATGGGGTAAGGGAACAGAAGACATTTTCAGTAATTGTATTAGACTTAGAAAACATCAATGGGGCCAATTTCGGGAATAATGACAAAATCCCATGCACATAATGGATATTTCACAAATCTACCATACTAAATGCTTATCAGATTTAAAAAAAAAAAAGCTCAAGAGGATCATGTAGGTTGGTGTTTGACCAAACACCCAAGCACCGTATGTTATCAAATTTGGCCCAAAATTAATAACCATTTATCCATAGAAGATTATATCTGGTCAAAAATATTAAAAATGCATGAGAACATGATTAAAATATATTCAGAGAATCAATGCCTCTAATAAGCATTCTGTTGTTCTCAGTTGTGGAACAAACACACATACTGGGTTGTCCAATGTAGAGTGGTCATCGCTGAAACCATATACATACAGACAAGCAAAATGGACTCAGTGGATTTCATTTATATATTGGAACACACATGTATGTATGTAACAGTAATATTCAGAGAAAATTTCAGACTTGGATTTTTGATATTAGAACTACAGAGACATTGTTGAAGGAATGAAAGTGTTTTTCCTTATACATAGGACAATTGTATCATTTTAAGTGAAATTATGACTTTGTTATTGCCTTTATTTAAGGATTGAATATGGCTTAAGAATGTGTTTTATGCTGGCTGTGGTGGTGCATGCCTTAATCCCAGCACTCGGAAGGCAGAGCCAGGTGGATCTCTGTGAGTTCCAGGCCAGCCTGGTCTACAGAGCGATATCCAGGACAGGCACCAAAACTAAACAGAGAAACCCTGTCTCAAAAAACCAAAAGAAAAAAGAAAAAAAGAATGTGTTTTATATTAAATGCATTTTGGTACAAAATCAACAAGGGCTGGAAATATAATGCTGAATATTGACTGTGATTTTATTGGATTCAAAGGTTCTTAGATTAACAAAGTATATCTCTAGCATGAAACTGGCATGTAATTCTAGAGGATTAGATCAAGGGACTCTGATTTATTGAGTGGTTTAATCTATTGATCTATTAAAGCAGACTATTAGAAGCTAGTGAAGCTGTAGAAGGGAGGTCTTCCACAGGAAGGAGTTCATATGTACTAGAGGAACATCTCTGAAGGGCGTCCCTGGCCCTGGTTCATTTACCTTCACTCTGACTTTCGGCTGCTATGAGGATAAAGGTTCTGCTCCACCATATCCCTCTACCATGATGCTCAGTGAACATGGAACCAACCTATCCCGTCCTGTGCTGAAAACTATGAGACTGTGGGCCAAAATAAACCCCCTTTCACTAAAACAAATTGTCTTTAAATTCTAGACCTGAGAGTTGTGTCCACAAGTGAGGACTGTCTTGTATCCCTCAGCCTTTGTCAGATGGTGTGTCTGGATTCTACGACTATGTATTATTTGCCCTGTGTCATTATCCTTCTAAAATTCATTATCACAAAGTGAGGTCAGGAAAAAAAAGCCACAATGTTTAAGTCTCACAAAATGCAAGTATTTCTAATTAGTTTTCTGCTTTACATTATTAATCAAATTCTGTCCATATTATTTTATTCTATAAATCTAGACATGACATTGTAAGGGTTCCATTAAAAAGTCAGTTTGGAAAGTTGCCTTTCATTTTAATTTTTTGTTTTAGTTATTAACTGGAAAGTTGCTTTCCATATTACATAAACAAGTGTTCTGAATAAAAGTAAAATGAAAAGTGAGAAGTGAATACTTGATAAACTTTTATATAATTATATGAGCAAAACAGTATGAAGAAATATATTCAAATGGTTAACTCATAATGCTACTGCCTTGAAAAATATTATAACACAACCACAGTCTACCTTATGAAAAAGATGCCTATTTTTCTGCAATGCTAAGTAAATAAGCAGACCTCTATAAACACTATGATAAACCTAATAGCTCAGCCTTCTGAATTGGGATTCTGAATAGGACACAGAATAAAGTGAGTTCTGAGTCAAGAGCAGCAGGCTGCAGTTAAGACCCCTATGAATAGTAACACTTGAAGCTCTTCTCACAGAAATAAATATATGAGTGTTGACTCTGGCAGCTGCCAGCATACGCTTAACCACTGAACCTTCAGAGAAGTGATGGGCAGCTGAACACCCTGTACAGTCCAGACCCACCCACTGTCCCTAAGAGTTCTTTACATTTGGAACATTTCGCCGAGAGTATTCATCATTCCTCACAAAATAATTACTGCTCAAGTTTCAAGCTATATAACACCTTTTTCAGAAGCATCATTTTATGCTCATTAAAAGTAAGAAAGCAAAAGAGGAAAAGTATTCATAAATTTAACATCCCACAAATGATTAAATGGAAATGACAATCTTTTAAGTATTCACTTTAAAGCCAAGAGTAATAATAGCCTTTACTCCACCAAGTGTCTCAGAAGATGAGAACCTGCTATTAGATAACATCATAAAATAGTTGATCTATGCCATAAAAACTAATTCATCATAGAGCACAAGAATCCTAAGAGTTACATATTTTCAGAAGCTAAAGTCTAAAATAAGATCAGGTTTAACTTAAGTTTTCAACAAAATGTTCCCTGTGAAGATCTACTAAATAAACAAAAGATGTCCTCAGATGGCTCTTGGATGCTAAAAAATGGAAATGGTTGGAGACATTGCTGTGGACTGGCTGAAGTAGGCGCCTGATTACCTCCCAGACTAGGTCAGATGAGGCGATGCTTCCTTTGAGGAGCAGTGTTCCTGTGCACCCCACTACTGCCATTCAAACAATCTTCGGTCACAGACCTTCCCTGGAGGATGCTACTGAAGGTTCAAAAGGGGATGCAAGCTTCGTGTGGTCCCCTCCCACAGATCCACTTGTTTGTGTAAAATAATTGTGCTGCCAACAGCTTTCCTCCAAAGATTCTGATTTCCATTTATAAACATGCCATTCAATTTTTAACAACAAAATATCCATAACATCAAAAAATATTTTAAAGAAAGCAACACACTGTTCAAATAAAAAATAAGCATCTTAAATTATACCCACTACTATATAGTACAATGTGACTATGAATTAACAATTATGAGTGTCTTATATCACTTCTACAAAATGTGTCCAAAACAGACTATTGAAAGTACTAACAGTGGCCAGGCAGTTGTGATGCATGCCTTTAATCCCAGCACTCGGGAGGCAGAGGCAGGTGGATCTCTGTGAGTTCAAGGCCAGCCTAGGTTACCAAGTGAGTTCCAGGAAAGGCGCAAAGCTACACAGAGAAACCCTGTCTCAGAAAAAAAAAGAAAGAAAAAAAAAAGAAAAGGAAAGGAAAAGAAAGTGCTAACAGTAAAAACATTATGAGACACAAAATATGTTAACTGAAGAAATTCTCCATAAATGAAAGTGTATTTAACTTATGAGTGCATAGAGGTCAGACATTATTCAGATAATCATTTTTCTAAGGCTAGATAAAAAGAAGGTATTGAGGAGGAACACATGCCTAACAATCTTGCATTCATTTCTTGTGACAAAGCCAAGTATGAATAAAATTGTTTGAATACCTATATCTTGGAGTCCATGCTGTAATAATCTGAAAAATTTAATTATAAACCAATGCATCATCTATAGAATTTTTCTATAAGTTCTGTATTCTTGGTACATATAATAATTCACTTATACATCATAAGAGTTTAGGAAAAAAAATAAAGAAACATAAGAAAATAAATTTTATTATCCAAATTGAATATACAAGGGTCCACAGAAATATAGCCTTACTGTGATTGGAGCTGATTTCCCAATATTCAGTGTCTGTTCAGTGAGAAAATACTCAGCTATTCATTCAACAAGATTCAACCAGAATAACAGTGCCTCACTGTATTTTCATTCTAAAATGTAGAAACTATGTTTTTTATTCTCAAAGCATTTTCAGTACTGTTGGGGAAATAAATAAATACTAAAGGAATATGTACTCATTCAAATTACAGTAATTACTGCTATATCAAACTGAGTTACTATATTAATAATCCATCATATCATGAGACAAAGTAATTATTTCATCCCTGGGAAACAGCAGACTGCCTCACATGTGCAGTGGACAGTGTTAGGGTGTAGTTGGAAGTTTTTCTTGGGTCCTACCTGGCTCCCTGTGGACCCACAACCTCTTATAAAATAATCACACAGAAGTTTATAGTAGTTATAACTCCTTGGCCATTAGCTCAGGCTTTTACTGACTAGCTCTTACATTTAATTTAACCCATAATTCTTTCTTTTTTTCATTTTATTTTATTTTATTTACAATATAATTTAATTCTACATATCAGCCACAGATTCCCTTGTTCTCCCCCCTCCCGCCCCCCCAGCCCACCCCCAATTCCCATCTCCTCCAGGGCAAAGACTCCCCCGAGGATTGAGATCAACCTGGTAGACTCAGTCTAGGCAGGTCCAGTCCCCTCCTCCCAGGCTGAGCCAAGCGTCCCTGCATAAGCTCCAGGTTTCAAAAAGCCAACTCATGCACTGAGCACAGGACCCGGTCCCACTGCCTGGATGCCTCTCAAACAGATCAAGCCAATCAACTGTCTCACCTATTCAGAGGGCCTGATCCAGTCGGGGGCCCCTCAGCCATTGGTTTATAGTTCATGTGTTTCCGTTCGTTTGGCTATTTGTCCCTGTGCTTTATCCAACCTTGGTCTCAACAATTCTCGCTCATATAAACCCTCTTCTTTCTCGCCAATTGGACTCCTGGAGCTCCACCTGGGGCTTAGCCGTGGATCTCTGCATCCAGTTCCCTCAGTCATTGGATGGGGTTTCTAGCACGATAATTGGGGTGTTTGGCCATCCCATCACCAGAGTAGGTCAGTTCAGGCTGTCTCTCAACCATTGCCAGAAGTCTATTGTGGGGGCATCTTTGTGGATTTCTGTGAGCCTCTCTAGCACTTTGCTTCTTCCTATTCTCATGTGGTCTTCATTTACCATGGTCTCCTATTCCTTGTTCTTGCTCTCTGTTCTTGATCCAGCTGGGATCTCCCGCTCCCCCAAGCTCTCTTTCCCTCGACCCTCGCCCTTCATTACCTCCACTTACGTCCAAGTTGTTCATGTAGATCTCATCCATTTCTCCATCATTGGGTGATCCCTGTGTCTTTCTTGGGGTCCTGTTTTCCAGGTAGTGTCCCTGGTGTTGTGAGTAGCAGTCCAGTCATCCTTGTTCCACATCTAGTATCCTCCTATGAGTGAGTCCATACCATGTTTGTCTTTCTGAGTCTGGGTTACCTCACTCAGGATGATTTTTTCTAGATCCATCCTTTTGCCTGAAAACCTCATGATGTCATTGTTTTTCTCTGCTGAGTAGTCTTCCATTGTGTATATGTACCACATTTTATTTATCCATTCTTCAGTTGAAGGGCATCTAGGTTGTTTCCAGGTTTTGGCTATTACAAACAATGCTGATATGAACATAGCTGAGCAAGTGCCCTTGCGGTATGATTAAGCATTCTTAGCCCATAAATCTTATTTATATTTAGGCACATGTCTTGGTACCTTTTTTCAGTTCTGCCTTGTCATCTTACCTTCTCTGTATCTGCCTGGCTACTCCTGACTCAGCCTTCCTCTTCCCAGAATTTTCCTTGTCTGTTTATCCTGCCTATACTTTCTGCCTGGCTATTGGCCAATCAGCATTTTATGCATCAACAAACATTCACAGCATTCAGAATGACATTCCACAGCAGTTCCCCTTTTCTGTCTAATCAAAAAGGGAGGTTTTAACTTTAACATAGTAGAATTACATATAATAGAAGAGTTATCAAGCAAGAATTACAGTTACAATATCTAGTTTATTTGTATTTGGCAACAAAATTAACTTTAAATTTGTATCAATAAATTAAAATCTATAGCAATTTATGACAATTTGTTCTTTAAAAGTAGATTCAATAATCCACCTTTTTATCCTATCATATTTATATACTTTTTTCTTCCGTAGAAAGAGATTAACTATGACCATTAACAATTTATAACCAAAAACCTAAACAAAGACAAATATCCATAATCCATTTTTTGGGAATGTAGACATAGTGTTCTAGGCTATTTCCTGCTGTTGAAGGTGCTGGTAGTTTTATGGGGATCTTGAGAAAATTTGAGATAATGGTCAAGTCCTGGGAAGACTGGCTATTACCTTTGTTGATAGATATCATGTGTCTATAACGGGTTCAGGAGGTCTGGCTTGACCAAATATGCTCCATCTTAACCTGGAACAAATCCATAGCTTCTTGCTCCTGTGGAAACAAAAACAGAACCCCTTTTTTAAAACAACGTATTCTTAGACATAAATTTTGAAATCAAGATATCTTTAAAATATACATATTGATTTAACTCAGAAGCTTTTACAATCAAATGTCTCTCTGTAGTTAAAAATCCCAAAGACAATATAATCCAGACTCTCTGTGTGATTTCCATTTTTATGTGGCTTATTTTTTATATTATTTATACTGTCTTTTTAAAGACTTTATTTTTTAAAACTATTTCTTTATATAACTGTTTATCCTCCTTTTTTTTCTCTCTTCCAAGCCTATGTACATTTTTACACACACTGTAAACTGTTTAGGGTTTAGTTCATCTGAATTTGTTTTATTGTGAATCTATAATCCTTCACTAACCAGGAGAGATTTTAAACTGCTGAATTGTTTGGCTAGGACCAACACAACAGCCTTGGCAGCTGACTCTGCCCACCTCAGCTTCCCATCATGGTGGAAGTATGCCTACCGCCAACTCTGGGAAGCAGTGTATCTATGTCTCTAAGAAGCCTCGTGTTACCAGACCCCCCCTCCCGGCCCCCCGCTATCTCTCTCTCTCTTTTGGTCTGTATTAGCAAAAGTTAAATCTACCATGCACACACTGGGTGGTTTGGAGACCCCACTGTGTACAGCTATGTGAATCGGCCATGATGCTTAACCCAAGCCCACACACTGTGAACCTGCCATATTGTAGCTCAAGTCTGCATGCCATGGCATCTCTGTACCTTGGCATCTATATCTTGGCCCACATTTGACTTGAAGTAGAAAGCTGTTTTTGGCTACATTATTCTGTGTTTAGTAGCCCTCTTTAAACTCTTTTAGGCCTTATGGAAATTCAAGAGCCCCATGTTGGGCACCAAATGTATCTGGAAGTTTTTCTCAGGTCCCACTTGGCTCCCCACAGACCTGCAGCCTCTTATAAAATAATCACTGCTTATAATAGTTATTATAAGGTCATTAGCTTATATATGGTCATTAGCTCAGGCTTATTATTGACTAGCTCTTAGATTTAATTTAACCCATAATTCTTATTTATATTTAGCCACATGGCTTGGTACCTTTTTTTAGTTCTACCTTGTCATCTTGCCTTCTCTGTATCGGGGTGGCGACTCCTGACTCAGCCTTCCCATTCCAGAATTTTCCTTGTCTGTTTAAACCTCCTATACTTTCTGCCTGGCTACCGGCCAATCAGTATTTTATTTATCAACACACATTCACAGCATTCAGAACAACATTCCACAGCATTAGGGAGCAGCAATATATACTCATTCGCTCATTCATTCAGTTCATAAATATTTGATAAGGATCTGTCTTCCAAAGCCTGCATGCATGGATAAACAAAGGTCATGTTTGTTAGCAGTTCCCTCCCTTTTCTTGTACATAGTCTTCAGTATCTCTCTCCATAACATGCTCTCTGAGTTGAACAAATAACCCAGTCTACACCCATCATGCTTACACATACTTCAGGCAATATTTGGCTCCAGTAAAATAATGACCATTCCTTTAGAGTTGATATTTATACTTAATGTACTCTGTGCTCATGTTAATTCCATTTAAAATATCTCAAATAATTATGCTAAATATTTAAAAGTAATTATAGGTATATAGGTAAATATAGTTAAGAAAATTTAAAGGTAAGATAATCATTTTTAGTCTCTATTCAATAAAAATGCATAGACAAAAGTCATAATTCTTAATATGTACATTTAGTTTGGCAAATTAGTCATTTTTGTAAGAAGAAGTGATGGATTTTATTCATCAGTGCATTAGTCCATGTATCTTATTCTTCTTTGTAATTAAAGAAAGGATTGATTAGGGTTTTCTTGAGATAACAAGAAAGTCTCTCTCTTTCTCTCTCTCTCTCTCTCTCTCCTTTCTCTCTCTCTCTCCCTCTCTCTCTCTCTCTCTCTCTCTCTCTCTCTCTCTCTCTCACACACACACACACACACACACACACACACACACACACACACACACATTAATGGTGAGCTTTTTTGGTCCATGATGCTCCCGTAGTTCTTGAGTCAGAATGAAAGGACTCTTCTGTTTAATAGTAATTTTTCAATGTGGAAAATAAGATTGTAAATTCATATGAACATAGAAAGAAAATGCTGGAAATGATTATTGCTCCTAGTTAATTTACTGCAATGTGAAGTAAATTAACAAATACTAACTGTTCTCTGAGCCTATCAAAAGGCTTCTCAGAACAGTAAATTCAATGCTTGGTGTAATAAACTATAAATTATAGGTTACAGTTAACATACATAATAACTAAAATGTCTATAGGTAACATAACTGACATAATTTACTCACAAGTCAAACACACACACACACACACACACACACACACACACACACATGCTCATGAGTCACCTTCTGTAAAAACTTATGTAAAAAACATTTTAAAGGATATGTGCTAAAGATCTATCTCTCTTAGTGAAGTATTTGTCTTGAGTGCAGGAGGCTCTGTATTCTATCTCCAACACCATTAAAAACTAAACACAGACACAAAACAAACCAAAAATCTAAAGGAGATAGAGTTATGTTTTCATGCATATTTAGAATTATCCCTAATAAAAAGTTTTACACAATATATCTTGGAGTCAACATGTCATACATTAAATGGATCCCAACAATACATGTCAACATAAAAATTATATGAAGCTATATACATAGCTTCAACTTTACACATCACCACTAATTACCAGTACTAATTAATAAATAATATAACCTTACCCTCCAGTGGTTCTTAGCCTTCCTAATGCTGTGACCTTCTAATATGGTTCCTCTTGTGGTGACCTCTCAACCATAAAAATATTTCCTTGTTAGTTCACAACTATAATTTTACTACTATTATGAATTGTAATGTAAATATCTGATATGCAGAATATCTGGTATGTGATCCTTGTGAAAGGGTCATTCAAACCCAAAAGGGTCACAACCCACAGGTGGTCCAAGCCCCTTTCTAGTTTTCTCAGTATATCCTACCTGCATATCCCGAAGCTGCTTTTGAGTCCAGAGAAAACTTCTCTCAAGGAAAGATGATTATTTTTCCAGAAATCATTCCAGTCATCATGGCTGCAGCTACCATTTATAGCAATTTTATCTATAACAGAGAATACTGGAAACATTTTTTTTCAACTTTTGAATCATTGAGTGTTAAAATCAACACTAAACAAGAGCCAATGTTTCCAAGTTAAGCATCATCATCATAGAATGGATTTCTAGGAGATGAAAATAAGTAGACAATTTTACCAGGCCAATTTTATTTAAAATTTATTATTAAACATTAGTCAAAAATTTAAAGCTTGATATTGTAGCAACAAATCATTCCCATAATGGGATATTTGCCATACTAAATAAAAGCCCATTTTCAAAAAGTGAGTTCAGGAAAGAGGCAAAATCATGTCAGGCTTGCTTTTCCAAAGACACATGTACATGCCGATGTGTATAGAAGAAATGTCAGATAATGCCACAGTATCAAGTCATTTATTTTATTCCTCTTTAATAATAATGGGTTGGTATAAAGAAGTATATACTTTCCATTTCCTAGAAATGAACATCTTAGCTCTTGGTAATGATGAAGTTTCAGGACATGATAACACAGACTAAACCTCAGTACATTGCTTGAAAAGATAACAACAAATAAATCTAAATCTAGACTTAAAAACTTATTTTAACACAGACAATTTTCAATTATAGTATTTGTTGTAATCATTTTTATGAAAAAGAAAACATGATGCTAATTATATATTACTTGTTCTTCTAAAGGAATAAGGAATCTCCAGGATAAGAATTTTAAAAGAATAATTAAATATGGGTCTTAAGAAAAAATTCTTATTGAGTGCAATGGTTGCATCAAAGACTATTAGAAATACTAGGCCTTTTACGAGGGCATCTTTGAAGTAAGCAGAATCAGCACAACTGAAATCCCTTTTACTCTCACACTCGTCACTGAAGGATAAACAGGAAAGGCCCATGGATGACTGTCTCAGGTAGCCACTGAGTATCACAATATTGGTAAGAGAATGATGCCTTTAGTCATATACCCTCCATCCTGGAACTTCTAACTTTGAATTGAGAAACTGAAGGATAAAGAATTATTTTGAAATGGGCCATATGACTGCCATGACTCAAAAAAATGACCTTCTCTACTGCTGAGGTTTCTAGAGTTTGTCTAGTATTAACACTTCCTAAATGCTTTGCACTAGTCAACAATCTTCTCTCAATAAATTACCCTTTGTTCTTGTACTTGTGTTACAACTACCTGAAGTATACAGACTTTATATTTCCATTTGCCCTTTATTCCTTACACACATTAAACATTAAAACATTAGGCCATTTTTTTCAATTATTAAAATTCTGATAATTACTATGTGATATTTTAAAAATGGTATGTGCCAATAAATTGATAGTATAAAATGTCTGAAAAAATTTAACAGTGAAACTTTCTGTGGTACTGTTTAGAGTAGTAGAAATGAGCATACTCTAAGAAAACCAAACAGTAAATAGTATTATAAAACTTTGTAAATGGAACCTTGACAAAGGTGTGAAATTTTTATATATGTCTGCCCAGGTACAGAATGTTTCAATGTTCTTCCAATCAAAATAATTTCTCAATGGAAACATTCTTGGTTTTCAGTATTCTGCTTTAACAGAAAATATGTATTTCCTAGTACACTGTTTTGGTTATGAGCAATAAAATTATTAAGAAAATAGTGTGTGAGAAAATATTTCTGTTGCATTTCAAATATGACCATTTATAAGTATAGCAGGTGCATGTGGTATCAAGCGACAAAACTGCATGTGACATGATCACTGTGTCTGCTTCTCTACCCTTTTCATGTCATTTTTATTCTTTACTTATTGTCATAAAATACATATCAAAAGTTTTAGAAAGATCTTATGAAAACTGTAGAGAATTCAGCAATAGCAGCAAAAATGTTCTTTAAGTAGAAATATTTTAATTTTCTATTTCTAAACAAAGACTCATGATTAATCACCACATCAATTTCTGAAGGTCAGAATTCATTATTCTAAACAGCTATTAAAATCTCAAACAAATAATTGTTACATTTATATGTTTATATTACAGTTGAATTTTGGAAAGTTTCTTGGGTTCTTATAGTTTACATGTAAATGAGATAATTTATTTGTCCAAGGGTATGGAGGAAAATCTTTCGTACATATTTTTATGAAATATTGGAAGAAATAATTTGTCACAATTATGTTATCCTGAGCAGAAATTCCAGTTGCACAATGAGTTGGCACACAGTACTTGTATATTATCCTGCCTAATAAAGAAAAATGTTTCCAAATTCTGTTACCAGAATTCAGCATTAAAATTCAAAAGGCCATAATTCCCATTACTATTAGTGGAAAAACTCATAAGTAAATAATAAAATAAAAATACAGTTAAACTCAAGAGGATTTATCATAGACATGCTAGAACTAAAGAATGTTCACTTCTCTATTAATTTTAGATCATGTATTATGTGATTAAATAAGGATCTTTCCCATATAATAAAAGAAGTATTCAAAATTAAACAGCCATATGCAACTTTTGAGGCAGAAAACTCTACTTAAATGTATGACCTTGCAAATATTTCTATCCAGATGGGAGTAGGTGGCTGGAGAGATGGCTCAGCAGTTAAGGACAGTAGATGCTCTTGCAGAGGCCTGGGGTTTGATTCCCATTGTGCATATGGAGGCTCAGAACCATCTGCAACTTCAGTCCCAGAGGACCCGATGCCTTCTTCTGGCCTCCGTGAGTACTACATGTGCACGCGATACAGTGCGCAGACATGCATTTAGGCAAGAACACCCTACATGTTAAATAAATAAATAAATAGATAGATAAACAAATAAATAAATAAATAAATAAGCACACAAATAAATAAATAATCAACATTTTAAAGTTGAGAGTAGGATAATTGTTGCCACTCATGCTAGGTAATTTAATTAAACAAAAAAAAAAAACCCACAGGAACCAAACTTTCTATTATTTTTCCATGACAGATTGAATACTTAAAATACAATACATGAAACAAAGTAAGAATGCTTTAATATAGACTGCCTGTAGAATCACAATCAAAAATTTAGATCAATAGTAAAATCTTAGAAAGCATAACAAATGAAGCAATTGTATGCACAATATTTATATTTTTACACTCAATGTAGAAATCAGTGAAGAAATGCTTGCTGAGCTATGAGGAGTCCACATCATGATAAATCCACCATGATTCAGGAGTTTGTCTAATGCACCTAAGATGCTCATCCATCACTAAGCACTGATCTTAGGACACTGATTTGACTACACTTGGGAAATGTTTTCTAACACAAAGCCTCTTTAATGTCATAAAATGTTTTTGACTGAGGGACTAACTGTGAAAAACAAATTGTTATATTTGTACATTGTACACCTTTACACCATCCTGCAGTCAAACTATCATGTACCAGAAACCATAAAATTCACTAGATTTTGTAAAAACTGATTTGGATAAATGCAAATAAAATTTTATTTTATGCACTGCTAAATCCATTGTCATATGCCCAGTTCATCAAAATTACACATAAAATTAATGCATTCTCAACATTAAGGTAAACATGCACCTCCCCATTCTTGTTGCCATTTTTCATGGTATAGCTATCTAATCTAGGAGCTCACTTATGCTAGGTAAGTATTCTGCCACTGAGCTACTTTAATTTCTGAGATGAGTGTCCCTGTGCAATCCAGGCTGTCCTCCACCTCCCAGTCCTGCCTCCATCTTCCTCCAAACACTGAGATTCAGGTAATTATATCATGCACTGCTCTTGCTCCTGTTCTAAAAGAAAAAAATTCAAAATAAATGTAAAGTTAATTTTTAAAAAATTCAACATATGAGATATGCAAGTAATATATTTTGGAGGCATGATAAGTGAAGGTCTATCTGTAAAATACTAAGTAATAAATCATTGCAATAAATCGTTGCAGCAGAAGCACTGCCATCAACTGACAGTCGTTAGCATGACCTAGATGGTGTAGTACAGGACCATAGTGCACAAAGTAATGCTGACTATTGCATGAAATTACCCCACATCATGCAGAATATTGAAGGTTTACCACTGAAAGAAATAGACCTCAGGCTGGCTGTGATGGTATGAAGGTTTGAGTTCCTCCCAAAGTCGTAAGTTGAAATAGAATCTCCTATATAATGGCATTAGAAAGTAGGGCTATGGAGAAGTGATTGTGTAATGAGGGTAGAGTCTTAATAGGCTTAATTCATTATAAAGGGGGACCAAGAGAGTTGTCTTGCACCCCTTTTGTACAATGACAGGTAGACAGTGCAATTTTTGAGATGAGCATTAACCAAAAACCAAATGCCCCGTCTTCTTCCCACTTGATTTTTGATATTTCAGGATTCAGAGTTATAAGAAATAAGTTTCTTTGTTATAATGCACCTAAGCTTTTATACCTTTTATAGGAAGCAAAATGTACAAAGGTACAATCTTCAGGGAAAGGGGTGGATTTATTGGTTAAAGAAACCAATCCATGCAAATGCAAATTTTGCAGGCTTGTTAATGGAAATCAATGATTATTTTTTTCTGTAGTGGTCACAGTGCAAAGATCACAATGTCTGACACAGAGGAAGCAACAAACATGTTAATTTAGTGACTCGATTAAGAGCTGTCTGGGTTCCAGTATGAAAATAATGAGAAATGTGATAGACCTAAGGTACAAGTTGATTGTCTGTCTCAATCGTGAGCCTAGAGGTAACATCACATTAAAAAAAAACATTTTTTTTTGAGGCAGGGTTTCTGTGTAGCTTTGGTGCGTGCCCTGGATCTCATTCTGTAGACCAGAATGTAGCTGGCCTCAAACTCACAGAGATCTGTCTGGCTCTAATTGTAATGCCTTAGAGGAAACACATAACTAGGAACAGAAGATAAGAGAACATTAAAGAAATTCTTTTTTGTTGTTGTTGGAGTTTTGGGGGTTTTTGTTTGTTTGTTTGTTTTTTCTTTTAAACATCTATTTATTTGTTATTGTTATGTGCATGTGCCTAACATGCATTGATGTACACCACATGCATTCAGGAGGCCATGGAGGTCTGAAGAAGATATTGGAACCCCTAGAACTGGAGTTACAGACAGTTGTGACCCAGTGAGTAGGTGCTGGGAACTGAAAGTGGGTTCTTTAAAGGAGCAACACGTGCTCTTAACCTCAGACCTGGAGGGCCAAGCCAAGTCCACCTGGAGTTTCAGGGGGCCTTATTTGGAAACTTCTATGTCTCCCATGATAGGAGGAAGGGGAAGAGATTAGTGGCAAGAAAAGGGAGGAAAAAGAAAAGTGATGGAAAGGACTAGTGTTTTCCCACCTACCACCAAAGGACTAGTGTTTTCCCACCTACCACCAAAGGACAAATGCTTTTTCCATTAAAGAAATTCTAATTGAGGCAGCAGTGGCACACGCCTTTAATCCAAGCACTCCGGAAGCAGAGCCAGGTGGATCTCTTTGAGCTGGAGGCCAGCCTGATCTACAGAGCGAGATCCAGGATAGGCACCAAAACTGCATAGAGAAACCCTGTCGCAAAAAAAAAAAAAAAAAAAAAAAAAGTCAAACAGCAGAAGTGTGGAGTGGCAGGAGCAATATGCAGGGAAGATATCTAAGGCTCACACAAAATGTCTACAAATTAATTAAATCAAATACATGCTATAAGGAGGGAAAATGCCCCATTCCCTCATAAAGGATCCTGTTGAGAAAAGGTCTCACAACGATACTCATGTTGATCATTTATTTCTGAACTGAAGTGATCCTCAGAGAGAGGCTGACTCTATGGGCAAAGGATATGATACCTACTAGATAAAGAGCATTAAATAAAACAGACCTACTATTTATTACATTCAAACTGTGATCAGAGAACCCAGTAAGATACAAACCATGCAGCAACACTCAGGAAAATGGACGGTATTATCATTTGTATTTTATGAATGAGAATTTGAAATTCAAAAGCAAGTGGGTTGTTCAGGATAATGTAATTAGTAATTTGAGCCCATACATGTAAACTCTTTATGTAGTGAACACTGACACTTCATACAGACTCAAAATTGTCCCTTAAAGGTCTCCTTCTTTTGTCGCAGACTCAAATCCAGAAGCTTTCATTCCTGTTTGCATAGCTTTCAGAGCAGTCTGGATGAAATGCCTAATGTCATACTAGCAAAGTAAAGAAAATGCCAGCATGTTTCTTTTAAATCTTGGGCCACTGGCACTGAAATACTCTTGTTTCTGTAGGCAATCAGTGCCTTCTATCTGCCCTCAAGATCAGACTCCTCACAGGAGTCTTCAGTTCTGTATGGTAGCCAAAGCCACAACAAACTGCTGAAAAAAATAGGTTTCCCAGATACTGGGCACTGGGTACCAAGGGGCCAATAGGGGGTTGCAAAGCAGCAATCAGAGCTTCAGTTTGTAAATTAGGTCTTCCTGTGTTCTAGTTGTCAGAGTGTGAAGGTGGTTCTCTTCCATGCTGGGATCCCTCCACCCTGAAGTGAATAAGTATTTTCCCCTCATTTGCTTTCCTGATGAGTTTTTCAAGTTGAGAACAGTTGTAGGGAGTGGCTCAGTTTGTAACGGGCTGAGCTCACAGTGGATAGTTTACTCCATGCAGCTCCTCCCTATTTCTGTCCATACTGGGCCTGAGCCATGCTCCCTGGGACTAGGGCTCTTCTGGCCAAGGATAAGGCCTCCAGTCAATGTTGAAACTTTTCAGTTGGGCCTCTGGTTGGTATTTTAAAAACTGACCTGAACTAAAGCTTATTCTAAATTATTCAGCCACAGCAATGAACAACTTTGAGACTTCAGTAATACTACATGCAAGACTAACCATTTTCACCAATGTTAATGTAACGTGACCTCAGATATTTTCCATTGCTTCCAAATGTTTAACCAATGCAGAATTTTTATCCGCTCCAAAATATTCAGCTTGTGGAACTTTATCACATTTTTTAACAGCAATGCCTTCTTCCCTATGCCTTGCCATAAAATTTCAGCCTATATATAAATATTATTCAAGCTTCCAGAGCAGCTAAACATTTATGTAGTGTAGACAGAACTCTCAAAATAATATAAACTGAATCTCAGTAAGGAATATAGGCTACTCTGCTATGTATTATACAAATTTATAATGTGGGTGTAACTAATACATATTATAAAAAACACTGTAGGTTCTTAGTATATGTGATACAATAAAATTTTACTTTATCCAGTTGAAATTCATTTTTGCTTTTTAAAATACTTCAATTTTCCAGACTGGTGTATCATTCACTAACAAAGTGCAAATAACAAGTGTACCCAGGGCAGTAGCAAAGATGTGCTCTTCTCATGGATACAAAACACTGAATCATTTTTGAAAATCAGAGTCTGAGATAGAGGCCTTAAATGTCTTTTCCAGCTTCTGCATTTTTCAATGATCTTGGAAAGAAGAGAGAAATTTAATTGGAAAGTCCAGAATCCCTTTTGTTAACAAATATTTTTTGACTCACTAGGTACTCATGTACAGTTTTTAGAGCATTCTGTGTCTTTCATACTAAGTTTCATGTTAATCTACTGTCATGCTCCAAATCTATGAAGCCTTATAAAAGTTCCTCTTCACCATTAATTCTCCACCATGGTAATAGCCATTGTCTCAAAGTAATTAGTCCTAATTCTAAGTGCATCAACTCATCCTTCTTGCAAGTATATGTTGCCAGGAGTTTTTTTTTTTTTCATCTCCAAATTATCTTACATACAACTGGTATTAATTCTATTCTGTAATATTCAAGCCTATGAAATTTCATATTCATTAATGGATCTAAATCACTATCCTGTAAACTCTACCTAACTTACTGACAGTAAACGTAGTAGAGCTAACGTTAGGATGCCACCATAAAACATAAAAGAAATCCCTTTTCTCATGTTTGAAGAAGAATGCATTATTGTTTCCTTTGCCCCTCCATCACCACTCAGCTTCAGCAGAGCAGTGATGTTCACTTTATCAGGTAGTAGTAGTTCTCACTACTGGCTTCTAGATGACAGTGCAGTGCAATCCTTAAATGTACCTCCAGCATGGGCCACCTATGGCGTCTGGATACAGGCTTGAACAGAAGAAGTTGCAAGTCTTTGTAAACCTCAGGTAATATCATCTTCTTGCACAAGTCACATTTTTTGACCCCAGTGAAAACTCACTTTTACTGTTTACTTCTGTGGAATAATTAAGCTTTTAAACAATGTTCTTTCCTCTCTTGAATGTATGGCTTGTTTGTGGAATTTAGACCTTTTAAAATATAGTGAGGAGTTTTTCCTTTAAGGGAATGGACTGAGCATGGAGAGAGATGCCATATTCTCTCTCTCTCTCTCTCTCTCTCTCTCTCTCTCTCTCTCTCTCTCTCTCTGTGTGTGTGTGTGTGTGTGTGTGTGTGTGTGTGTGTGTGTGTGCAGCAAGGAAAACAAAGACACTATTAGTAGCAGTAGTAATAGAATCAGAGGAGAGAAAAAGGAAGAAAGTTTTGTTTTCGGTTCATTATAAGAATTTAACATAACCTTTTTGCACCAATCTTCATTGCACATTTTCGAAATCTCTGCCCTCGGAAGCCTGCATGAGAAGGACCCCCAGTTCCAGACTGAGGTGGTGAAATTAAGGCAGCCTTGACAGCCAAAATAAACAAATAAATAAAATCCCTCTTTTGAGTAGAAGCTAGATAAGGAAGCAGAGAAAAGATTGAATAAATTTTTTAGAAACATTTCAGAATATTTTCTCTTTGTCTCCTCGGGAAAAAATTTCATAAAATATTTTGATATTTTATAAATATAAATATAAAATAAAATATTTCTTCTTTGAATATTTCTAAAACTGCATACCCCATTTAATAAATACAATTGTGAAAATAATTAAGAAGAGCAATATGTTTGTATCAGGAAAGGAATTATGAACTTTTGCCTTACCACCAAAGGAAAGCCTCTTTACTTTTGGAAGAAGTACAAGTCTTTAGAACGTAACTACCTTTGCATCCATGGAACTTTTAAAATGGAACCTGGCATGATGGCACACTCCTTTAATCTTAGTACTCAGAAGGCAGAGACAAATGGATCTTTGTGAGCTTGAAGGCAGCAGGATTGACATAGAGAGTTCCAGGCCAGCCAGGGCCACATGGTAATATGATATGTAAACAAACAAAAACTTTAAGAGTGGGATTGGTCTAGATTAAGACAACCAAAACAATAACAAAAAGACAACAAAATAAGGGGCATTAGTAAGGGTTCTCTAGAGGAACAGAACTGACACAATGAAACACAATATGTATGTAAATGATGAATGTCATTAGAATCCCTTACAGACTGTCCTCCAGCTAGTTCTACAATGGCTGTCTTCCAATGGGAAGTCTGAGAATCCAGTAATTGTTCAGTCCATAAGGCTGGATGTCTCAGCTGATTGTCAGTCCAAATTCCTGAATAAGTAGTCATACCAGTCAGGTGAGAGTGACAGCAACCAGGCCAAGAGCAAAAGCTTTCATCTTCCATGTCCTTTATGTAGGCTGTCACCAGAAGGGGAGGCCCAGATCAAAGGTCTCTCTTCCCACCTTAAGACATTGCAATTAAAGTTGGGTTTCCCCACTTCAAATGATTTTAATAAGAAAAATCCCTCATAGATGTATCCAGTTACTTGGGTTTTAGTTAATTCTGGGTGTAGTCAAGTTAACAACTAAGAATAGCCATGACATAATGGCTCCTGAGTTCTCATCATGTCAAGTAGAAACATGCATCCTAATCCATAGACAGAAGCAATAATTTGAACCTAGATAAGCAAATGAGTTCCATCTTTTAAATGACCAGAAATATGACTTGTGGCATTATGAATAGTAGAGAAAATATTAGAGAATCAGCTTCCAGAAAAATCACTGCTTTCCTTCTCATGCATGGCACAAACATGAACTCACATTCTATGATTAGATTCACTATCATTGTTCCTACCACCAGTATGAGAGTGAAGAGGATTAAATATAGTAGTTATGTAAAATTTCTCTCATTTCACTGAATAAGAGAGAGAAACATAACACTGACCGCTCAGCAAACCAGAGAAATTAAAGGATTTTTGCTTGCCACAGCAATTCCAATGAGCTAATTAATTCCATTTACATTTTTTTCAGTTGGTTTCTTTCATTTTTGAGGTTAACTTTGCAGTTGATTTTTTTTTAATGTTTCTGTTTCAGCTTAAGTATATTGAATATTCCTAAATGGCCAGTTATAAAGTTATTAAAAACATATTTGATTTTGCTATGGATGACAAATATTTGTACATATATACATAAATACACATATAAACACTAGAAAGAACAAATGCAAAAAAAGAAAAACTGAAGGGAAAATAATGGGGCTGGCATTAGAATGTCTGTCAACGAGGCCAACTGTTTATATTACTATTTTTTAAAGTTATAATAGTTTTGCTAATAACTTTTGCTAAGTTATTTTACAGTGCTAAGCAAGGCAGATGTCACAATAGAAAAATCCTAAGCACAGCAGGTTGATTCTGCTCATGCTGTTTTTCCTTTACAGTTTGGCTAGAGCTTTTCTTCACAATGCCTTGCATGCAGGACCAAACCTGAAATCAATGCCCCAGACATTTTCTCATGGCAGAAGAAGGAAGCCAGGTCAGAACCAGGCAATACTCACGAGGCCTCCCTTCAGCCATGTTACACTTCACTTTTACTCACATTACCTTGGTCAGAGATACATGTAAGCCATGCTGGCAGTGGACATGAACCAGAAGTGCGGTCCTCTCTTGGGGATACCATTGCACAGTACATGACAATGGGTATAGTGCATTTGAATGTTTCCTGGGCATATGGGGATTAAATAGGTTCAACAAAGTTGGTCTTACTGCAGAGCCTTGTCAGTATTCCTTTTTTCAAGCTTTAGTATGTGAATCATGAGCCTAATTAGTCTTATCAATAAAAACCAGGAGTCACATATTCAGGTAATCACCAGAAATATCAGAGAAACAGGGGAGCAGTCACCACTGACTTCTTACCTCTCCAGACCCTCTGACCAAAAGGACCGAGGTCCTGTCTCTGCCCCACATTATCACTTTCTGTCTCCACGTCTATAGTGCTGGGATTAAAGGCATGAGCTTCCCAAGTGCTGAGATTAAACACCTGAGCAACCACAGCCCAGCTTTTGTGGTTAACTAGTGGCTAGCTCTGCCCTCTGATCTTCAGGCAAGCTTTATTTGTCAGAACACAAAATACCTCACAACACTTCCCCCTTTTGTCTAAAAAAAAGTGGAGGTTTTAACTAACAAAAACTATATATGATAAGTACAATAACTATATATAAATATATAAGGCAACAATTACATTAACAATGTCTAGTCCACTAGCATTTGACATATTCAGAGAAAACACTCCATTATCTATCCTATCTTGATGAGTTCAATGTGTTGTACCTAATTTACTTTCTATCCTAACTTGCATTGCCAAGCCAAAATTATCTTTTATGTCTCTCAATCGTATACATCTTATACCTCTTTAGTGAGTCTCTTTTCTGAGTCTGGTAACAAGGAAAACTATAACTATCTAGTATTCAACTCTATCAGAGACATGAGAAGGATATAATATTACCTGAGTAAACAGAAAGTTCAGAACAAACAACTTCCAAAATTAAGAAATGACAGAAACAGTTGGTTGTAAATTTAAAACAAAATTTAAAAGGTCTTATTAATAGAAAAACCCAGAGCCAGGTATTAGGGTGAATGCTGAAAGATCAGAGAAACAGAACAAGATACATCCAACCTCTCCTCGCCAACTTCTCAGCTGATCTTGTTTCCTTAAACTGAAAGCCTCTGAATCCTCACCCTAATGGATCTCAGCTGAACTGCTACTAAAAGCTAAAAGCTTAAAAAGGCTTTAATTCCTGTTCCTCATGCCTTATGTACCTTTGTCATCCAAGCCATCACTTCCTGGGATTAAAGGCATGTGTCTTTCCCAAGCAAGACATGAGATCTTAAGTGCTGGGATTAAAGGCATGTGTACTACCATTTTCTTGCATCTATGTCCATCTGGTAGCTGTTCTGTTCTCTGACCACAGATAAGTTTATTAGGGTGCACAATATATTGGGGGACACAATATCACCACAGCTAATTACTTGGACAGTCACCTAAGGTTCCTCTGCAATGTTGGGGCATCCATCATTAACCTACAGGTCTGGAATATCTGACAGATTTTTCTGTGAAGCAGGATTTTTGAAGGACTGTCCTGAATTGTCTTAGCAAATTAAGCATTCACTTTCTTTTTTGTCCTGGTGTCCAATTTGCACAGCATACTGTCAGCAGTTGAAACAAGGGCAGTTGCTTGCCCAGTAACTAAATTTGCCACAAAGAAAGTAAACTGCCTATGAAGTTTTTTCAATGTCCATCATCTTTTCTGCAGTATATTGGTGCTTCCAGGAGTAGACATGTCTCATTGTCATAAATAAAAGAACCTTATGTTATTAACACATCTTAAATACCATATTCTGTAGATCTCTGAAGTATTTGAAAACCACTTGCCTATCTAAAATATATCTCTGTTTGACTTTGACAGGCATAAGGTGGTATCTCAGAGTTGTTTTGATTTGCATTTCCCTGATGATTAGGAAGGTTGAGCAATTCCTTAAATGTCTTTCAGCCATTTGAGTTTCCTCTGTTGAGAATTCTGTTTAGTTCTATAGCCCATTTCTTAATTGGACTGTTGGGCATTTTGATGTCTAATTTCATTAGTTCTTTATATATTCTGGATATCAGCACTCTGTCAGATGTGGGGTTAGTGAAGACCTTTTCCCATTCTGTAGGCTGTCGCTTTGCCTTGTTGACCATATCCTTTGCTCTACAAAAGCTTCTCAGTTTCAAGAGGTCCCATTGATTGATTGATTCTCTCAGTGTCTGTGCTACTGGTGTTATATTTAGGAAGTGATCTCCTATGCCAATGCATTCAAGACAACTTCCTACTTTCTCTTCTAGCAGGTTCAGAGTAGCTGGATTTATGTTGAGGTCCTTGATCCACTTGGACTTAAGTTTTGTGCATGGTGACAGATATGGATCTATTTGCAGCCTTCTACATGTTGATATCCAGTTATGCCAGCACTATTTGTTGAAGATGCTTTCTTTTTTCCATTGTACACTTTTGGCTTCTTTGTCAAAAATTATATGTTCATAGGAGTGTGGATTAATGTCAGGGTCTTCAATTTGATTCCATTGGTCCACATGTTGGTTTTTATGCCAGTACCAAGCTATTTTTATTACTGTAGCTCTATAGTAGAGCTTGAGGTCAGGGATCATGATGCCTCCAGAGGTTGTTTTATTGTACAGGATTCTTTTGGTTATCCTGGGTTTTTTGTTTTTCCATATGAAGTTGAGTATTATTCTTTCCAGGTCTGTGAAGAATTGTGTTTGTATTTTGATGGGAATTGCATTGAATCTGTAGATTGCTTTTAGTAAAATTGCCATTTTTACTATGTTGGTCCTGCCTATCCATGAGCATGGGAGATCTTTCCATTTTCTGACATCTTCTTCAATTTCTTTTTTCAGGGACTTAAAGTTCTTGTCATATAGGTCCTTCACTTGCTTGGTTAGTGTTACCCCAAGGTATTTTATATCATTTGTGGCTATTGTAAAGGGTGATGTATCACTGATTTCCTTCTCAGCCTGTTTGTCAATTGTATATAGGAGGGCTACTGATTTTTTTGAGTTGATCTTGTATCCTGCTATGTTGCTGAAGGTGTTTATAAGCTTTATCAGTTCCTTGGTGGAATCTTTGGGGTCATTCAAGTATACTATCATGTCATCTGCAAACAGGGAAAGCTTGACTTCTCCCTTTCCAATTTGTATCCCCTTAATCTCCTTATGTTGTCTTATTGCTCTGGCTAGAACTTCAAGTACTATATTGAATAAGTATGGGAAGAGTGGACAGCCTTGCCTCGTTCCTGATTTTAGTGGAATTGCTTTGAGTTTCTCTCCATTTAATTTGATGTTGGCTGTTGGCTTGCTGTAAATTGTCTTTATTATGTTTAGGTATGTTCCCTGTATTCCTGATTGCTCCAAGACCTTTATCATGAAGAGGTGTTGTATTTTGTCAAATGCCTTTTCTGCATCTAGTGAGATGATCATGTGGTTTTTTTCTTTGAGTTTGTTTATATGGTGTATTACATTGATGGACTTTCGTATGTTGAACCACCCTTGCATCCCTGGGATGAAGCCTACTTGATCATGGTGGATAATTATTTTGATGTGTTCTTGGAGTCTGTTTGCCAGTATTTTATTGAGTATTTTTGCATCAATGTTCATGAGGGAGATTGGTCTGTAGTTCTCTTCCTTTGTTGTATCCTTGTTTGGTTTAGGAATCAGGGTAATTGTAGCCTCATAGAAGGAGTTTGGTAATATTCCTTCTGTTTCTATTATGTGGAACAATTTAGAGAGTATTGGTATTAACTCTTCTTTAAAGATCTGGTAGAATTCTGAACTGAAGCCATCTGGCCCTGGGCTTTTTTTGGTTGGGAGACTTTTAATGACTGTTTCTATTTCCTTAGGGGATATTAGACAATTTAAATAGTTTATCTGGTCTTGATTTAACTTAGGTATGTTGTACCTATCCAGAAAATTGTCCATTTCTTTTAGATTTTCCAGTTTTGTGGAGTAGAGGTTTTTGAAGTATGACCTGATGATTCTCTGGATTTCCTCAATGTTTGTTGTTATGTCTCCCTTTTCATTTCTGATTTTGTTAATTTGGATGCTCTCTGTGTCTTTTTTGTTAGTTTGGATAAGGGCTTGTCTATCTTGTTGATTTTCTCAAAGAACCAACTCTTTGTTTCATTAATTTTTTGTATTGTTCTCTTTGTTTCTATTTAATTGATTTCAGCTCTCACTTTGATAATTTCCTGGCATCTATTCTTCCTGGGAGACTTTGCTTCTTGTTATAGAGCTTTCAGGTGTGTTGTTAAGTCACTAGTGTGAGATTTCTCCAACTTCTTTATGTGGGCATTTAGTGCTATGAATTTCCCTCTTAGCACTGCTTTCATAGTGTCCCATAAGTTTGGGTATGTGGTGTCTTCATTTTCATTGATCTCTAGGAAGTCTTTAATTTCTTTCTTTATTTCTTCCTTAACCCATTGGTGATTCATTTGAGCATATTCAGTTTCCATGGGATTGTAGGATTTGTGTAGTTTTTGTTGTTGTGGAAATCTAACTTTAAACCATGGTGGTATGATAGAATGCAGAAGAGTATTCCAATTGTTTTGTATCTGTTGAGATTTGCTTTGTGGCCAAGTATGTGGTCGATTTTAGAGAAGGTTCCATGGGATGCTAAGAAGAAGGTACATTCTTTTTTGATAGGGTGGAATGTTCTGTAGATATCAATTAAGTCCATTTGAGTCATGACATTAGTTAAGTCCTTTATTTCTGTTAAGTTTCGATTTGGGAGATCTGTCCAGTGGTGAAAGTGGGGTGTTGAAGTCTCCCACTATTAATGTGTGGGGTTTTATATGTGGTTTAAGCTTTAGTATTGTTACTTTTACATATGTGGGTGTCCTTGTGTCTGGGGCATAAATGTTCAGAATTGAAACTTCATCTTGGCGGATCTTTCCTGTGATGGGTATGTAATGCCCTTCTTGATCACTTTTGATTGGTTTTAGTTTGAAGTCTATTTTGCTGGATATCAGGATGGCTACACCCACTTGTTTCTTAAGACCATTTGATTGGAAATTCTTTTCCCAGCCTTTTATTCTTAGGTAGTGTCTATCTTTGAATTTGAGGTGTGTTTCTTGTATGCAGCAGAAAAATGGGTCCTGCTTTGTTTAAATCTGGTTTTGTCTTGGAATGTCATGTTCACTCTGCCTATGATGATTGAGAGTTTTGCTGGGTATATTAGTCTAGGATGGCATCCATGGTCTCTTAGTGTCTGCGTTACATCTGTCCATGTCCTTCTGGCTTTCTCCATTGAGAAATCGGGTGTTATTCTGATGGGTTTGCCTTTATAAGTCTCTTGGCCTTTTTCCTTTGCTGCTCTTAATATTCTTTCTTTATTCTGTACATTTAGTTGTTTAATTATTATGTGGCAAGGGGACTTTTTTGGGGGTCTAGTCTGTTTGGTCTTCTATAGATTTCTTGTATCTTCATAGGCATTTCCTTCTTTAAGTTGGGAAAGTTTTCTGGTATGATCTTGTTGAATATATTTTCAGTGCCTTTGAGTTGGTATTCTTCTCCTTCCTCTATCTCTATTATTCGTAGGTTTGGTCTTTTCATGGTGTCACAAATTTCTTGGACATTTTGGTTCATGACTTTGTTGGCTTTAGTGTTTTCTTTGACTGATGAATCTATTTCTTCTACTGTATCTTCCACACCAGAGATCCTCCCTTCCATCTCTTGCATTCTGTTGGTTATACTTGCATCTGAAGTTCCTGTTCGTTTACACAGATTTTCTATTTCCATCATTCCTTCTGTTTGTGTCTTCTTCATTTTTTCTATTTCCCTTTTTAGATCTTGGACTGTTTCCTTCATCTGTTTCATTGCTTTTTCATGACTTTCTTTCAGGGCTTTATTGTTTTCTTCCAGGGCTTTTTTGTTTTCTTCTGCTTTATTTGTCCTTTCCTCCTCTCTCTTGTCTAGATGGGAGCTCTGGGGTGGGATGGGAGCTCTTGTCCAGATGGGAGGTCTGGGGCAGGATGGGAGCTGGGGGCTGGTCTCTAAGTCTCAGGAAGTGGCTGGAGTCTTGGGCGGATGGGCATGAGGGCAGGGCGTGGAGATTGCAAGATCTACTGGGGGTCTTGGAGAAGAGGAGCCTTCCCGATGGGGGTGGAGGGGATCCTGTCCGATGGCCAGAACCTGGGGCCAAGTTGGGCCAGTCTTCCGTGGAATGGCTGGTACCCAGGGATGGGATCTAGGCTGAGCCCAGGCACTCAACTATTTTCCAGATGGGAGGTCTCTCTGTTTGACTTTGAAAACATATGTAATATAAGTTTGATTGTAATAGGTGAGTAACTACTAATCTGCATTTCTTTATTATCCTAAATAGTTTGGAATAATAACTTTCAAGGGCTAGAAATTTACATTACATTGTTAGATGAGCTGCATTTGTATAATACCTTACTTAAACAAGAGTAGAAATGTATATACAGTATGTTCTAACAAAAATAACCTAAAACTTGTATCAATATACAAAATCCAAGCCAATGTAAAATATTTAAGACGAGTAGTTGATGTTTTGGTTTAAAAGTATATTCAATAATCTACCCTTTTATCCTATTTCTATATGTTCCCTTTTTCTTTTTAGAATAAGATTCCTGAATCTAATCTCCTTTGTTCAGTTTTTTTCTTGATTGTACCAATAACAACTTTTAGCCAACACCCCTAAACAATGACAAATATCCATAACCCAGTGAACGACCAAAAACTACCCAGCCCACCTCTTTGGAATATGGGCACTGTGTTCATAAAATTAATTCCTGTTGTCTGGGGGTCAATGGCATCTTTTGGGACTCTGAAGAAAAATTGGGATAACTGTCAAGTCCTGGGAGAGCTAGCTGTATAATTTGTTGTTCACTCTCTGTGTAATGGGAATGTGCAGGGCTTATCTCAAGTCTTGGCTAGAGTAGTCTGTGAGGCTAGACCATCTCAGCTAACCAACTTGAAATTGTCCTGAGCAGTTTATAGTCCTAAACTGGTCTTTGGGTGGTATTTGTCAGCTTAGTGGCATTACCACAGTCCAGGTAGAATTGTCATTGTAGGGCCCCATCCTCCTCTTGGAAACTTCAAAAGTGTTAGGCATGGTCATGGTTCACTACAGAAAACTTAAACATTTTAAATATCATGACAGCAGATTTTGAAAATGTTAAAAGACCATTATTTGTTATATATATATATATATAAATATATATATATATATATATATATATATATATATATATATATATATCCAGAGTACAAAAGTGTAATTCCTAGTTACCTGATAGAGACTCAAACCTGAAATTTTGTACAAGAAGCTAGATGAAGCCTTTTTCTACATTATACCAAAGGATCATGAGCTAAGTAGCAATAGAATAGTTCCTTAATTTTTTGTTTTTCTTCTGTCCCATATTAGGTAGCTCTTCTGACATGAGACAGATTTTGAATTTTCCTTTTAACAAACATGCTTGGGTTTAGAGAAGGAAAGAAGCAGCCACCAGTGACTTTTTACCTCTCTGGATCCTACAACCAAAAAGGCCAAGATCCTTTCTCCTCCTTGCCTTATCACTTCCTGTCTCAGCCTCCTGAGTACTGGAATTAAAGGCATGAGCCTACCAAGTATTGGGATTAAGCATAAGAGCCACTACTGCCCAACTTCTTTGGTTAACTAGTTGTTAGCTCCACCCTCTGATCTCTAGGCAAGCTTTATTTGTCAGAACACAAACAAAATATCACAGACAGTAATGTATGCAACACAAGTAACTTACAAGGGACTCCTTGGAGTTATAGTTCAAAAAAAGAAAGGACAGAAGGAAGGGAGGGGGAGGGAGGGAAAAGGGAGGGAGGGAGAAAGGGAGAGAGGGAGAGGGGGAATGAGGGAGAGGAAAAAGAAAGATGAGTATTTAAAAGTTTTAGTTAAGGAACTTTTATTTACAAGCAAAACATTACTCTCAATGATAGTCCATTGAAAAAAATCTATGTTACATGCATAGGTGAATAGCATACAACAGGGAAAAAAAAAACTCTTGGTCAAATTGCTTTTTTTTTTTCTCTTCCTATTAGGTGTAGTGTGTCTACTGGAAAAACTACAAAACAAAGACATTAAGCCAACTGGGCTCTGAGTGCCACTATCTCCTCTGTGCATATCACTCAGCATCCTTCAGAAACACCAGGCAGTTTCCTTACCTATGACATTGGTGCTCTCACCTGCAGTTAGGACCATTCTTTCCTTATGCCTCACTTCTATCTCAAATCCACCACCTTGTTAACAAGCATGACGTACTGTGATCAGAAGAAAGCTATCTACCATGGGGAAAGAAGGAGCATGGAGAGCGATTGTCTGAGATGATTATTAGGTCAGGAGGAAAACTTAAAAGGAAGAATAGCATCAGACTCTCAGCATAGTAAACTCAGGGAACAATGTGAATTTGGTATCAAAATGAAACAAACAAAAGCAACAAAAACTAGTATCACTGCCATCTATTATACTCAAAACTTCAGAAAGTGTTTTGGAAAAAAAGAAAGTTTCTTGTTTCTAGGCATCAGCAATATTGATCTGTGATTTTTTTTTAATCAGTGTACCTGGAATACATATGAATGAAAAATATTCTCACTAAATATATAAAGTAATCAACTATCAGTGAAACTGTACTTAGGTCATATCTAGATGTTAGAAATATTAGAGTGGGAATTTTAAATAACTATACTTAATCTGATGAAAAAAGGAAATGCAAACACCTTTCTGTAATAAAGGTAAACTTTTGAAGAGATAAGGACTATTAGGAAAATTCAAATAATAAAGCCTTGAGAAGGAACAAGCACATGGTAAGACAGAAGCATGCCTGCATGTCTGCAAGTGGCCCATGAACATATGTTAAAAATTCAGTCATGAACAAGATTAATTTCAACTAAAACACAAAGAAGAAAGGGGTGGGGTATATCAATTAAAAATATGTAATGAAACAAAAATCAAATAGACTAACAATGTAATTGAGATAATAAAAAGAGAAGCAAAATATCGATTAAAATATGTTTGAATGTTTTTGGAGGTGATAGGAGAAATTGTTTTGTAATGGAATAAAGTAGATCCCAGAACCAGGAATTCAGAGAATGATGCTTAAAGAAAAAGGTACAAGGTGCTACTGAAAGAAAAAAGCATAAAAAGAATGAACCAGAAGACAGGGATGGCCGGAAATCATGGAACAGGCTAAGCAAAGAAGACTGTGTGGCATAAAATGTGCATTTCAGAATATCTAGATTGGCAGTATTAAATTGTGGAAAGGAAATAAATTCAAGTCTGAATTCTATAATCAGTGAAATAGAATTAAAAACAGTGAACACTTTTCTGTTAAAAAACAAAACTATTTTAAAAATACTGAATACAGAACTCATGCTGTAACAAGTAGGAAACGTTTGACCAATCAGAGCATAGACTTAGTAAGAGAGTCAATAGGTAATTAGATCCCCTACTTACAAGGCCATATGCCAAATCAAAACTTTGATTCAGTGTCGAGGGCTTCTCACACTGGTCCTGCCTATCCCTAACTACAGAGAGGAAAATAAATACATATTCCTTGAGGTTCTGAAATTACTGTTGAAAGCTACCTGCCACTTCATGCTGTCCTTAGAATTCAGGAAAAAATGAAGGCTAAATAATTAATATAGGATTATATTATTATTATTGTTGTTGCTTATCAAAAGATAAAGCCTTTGCCAAAACTATAGGGGTATAGTTCAGTGGTAGAGTGCTTGCTTAACATCTGTTCATCGTTATGCACAACATAATGTTCATTGCTTAACCAGATCTGGATCTGATCCCACGCACTGAAAAATAAATAAATCAATAAAATGAGTTCTCATGATATTCTGCTACTATACTCATAGATCAGGGCCTTACCCAGTTATCATCAGAGAGGCTTCCTTCAGCAGCAGATGGGAACACATGCAGATACCCCTAGCTAGACATTATGCAGAGTCTAAATTGGAGGTCTCCATCAGATCCCTCCCCTCAAAAATAAGGAAATCCCATGAAAGAGGAGGTGAAAAAATTATAATAGTCAGAGGGGAAGGAGGACACCAGGAGAACAAGGCCCACTGAATCAACAAAGCAAACCGCATATGAGCTCATAGAGGTTGAAGCAACAAGCACAGGGCCTGCATGGGTCCTCACCAGGTCCTCTGTATATAGATTATTAACTCAGTATTTTTATGGGACTCCTTATTTTGAAAGTGAGTGCGTCTCTGATTCTTTTCCTTGCTCTTAGAACTCTTCTGTTGGGTTGACATGTCCAACTTTAATATGAAAGTTTTGCTTCATCTTATTTTATTATATTTTGTCAGGTTTGGTTGTCATCTCTAAGAAGCCTATTCTTTTCTAATGAAAGACAGAATAGATCTAGAAAGAAGGGGGATGTGGAGAAGAAGTAGGAGTGGAGGGAGAGGAAACTATAATCAGGTTATATTATATGAGAAAAGAATATTCTCAATAAAAAGCAATTAAACAGTAATAGCTTCTGCACAAATATTGATGTGATATTGGCATTGCATAAAAGTATTTTATATTTTCCTTGTACTATTACGGTAGGCCACAAAGCACCTTTCAATAGCACATGCATAATCGTCTCAGAATTCCAGCATAGTTGAGATAGCAGGTGATCTTTGCCACCTTCTTGAACAAGATGAAAATGTACTTTTATAAAGATATAAATGAGAACAATTTCTTAATCCCTCAGATATTACTTTTTGGCAGAGAACTATCCTATTCAACCCTTACATTAACCTTTGATGCTATGGCAGAGAATGTACATTCCTTTCCATTTAAAAATAAATGAGGAAATTGAGACATAGGGAATTTAAATTGCATAGGTAGTTAGCATCCATGCCAAGAAGAGAACATATTTTCTGCCTGAATCCAGTGCCAATTCCATGATCCCTAGTCACCTTGAGCAAAAAATAGTATAAAGCCAATTTATCTTGGATCACATTCAAGGGAATTTAGTTGTGCTCACATTAAAAAGCAAATGCATTTATAGGTTTTCTAGCATGCATGCCAAGGATAGTATTATGTAAAATTGCTACTGTTCCTAGCTTTCACATATTAAGTATATGAAATTATATCTACCTCTGGCTCAGGTGTTTTTCTTAATGCTGAAGTGTAATCTATGTATTCTTGAATTGATAAAATTGATTTTTCCAAAATTTTTTTTCAGTACTGCAGTAAATGCCTTTATTCTCTGAGCCCTCTAACCCTGCATTTTGCTTTTTATTTCTTTTTAATTTTTAAAAAATGTTATTAATTAAAATTTTCATTTTTTACATCTCAACTGCAGTTTCCCCTCCCTCTTCCCCTTTCCTCCCTCTTCCCCTTCCCTCCCTCTTCCCCTTCCCTCCCTCTTCCCCTCTCCTCCCCTCCCCGTTCCCCCTACGCCCCTCCCCATTCACTCCTTCTCTCTTTCTGTTCAGAAAGGAGCACACTTCCCATGGGGGTCAACAAAGCATGACTTTGTTTTCTGAATTTCTTTAAGAGAAAAGAAATGAAATGCGACAAAACAGAAGGATAAAGAGTTCACTATAAATGTCATTCGAAATACTGAATGTGACAGGATGACTTTTTATGAAAATTATCTGAGGATTCTTACAGATATTGGCTTATTTCTTAAGATGTCAGTGACCGATTTCACTTTGACCAAAATGGAAGACAAGTGTATTCTTGCTTTCAAGGTTTACACTCCTGTGTACTTTGTCAAACACTAAAATACTGTAGTTTCACCCTGAATAACATCTTCATTCACACAAACCGCCGGCTCTTCTACTGAGTCTGCCAGCCCAGAGCTGTTCAGAAGGAGGTATTATATTTTTGCTATTGTTTTTTACACACATTCACCTCTTTGAGTAGAGCCAGAAGCTTTGAAGGCAGTTGTCGATAACAAAATTAGACCTGATGGGCACATGAACACTTGACGCATTTTCCAGTTGGACTACCACAAAAGCATTATCATCCTCGTCTCTGGTTCCAGGGAAGGAGGATTTTCTGCAGTGCTCTGAATGGGAATCTCTTGGCCTACTCAGCTCCGAAAATCCTGCCAAATTAGACCTGGATTGCCAGGCTTCTGGTTTATAAGAAAGAGTAGCATATTGGATATCGGTGCCCTTCTTTCATATCCATGGACAGCAAAAGTTGCTTGTTTTCTCTGATATTATCAGAAATATTTTTTTGGAAAAAAGAAACAGAAAGGGAGAAGAAACATGATAATAAGACAATGAGATAAGTAGGCTGACTTTGAAAACAGATCCCAAGTGAATAAATAGGAATTTTGGCTTAGAAGTATTTTTTCAGGAATTTAAAGTGTGTGTTTGACTATTTCTTTGGTGTTTCTTGATAGGCAGATTGACCAAAATTAGGAAAACGGCAATGTAATATTTATTCTCAGAGAAAAACATAGGCTGCGTGTAAGTGTTTATGACTACCTCCCACAGTTTCTCTAATCAGCACCCACGAGAGCAGGCCAAGAAGATGTGGTAATGGTGTCTTAGAAGCATACGTGTCATTGACTGGCAATTGTCAAGTTCAGTCCATGTTCTGAAGGTTTAATGGTTTGAAAACTAATTCTTTTCTAACTAGGTTGAAGACACTGAGGTCATTAAAGTTTTCCAGGTAAGGGTCTGGTACAAACCAAACTATTCAGGAAACTGATATTCTGAGTTAAGGTTTTATCTAATAGTGTGTCTAGCAATCAGTTGCCCTCTGCAACTCACCATATTTTCTTACCTCTATAAAAAAAATTAATACTCAATGAGAGATACTGTGTGGGACTAACAATGTAAAGGAAGTCTCTATGTAAATTACAAAATTGAGAGTGAAGTAGCAAATGAATGCAAGACTTTATTTATTTACACATATGACCATTTGTCTTCAGATGCCATAGGGTGTGCAGTTCAAACAAGGTAAAATATGTGACGTGCTTTAGACACCATATACATTTATATGAATATAAATCAGTGCTGTTGCTATTTTTAACAAGACTCACTAGAGAAAACTTCAAGTATAAAACCGATAATAAGCATACGATGGTAAGTGCAGAATTGTTTAGCGCTATGTTGCAGCCTTTGACTTCACCTCCCTTTCCTACAGATTTGTTGTGGTGTGATTTAAAGGCAGTGGGTACAATGTCTGACAAACCCACAGCGAAAAGGTCATCTCAAAGGAAGTCTTAAAGTGCATTTTTTTTCATTTAACCCTTAACTCCAGTCAGATGTGGGAAAACATATCTCAGATTCCAGTGGCTTCCAAGACCGGCTATCTGGGCAAGTGGCATGGTCTGAGAAATATCAAGAGGCACCACCTGAAAAATATATCTTTCCTTAGGGACATTCCTGGAATTCCCATCACTGAGGGTAGACAGAAAGCCCTTTGAACATACATGAAGGCGCTAATATAGCATTTGTCCATTTAACAGTTTGGACAGAAAATGAATAGAAATAATTTGACATAACTTCAAGGTGGAAAAAGATATGGTTACAGTTTTAGCTTTCCTCTGGCAAAATGTTTTTCATTCCCATACCAAATTAAAAGTTCTGTTTAAATTTTGTTAGCTTCCTAACCCGAAGCCATCTAGTACTTACATTATTTGCCATTACGCCTTTATCATCAGATTTTTCTCTACCTGTCTTTAGTGCATAAGCCGGCTTTTTGGAACCTAGTGCCTATGCTGAGACACTTTGCTCAGCCTTGGTGCAGGAAGGAGGGGCTTGGACCTGCCTCAACTAAATGTACCAGGCTCTGCTGACTCCCCACGGGAGACCTTGCCTTGGAGGAGGTGGGAATGGGAGGTGGGTTGAGGGAGGATGGCTGGGGGTGGGAGGAGGGAGGACAGGGGAATCCATGGTTGATATGTAAAATGAATAGAAAATCTCTTAATAAAAAGAAAGGAAAAAAAAAGAAATCCAGGGTGAAATCCATTGTTGCTAAAAATGTGTATGAGACAAATACATGAACTAAACCAACCAAAAGGTAAAAATAGATAGAAAACAGTACTTCTGCACAATTTTGAAAGTAAATATACAAAGGAATACACACAGGTATTATGCTGTGGTTCATATGATACTTCACTATTGAGGTTTAAGGTTAACTTCTAAAACCATAATGTATTTATTTGAGGATGGGTTAATAAGATATACAAGCCATGTTTCTTGCTGTTGATTGTATGAGGCTATAGATAAGCAATTTTGTACTGTAAGGCAATGACTCATATGGTAGTACAATAAATTTGGAGACATCTGTATGAATGCATTATACATTAATGTAATTCTTTACTCATCAAGGATATGTCCCAAGGCCTATAGTTGGTCCCTGAAACTCCATATATTACCAAGTACTGTGGATGTTATATATTTGTCTCATATATATGTATATACTATCACAGTTTAGTTTGTAGATACAGTAAGACATGTGTAATAGTATTCAATAATAAGATGGAATAGCTATGCTAATATATTGTATTAAATTGTAAGCTTCATTACTGCTTCTCTAACTCTTCTAAAATAATATAAAAAAGAAAGGGGACCAGTTATAATATTTTGAAAGAAAATTAACTACTAATGATGTGTGTTCAAAATAAATTTTGGAGAATATATGCATAAAATTTTACTGCTCAAATATTGGTGCTATCTACTATGTTGACTTACTGTGCCACATCCGAACATGACATTGGTGAAATTCACTTTCTTTACTTGGCCTTTTCAGAATTAAGAAACTAAATTAGATATGTAGTTCACTTTTGCATTCAGTAATTTTATATTTTAATTCTTTAATATCTTCATAAAACTGCTCACTTTAAAAGCATATTTTCCAATTGATGGATTAATGGAGATAACACATATTAAAAATATCTCTAAAATGTTCTAATTTGAACATTTTTAAACTTTTAAAACTGGATATTATATAGAGCCCAGGAGAATAATTCTGTCTTATTTCCCTGACCTCACTATAAAAGATCTATTTAGCTCTTAGCTAATAGTCAGACTAGATATGGCTAAATGTTTAAGCCTTTTCCCACTGAACTGTGCTGAACACAGAGAGCCTTCTATTTTATGTTTCTTGAGTTTCTGCATTTATTTAAATAAAAATGTTACCAAGCCAAGTAAAACACCAGTTTGGTAAAGCTGAGTTTCAAAAAAAAAAAAAAAAAAAAAAAAAAGCCAACCAACCATGAGCCAGTCCTACATGTACAAAATGAAAGGGGCCTGGTACACTCTGGCTTTATTTTCTCTTTACTTAGCTACTAATTAGGAGTGGTGGCTGTAAGACAAAACCTAAAACTATGTGCTAGAGAAACTGGAGATTCAACTATGCTCTTCTAGGAAGAAATGGACTCAAAATAACCCATTTCAATCTCAGCAAGCATGAATATACTTTATTTTATATTTATATCCACATTGACCTACTTTGCAAATATATTTTTTTTCTTTTATTTTACAATGCAATTTAATTCTACATATCAGCCACGGATTCCCTTGTTCTCCCCCCTCCCGCCTCCCTCCCCTTACCCCCAGCTCACCCCCCATTCCCATCTCCTCCAGGGCAAAGCCTCCCCTGAGGATTGAGATCAACCTGGTAGACTCAGTAAGGGAGGTCCAGTCCCCTCCTCCCAGGCTGAGCCAAGCGTCCC
This sequence comes from Peromyscus maniculatus bairdii, assembly GCF_049852395.1. Lineage (NCBI taxonomy): Eukaryota > Metazoa > Chordata > Mammalia > Rodentia > Cricetidae > Peromyscus > Peromyscus maniculatus. The sequence continues at coordinate 93,621,528 of NC_134857.1, read as the reverse complement.
TGCATAAGCCCCAGGTTTCAAACTAATGCACTGAGCACAGGACCTAGTCCCACTGCCTGGATGCCTCCCAAACAGATCAAGCCAATCAACTGTCTCACCTAGAATTTCAACCCCATGCTTTCATGGCGCCACCATAGATTCTAGGCAGTATCTAATTTTTATTTTTTTTTAAGATTAGAACCTTTTTGAGGAAAAACACCTACAAAACGTGGTGAGGACCATATACTATCTTCTTGTAATAATCAGAAGTTACAGTGAAAAACCCCTTTCCAACACACTGTGATCATTTTCTAAATGGCCCCTATTTTAGACAAGATGACCTGGTGACTGGTTACAATGATTCCCTACTTTTATCCAAATAATAACTTGACCCAAAGTTATTCAATATAGTCCCCACAAGAGAAAATTCATGGTATCAAATAGTATGCTATTACCGACAGAGAAACTGAGGTCATTTAGCCTTCATTTCATTACAATGCCTGAAGATAGGAAGGGCATGATTTTGTAAATTCACTAACCTGTCAAAATAATTTATAATTACTATCAGGACCAATGAGATATTAGAAAGAACTAGTCAGTGCTCCATGGGGTTCAGGACCACACAAGTTCTATGTGGGTCTTTTTGACTCAGGGCATCCCTTCCAAATAAATGTGTCTATGTGTCCACCTGTCCATCTGTCCCTCTATCTCTCTGTCTCTGTGTATGTGTCTCTCTCTTTCTGTCTCTCTCAGTGTATCTCTCTGTCTCTGTCTTTGTCTGTGTTGTGTACATGTGTGTGTGAATGTGAGTGCATGTGTGTGCAAGTGTGTGTTTGTGTTCATGTTATATGTGTTTATGATGTACCCATGTGTGCTATTTGATTATAACATGGATTCATATCATACATGTGTAGAGGTACACACTCTTTCATGTGTATGGAGGTCAGATGAGGATATAAGATGTTCTGCTATATAACTATCTGTCTTATGCCTTGGAGATGGGATCTTTCACTAAACCTGGAGCTACTGTGGTATCTAGGAAGCCCAGCCATCATTTTGTCTTGCACACTCCCACAATTCTGGGGTTGCACCCTGCATGGGTATACCCCACTATTTATGTAGGTCCTAGGGATTTGAATTCAGGTCCACAGTTTCTAAAGATCAGCCCAAGGTGCTGAATATTCTGCACTGAAGCATACATGACACAAAATGGTGTGTTGGCTGGGGTTTGTATCATCTGGAGCTGGAGTACTTGTCCAAGCTCATTCAGATTGGTGACAAATTTCATTTCCTTGTTGCTATATTAGGTGTGTGCATTTTCTTACTGACAGATAGGAGCAAAAGCAAATTTCTATGTGTCTTCAAGTCCCACCTTCTCCTTACAGAATGTCATTTTGCTATTTCTCTGCAGAATGCAGCAAAAAAAATCACCTTGAAAGCAGAAAGCAACCCTCACTAGACAGCATGACTACTGATAGTGTGATGTTTGACTTCTCAGCTTCTGTGACTGTTAAAAAGACTTTACTTTTTATAAATCACCCAGTCTGTTGTAGCAGCACACCTTTCTCAAAAGACACTATATAATATGTAAATTCAAGAGAGCCAGCTTGATAATTATCATGTGGATGAGTCTAGTTTTTAAAACTTATATGAAAACCCTGAGGTAGTGATGACATGTTTGAAGAATTGAAAGAAGCATAGGACTAGTAACACCATTTACACCAAGAAAAGTGGTAGTGACCTACAGTATCTGATTCCTCTAGGAAAAGCAAGTATCAAGAAAGATGCTATGTGATGGGCTCAAAACATATATTAGCATTCATTATCATTGGCCACAGAAGATATCTAAGCCACTAGATTCATGGGGTAGTATGTAGATTTTTCTGAGATCTCCAACAGATCCTTTGGTAAGTACAAATACATCTCTACTAGGTGATTGGTATGATTACTATCTTTATTCTATACATTTTCCTGCTGTGATGTCATCTTTAGGTATGACTCTGAGCAGGTTTAAGACAACGCCAACAGATTTCTTCATACTGTTAGCCCATATATGGAAAAGGGGATTATATTAGTACAACTTTTATCTCAGTGAAAGTGGATTTTTTTTCATGCAATAACTAACAGGCTCCCACAAAGCACAAAACCTGACCTTTCTTTCCCATTTAGTCTCATGTAGCCTAGGCTTTCCTTGATGTCACTCTATAGCTAAGAATGATGATGAACTCTTGATCCCTCTTCCCAAATTTGGGGATTATAAGCATGAGCATTACACCTGGGTTTATATGTCACTGAGGCTTAAACCCGGGGCATTATATGTGCTGGACAAACACTGTATCAACTGCCTGTATGGGTAGCCCTCAGACTGGCTTTTCTGTTTAGATATTTTAGACATGAATCAGAAAATTGTTAGTCTCTATGTCCATCAAGCTATAAACTGAATTCATCCAGTTCTGTTGGCACTCTGTTTCTGGACCTATCATTGTGATCTATTGTCATCAGTGGGGCTCAGAGCACTCTCAGGAGACTTTTCAAATTCACACTTTCAAGGAGAATTACTAATCTTCACTTCTATATGAGATATTTACAATGCTGATCTTTAATTTCTTCCTTCATAATTAGAAGATGGCTACATTGTAGATCTGTTTGGTAAGGATAGGATTGACAAGAAGAATGTGATTTGGTGAAATTAGGATAGAGTATATATTTAAGAAAAGAAACTCTGATATGATTTTGCTAGTATTTGCCACTCTCCAGTAGAACAATAATGACCAAGTTACTTAAGTTTGCTTTGTTAATTCCTTCAGTTGTAAAATAAAAAATATAACAAATGTCATATGGTTACTAGGAGACTTAACTACAGTTCTCACATATAATACTATATGCAATACACACACATGCACACACACACAAATGTATTTTCCATACAAAGCTGAATATATATACCTATATTAATATATATATATACATATATATATGCCCCTTTGTCACCTATACTGTTCTCAGTCTATATATGTTTCAAAATTGAGAAAGAGTTACCAATTGAAGATGTTATCACAAAACATAAATATCTAAGTGAGAGACAGTATGTTAACAAATAAAACATGCCAATTCATAAAAACTCTGTGTATACAGGATGCATGTATATGTTCCAAAAAATTCTAAAACAAATATGATCTCAAACTAAAAGAAAAGTCGCCTTTTCTTTAACAAGATAATTTTATCTTATAGGTTCTAATAAGGGGGTAGATATTATTATTTTAATACCTCATACATAGTACATATGTTTAGCTAATAAATTTTATTTAAATTATTTCTTTTAATGTGGAAAGGGTTTCACATTATTATCTGTTTACTCATTTTAACTTGTGATGAAGCTGAGAATGAGGATGTTGTATAACTTAGGTAGGACAGAGTAAAAGGAGTAATGGAGGTATAAAATCCCTTATGTGGTGGCCTTTATACTATTGGAAATTTCTTCTTTGCCAGGAAGTGGAGTAACCAGTCCATCTATGCAAATCAGTGTGGTGATTCTTCAGGAAAATAGAAATTTATCTACCTAAAGATCCAGCTGTACCGCTCTTGGGTATATTCCCAAAGGATGCTTTATTCTACTACAAGATATTTGCTCAAACATATCCATTGCTACTGTGTTCATAATATCCAGAATATAAGTGATTTTAAAGTCCCTCAACAGAGGAATGGATAAACAAAATGTACATTTATACAATGGAATACTACTAAGGGACTAAAAATAATGAAATCTGCAGGTCAATGGATGGAACTAGAAGAAATCATCCTGAATAATATATCCTATCCCCAAACATAGGAATATGGTTTGTATTCACTTATATGTGAATACTTGCCTTTAAGTCATTATGGTATTTTTCACTTACGTGTGTGTTTGCTGCTGAGTCAATGGTGATAGGGAAGCTACAATCCATAAAACCACAGAGGTTAGGTATAGAATAAGGGGATAGAAAGGAGGGATAGATCCTCCTAGAAAGGGATAGTAGAATAGATGATTAAGAATGGATGGGAGTTGGCGATTGGAATGAGAGGATCAAGTAGGGAGGAGGAGAGAAAGAGGGAGACAAGGGAGGGAATTCAGGAAGAGACAGCTTAATAATAAGGGCCCTTGAAGAAAACCTAATACAGTAGAAGATTCCTATACACAAGTGAAGGCTGTCTAAATAAAATCGTCAAATAATGGGTAATACAGAGCCACAAATGGACATCTCTTGTTACCAAATGAAGCTTCCAGTACTGGGAATGGGTTACCTCTAATGGAGTTGTTGGCCTACGGTTCCCAAAGAAATATCCAAACTATCAGGGTCATTGCCAAGACTTTACGTTGCTCTCCACAAACTGACAGCAAGGCCCCAGTGCTGAAGACAGCACTTACACAACTCACTGAACTTGGAGAAGTCCATGGGATGGAACTGATTGCTTGTTTGTTTGTTTTGCCCTATTCTGATGTGATAATATTTGTTTTATCTCATATTTTATTTTGTTGTTATCCCTTAAAAGTCTGTTTTTATTTACTAATTATTTACTAATGAGAGACAGAAAGGGTATGGATCCAGATGGGAGGGGAGTTGGGAAGGAACTGAGAGGCATAGAGGGAGGAGAAACATAATCAACATATATTATGTGAGGAAAAGAAATCTATTTTCAGTAAAAGGAAAAGAAATTCACACACTTATACAATCTTATTAGCTGTATATTGACAAATTCAATTCAATTTGAATTTAAAAACAAAGATGTACAATATAAAGTACAAAAAAGAAAGAAAGGAAAAAGTGAGAGAGAAATCTTTGTATCTTCTTATCTTAACAGGAACGCTCTTGAAGAAACAGAGAAAAGTGTTCGTTCACTACTTGTAAGAAATATCAACTATAAAAATTTTCTAAGAAATACTATGAAAATGTGTTTAGGACAAGGAATTAAAGTATTTTTGTGTCTTCAACCTTGTAAGACTTGTAAATGTTTTAATCCTCCCCACCCAGTGAAACCTTTATTTACTCAATGGCCTGGAGTGATGATGACCTTTTTCCTACTGACTCCTTTTTCCTTCCTCCATTTCCTACTGAATAATATTGTGGGGTCTGACTCCAGCCAATGGGGAAAAGACACAGTTACCTCTTGAGTCAGAATAAAAACTAAGTGTATTACTGTCTAGGTATATTCCAGCTTTCCAAGCACACCTTCTTGATCAACAATGAAGGCTGCCTTGTCCAGACACTTCAATTGAAATGGTGGTCTCTTTGTTTGAGACTTGGAACTTATTTTTAACATATTTGATTAATAAAAATACAGGCTGAAATTTCATTGTTCACATACATGAATCAATGCCCAAATGCTAGTTTATCTCACCCAATTATAAAGAGATTTGATCAAATGAAAGTTACAAAACAACCAGGAATTTACTCACAAAAAATTTCCATATTTTTTTAAATTTATCTGGTGTTGGTTTTATATATATAAAACTATATCTATATATGAAATAATGAAATAATTAGTATGCACAAATTCTCCCCAACTGCATATTGTTCACATTTTCATAAATATGTGCTACATAACTAAATACTTTTGAAATTTTGAATTGTAATATAAATAGACAAGTATTTTGAAAAGGATGCTAGTTAGAGTTGTCATTTTATTTATGCAATTATATACTGGCTTATACATATACAAAATATTACCTTTCATCTTTTCTAAAATAAATTTATACAAACAGATACATCTGTAAATGCTTGCTTTTATAATCTACTGCCAAGTCCTAATGAGAAAAAACATGAATTCTTCTCTTCTATAAGACATGATGTAAAGCTAAATGCAATTTCAGTGGACCTGTAGTCTGCTCTTGAAAAAGTCCAGAAAAAGAGTTGCAATGCAAGTTGAAACTGATCCATATTGCACGGGGATCTGTAGAACCGTGGGTCTAGATTGCAGCTCTCAGCCACTAGCCAGTGTTGCCTGCGTTTCCATGATCGGCTCTGTCTTCACTCTTTAAAATACGAACAGGCTTCTTGTGGGTGGGATCGAATGACTGCCCCTCTCCCTTCACCTGTGAAATTTCAGAGCCTAGTTGAAAAGAACCATTGTTTCCTAGGAATGCCAGGCCCAGTCCAGGAAAGAAAGTCTTCATTTCAACAGGAATTTGGAGCCTGCCTGAGAAGGCCAGCCAGTTACTTGGTGAAAACTGTGGCGATTCATTCAAGTTCTGAACAGTTATTATTGTGACCATGTTCACTTACTTTCAACTCCTAAGCATTGTGACTAGTCTCTGTCTTTCCTTTAGATCACAGGAATGTGTACAAGTGCATCTGTGTACACATATCAAAGCAGAAAGAAGTAAGTATGTATGGGACACAAAATGCACACCAGCAGAGAGCTGCTGAAGGAAACCTCTTTCCCCCAACGTTGAGCTGCAGCCAAGCGTAGGAGACATTGGTCTCTCTGTTCCAGGTTCTGCTCCTATGTGCACAGCTCTTGAGTGCATTCATGTGAATAAGCTCATATGTTTAACAAGAATTTGAAGTAGGTTCCCAATAAAATATGTTTGTACAAGAATACAAAACAAAGATACAGTACTTGTATTCATTCAACACTGGGATAGAAGGGGCCCTGTCTGAGAGACATTAAAAATAATTTCTAATGTGAAGTTGAGAACAGAAGCCAAAAAAAAAAAAAAAATACATTGCTTTAAAGGGGCTGGGGGTGTACTCTTTCTGATTAGAGTGGACAGGGACTGCCCAGCAGTTTCTCAATCTAACTCCCTATTGATAGGATACTCTGAAATTTCCTAAAAAGTTGATTAGAGAATTTACCAAGAATTGACATTTAACTAATAATACATTTATGATTCCTTAAAGAACACTTTGCCTACTAAAATTTCAAAATATCACCTAAGCATTCATATTGAATAAAACATAAAATTAATATCAATTAACACCAATAACACCAAAGAATTTGAAATGTAGAACATATTTTGCTTAGATATGAAAAGACAATGGAGTACTGATGCTAACACAGCTTTGGGGCCAGGAGTTTCCAGACGTGTTTTTTTTTTTTTTTTTTTTTTCAAAAAGAAAAATGAAAGTAGTCTTGAATATAAATTGACATTAATTTCTATTTGACACCTAACGATTTGGGGCAAGATGGCTCAGACACACCACATATTTACCCTCTCATTTCATAATAAAGCACTGCCAGTTTCTCATAAGCTGTCACCATGTAATTATTTTCCAAAAGGAATGCTCATAACTAAGAAGAAAAACAAAATCACAACAGAAGCTAATAAGTTCAATAGATGACTCGTTTTCTCTCCTTTTCTCCTCCCTCAGATGTTTCCTGTGATTTCGGGAAAACCGAATGCTGTGCCCTTGTTAGTAACTGGACTTGGGGTAGCCGGTGCACAAAAGGAAGCTTGTCCTTTTGGGACCTGGTTTTGAACCAGTTTCAGAGGACAGGAAAAATACTCTTTTGTGGCTGCTAAAGTTCAGGAATGAATTCTGGCAGTTGTACCCAATTCCCTAAAGCAAAGTCCACATTACCAACATCTAATTGGCAGGCTTTCCTTGCAACTCCCACCAGGGCCAAGGTAATGAATGGATTTAGTGAAGGTGTCCTGAGTCATTCGGACAGCGGCTCCTCTGGCCAGTGGGGCTCTGCCTGCTAACCTCCCCAGATGAGTCACTCACAGAAAAGAGAGAGGCTTCTGTGCTCGAATTACAGTGACATGACACAGAAGTTTTATTAAATCGAACACTCAAAGAAAATTGTTCTCTTCGTTGGATCCAGAAAGCAAAAGAGTCTTAGGAGACAAAACATTCTTAATGATCACTTCATTCCTTAGTTTCCACTCCAAACACATTCATATTTGGCATAAATATCCATTTTAATATGGCTGAATGGGACTTCCTCCAGGCGTACTCCAGATTGTTATTTGGACAGCCAGAGAAGAAAAAAATTGGCCATTCCTTACCGAGAAAAGCCTAATAATTTATTTTTATTACTAAGAAGCCTTTTTTTGTTTATATTTGAGAGAAAATTTGTCTGTTCCCTATACTTAATGCATACCAGTAGCATTAAATATTTAATGTTAATTCAATTTTGCCTTGTTAATTTTTTAAAACATGCATGCCAAATTCTTATCTAAAAATATTTTCCCAAGTGCCTTGATAGTAAGATTTTAACTAGTCTCCCAACTGTAACAGTCATAATTGAACACTGCCAATTTCAGTGTCAGCAACACTGTCTCACTCAAATTAGGAGTGTAGGGAAGCAGCCAAGAACAAAAATAAATCAGCAATCACAACAAAAATGAATGAATAATTTCTTAGTGTTGGAGACAGCACTCTAGATTTCTTCCAAGGGACACATAACACATATTGTTTATTTTCTTAGCCAACATAGTCAATATTGATTCTCTTTTCATAAATAAGGAATTGCTACCTACAATGTACAAGAGACAGTCACTTGTTGTATTCCTAAGCCTTCTATTGCATAGGTTACATTCCAGTTTCTCTAAATTAGTAAAGAGAAAGTGAACTGTCAAGAACAAACTCCACATTGAAGAGTTAGGTGCTTTGAACTTTCTCGTCACCTTACCAGGGTTTCCGCACGGGTAGTCTAAAAGACAACTCAGCAATGTTTGAATCAACTACAGACAATGGCTCCTTCACAACTCAGCCTTTAATTGATTACGGCTGTGTTTATGGAAGCAGAAGAGAATTTACAAAAAATGACAGATTCCCTTCATTTTGAGAGAGTTTTCCTGGCATTCATGGTCGTGCCATTTCTCTGTTGAACAACCATGATCTTTTCCGCTGTCTGTGCCCACCTGAATGCCAACTAACTAAATAAACATTAAAAATATTACTTTAAATTACTTTTTTACAAGAATTACCTCCTCAGTATTTTTCTTTATAAGTCAAATTCATACTTTCTAATATATTGTTCTGCTGCAGGAATGAAGTATCTAAGTAAGGTCTTGATTTCCTTGCTCTATGTCAGTTTCTTACACATTAGACAAGATAGTTAAGTAGGCAATCACTAGAACTCAAATTAGTGAGGTATCTTGTGTTAGTGGGCCTAAGAAACTGCAGGCAGGAAATCAAAGAACATGGCTAACCCACTCAAGTAGTAGTAGCTACTTCATTACTTAATTTTCTAAACAAAATATAATTTTTAAGTTGTATTACATTTGTATAATGCCCTAATACTGAATAATATGATTGTCATTCTAACGATTTGAGACCGGCAGAAATTAAAATTTAGTTATACTGACATAATTTCAAGAGGCTTTCCTATGTCTGCTTAAGAGTGACCTCTACAGGTCAACTAAAACAACATCATGCCCTTAGACAAGAATTGCCCCAGAAGGTTGTGGCAGTAATATTAAATTGAAAACATGGAAAACTTCAATGCCAAAGGATATATTGTATTTATAAATATAACAAAAAATTGTAGGCTCACAGAAATCTGAAGACTCTAATTTCAATTCAAAGTACTCCTTGATTATAACAAAAAAGCAATCCCTTTATCCACTTAGAAACAGAAAGACCTAACATGTGTGTTATGGTTAATATTCTGCTATAAGAAAATGAAGATGTCATAATGTGGATTCTTTTTCTGAAAAGTATATAAATCAAAAGTCAATATAAAAAAAATAAATCTATCTCCCCTGAAGTCATTAACAATGAGTACTTTCCTTACCAAGTTCTTCTGAAAACAGTAGTATAAGCATTTCTATAAATAGATTTTATAGTTTTATTAAACTTGATAATCTATATAAATAAACAGAGGAATGTTGTGGTATTGTTGAAGATACATGAACTATTTTGGAAGTTCATTCTAAAGATTTCTAGCTGAAATTAACCAAAATTATCATCCAATATCTATACTTTCTAGTTTGGAACATAATTACATTTCTATTTTAAGTTTTCCTACAAGTATGTTTTGTAAGACAGGGGTATTATCCTTACATACTGCTCTCATTCCTTTTCTCGCAGGTCGCTTCTCACACCTGTCCCTTGGGCTCCACTAGCCAGCTTTACTTTGACTTTCATTGTATGTGTTCATAAATGATTGTATTATCTAATGTAAGTCTAGGAATCATAAATGTAAGAAAATATATGATATTTGTTTTTCTGAGACTGACATAATTTGGTTTTAATTTTTTCAAGATAGGGTTTCCCTATGTATCTCTGGCTCTCCTGGAACTCACTCTGTAGACCAGACTGACCTCAAACTCACAAAGATCCATCTGCCTCTGCCTTCCCAGTGCTGGGATTAAAGGTGTGTGCCACTATGCTAAGCTTGACATAATTTGTTTAAGATGACTAATTTTAATTGTATTCACTCTGCTGCAAACCATAAATCTTTCTTTGTTCCTCATTATGGCTGGAAAAAGTCTCCATTCTATATATAATACAAGACACATTTTCTTTACATATTCCTCTATTTTTGGAGACCTTGGCTAGTTCTGTAACTAGCTATTGTACATTGTGCTACAATCAATATAGATGTATAAGAGTCTTTGGTATCTTCACTTGAAGTCCTTTGAGTAAATAACTAGAAGTGGGACAGCTGAGTCATACAGTCAAGCTTTGTGTACTTTATAGAGAAATCTCCATACTGACTTCATTAGTGGATCCTTGAGCTTGAAAGGTATTTACATCTCTAGTGCCATCCTCAATTTCTTTCTTTTAAAGTTTTTATTGTAGAGGTCTTTCATACCCTTGGTTAGATTCATTCCCTTATGTCTAGGTGATTGTGAATGATATTATTTGTCTGATTACTTTCTCAGCATGTCTGGTATGTTACTTGGAGACATGATCTTCCAGCAAGTCCCCTGATCCTCTTTCGGCCTCCACTTCTACAATGTTTGTGAGCGTTTGGTACTGAGTGTCTTGTATTTTATTTTTAGATTTATATATTTATGTGTTCTGTCTACATGTATACCTGCATGCCAGAAGAGGGCGCCAGATCTCATTAGCGATGGTTGTGAGCCACCGTGTGGTTGCTGGCAATTGAACTCAGGACTTCTGGAAGAGCAGTCAGTGCTCTAAACCATTGAGCCATCTCTTAGTTCTTGTAGATGTATCACTGGGAATGGGCGTGTGTCTAGTTCTACTCCATTGTGGTCACATAAGATACAAAGAACACTTCACTGTTTCCATATTTCTAAGTCTTGTTGCATGTCACAACACATGATTTATTTTAGAGAGACTTCCATGGGCTGCTGAGAAGAATGTAATTTCTGTAGTTTAGATAGACTGTCCCACAGATGTCTGTTAATCTCATTTGATTAAGTGTCATTTAATTCAAGTGTTCATCTATTTGTTTGTTTGTTTGTTTGTTTGTTTGTTTATGGTGAGAGTGGAGTAGTACTGCTATTTCTGATTGTTCTGGGGTAATGCATGGATTTTCATCTTGTACTCTTTCCTTCATGAAATTGGATGCATCCATGTTTGTTTGGTTTTTCAGATTTAGAATTGTAATGTCCACTTGGTGGAGTGATCCTTCAGTCTGTATAAACTGACTTTCTTTACCTTTCTTGATTTTAAGTCTATTTTTGTCAAACATAGTGATTCCTGCTTGTTTCCTAGATTTTGCTTAGAATATCCTTTTCCACTCTTTTGCCCAAAGGTACATTTTTCTTTGATGGTGAGGTGCATTTCTTGGAGGCAAAAATATTTATCAATCCTGTTTTATAATGTTGCTAGTCTATGTCATTATAATAACCAAAAGTACTAATATGAAGTTACTATTTAAAGATGTGTATTAATTCTTGTCGTTTAGTTCATTTTGCATTGTTTTATGCTTTATTATCCTTCATTTGCACAGCAACCATTCTGGTATTGCTTTTTCTTTCCTATATCCTCACACATATTGTTTCTTCAGTCCAAAGTTTACTTTCAGGGTCTTCCTATAGAGCTAGAAATGCAGTAATAACTTTTAAACTTGAATTTGATGCAGTTAATGAAATAATAGTATAAAGGTCCACAGGAGAGCAATTTAAATAGTAGGGTTAATGTGGTTATAGGAAAACTTATTGAAGAAAATACTGCTTTTTATTCATATTTAGCCTGCAACATAGAAACACTGGGAAAGAGCTATGCTATTTGGTGTTCTACTAAAAACAAGGTAAGTAGCAGGATTTTTTTAAAAGCTTGACTGATTTTCCTGTGATCTCTCAATTGTTTCTTTCAATAATTTCTATTTTGAGTAATCATATTTCCCAAAGGATCTCAATGAAATAAACACTACTATAATTATCTTTTATAGGTAATTATAGAGGTCTCACAACTGCCTAGTAACAAAGTAGAATTTGAAACTAACAAATCAGGTTTTGAAGTCTGTGTCTTAATCACAAGACAGGACAATCTCCTCTTTGGTATAGAGGCAAAGAGCATAGACTGTGAATCCAGAGTGCTTAATGTCAAACTCAGAGTCACTTCATAAAAGTGTGTGGTCTTGAGTTTAATTTCTCTCAGTTTCAGTTTCCTCCTTTGCATACTTGAATGATCTCTTATAAAGGTCTTTATAATAGGGATGGAGAAATGGCTTGGTGGTTAAGAGTGCTTGCTGTTCTTCCAGAGGATCTTAGTTTGTTTCCCAGCACCCACACCAGGCTGCACACAACCACCATTCCAAGGAACCCAACACCCGTTTCTGACCTCCACAAGTGTCTGTACACATATGTACATACTAACATCCAAACACACACATACACACACACACACACACACACACACACACACACAAACAAACAAACTAACTAACAAATAAGTAAATAAATAAAAATTTTTACCATTGCTAAATGAAGTAGCTCACTGAAGAAAATTCAGCACAAAGATTATGATACGAAGTTACTTCTTCTCTACCATGTGAGAAGAATGGGGGAGATTAAATGATGTATAAGTAATTCTTTTATAAGGACAGTTGAGCACAGATAATCCACCAATGAGTGAGTATTTTAACATATAAACAATGCATATCCTTAAACTTAAATTTAGAGCTTTTAACAAGAAAAGTGCTTAGAAATACTGTACTTCAAACAGTTCATCAAGCAATAGTTCAATACATGAATTAATACAACTTTATCTTATTTTACTCTGCTGAAAAATACAGCACCTCAAAGTTTTCACATTGTACTTTGAAATCACAAACTGTCAATATTCTCAGTTCAATATTAAATGTTACATTCCAGTTACAGTCACATTAACAGTCTAAAGTGAATGCAAGTCAAATACTATAGGCATTAAATGAAAGGGCAATTATTTGGCAAATCATATTTAGCAGTTATTATCAAACATAAGAGAACACATGGAGGGGCTGTGGATTCAGCTCAGTGGTAGAGTGCTTGCCTCGCAAGTGCAAGGCCCTGGGTTCGGTCCTCAGCTCCGGAAAAACAAACAAACACATGGAATAGAATAGTCATTCAATGAAAAAAATAATACTGGATTTTCTAAAGTTAGAAACATAGTAGAAAATTTTAAAATATAATTTTATGTGCTTAAACATAAAAAGCCATGTAGTATTTATTTTTGATATGCATGTGTGTGTCTGACATATATGTATAGGTGCTTGCAGAGGCCAGAAGGAGTTGGATTTGCCAGAGTTGGAGTTACAGGTGGTTGTGGGCAGCTTGATGTGAACTGAAGCTGGGTCCTCTAGAACCACCAAATGCTCTTTAACTGAGACATCTCTCTATTCTCTCAAACTGTAATTCAAAGTACTGTGGTAATGTAAATGTAGTTTCACTGTTTATCAAAATGGATACTAATTTATGTTGGGAAAAGTGATAAAAGATATGACTTGCTGGGCGGTGGTGACGCACGCCTTTAATCCCAGCACTCGGGAGGCAGAGCCAGGCGGATCTCTGTGAGTTCGAGGCCAGCCTGGGCTACCAAGTGAGCTCCAGGAAAGGCACAAAGCTACACAAGAGAAACCCTGTCTCGAAAAACCAAAAAAAAAAAAAAAAGATATGACTATATTAATAACTTTATGCACTGCCAAGGTTCTTGATCCAAAGTCTACCAAACACTCATAGGTTAGGCATGGCAATTGAATTGCTTTTCTCTACAGAGATGTTAGAAAGGAATTACAAGATTAAGATATGTTTAAACAATTTGGGGAAAAATCAAATGAGATTGCCCTGAATCAGATTCTGCCAGAAATAAATGACATTTTTTTTTGGCTTTTAATTCAGTAAAATCCCATCTGTAGGTTAAAGCCTATGTGGCAGAAGGCAATAATCACTCATTTGAATTAGTAAGCCTCTGCTTTCTTTGCATCCATGTTGTTCATAGATTTCTTTCATTCAGACACCATGATGAATTAGGCCAATTTTATATTGTCCCATCATGGTTCCAGAGTGTTTTTGTCTGATATTGATGTTGACAGAAAGTATGTTTTAATGGCAGAAAGACCAGAACTTAGCTGTGAACCCTAGACCTCTTCACAGAAACACCAGCACATGACTGGGAAGTCTTCTTATCTCTCTCCAAATAGGCACTTAATGAAAGTAACTAGGACCATCCAGCCATAGCCATGGGTTCCACATTGATGGATTCAAGTTGACAAGAATCAAAAATATTTGGAAAGAAAGTAAATTTATATTTAGAATTTAGAAACATTTTTTATCATTACTCACTAAAATGCACTATAATACCTATTTACATAGTATAGTCATTGTATTGGATATTGTAAGTAATCTAGATATGAAATATATAAAAGGCTATGTGCAGATTATGTATACATATTATGCCATTTTATATAAGGGACTTGTGCATCCATAGATTTTGGTATGGGAAGGATCTTGGAATAAATACCCCCAGGGAAAATTTCAAAAGGTGATGACAATGTATTTTAATTGGGACAAAAGATACAAGGTGACTTTATTTTTATAAATTTTGTACTATATCATGATTTGTAATGTGCTGCTAAATAATATGACTACAGTAAACTTAATATTAACTTTACTTAACTAATTTTTATTGTAGTCAAATGGGTATTTTAAAAAAACATATAAGTATTATTAATATTTAATAAGATTCCACTTTTACCTTTAGCTCATTTACGGAAAGTTTATCATTAAAATCAATAATCCAATAACACTTGAAAACAAATATAGAAGAATGAAGGTTGGGTATGATCTAGATTTTCAATTTTTTTTAGTAAGTTAAAATTTAGATAATGAAAAATTATAAAGAAGAGAAATAACTAAAAACTAACTGCCTTAGCTAGGGTTTAGTATTGCTATGAAGAGACATCATGACCTTGCAAATCTTATAACGAAAACCTTTAATTAAGGGTGGTTTGCTTACAGTTTCAGAGGTTCAGCCCATTATGATCCCAAAGGGGCGCATGGCAGCATGCAGACAGACATAGTGCTGGGCCTGAGAGTACTGTATCTTACAGGCAACAGGAAGTTGACTGACTGTCACACTGAGGGAAGCTGGAGAAAAGGAGACCTCAAAGACCACCCCCACAGTGACACATCCTCTCATAGTGTCACTTCCTTTGGAGGCCATTTTCTTTCAAACCACCAGACTAACATATTTGCTTTAGAGATCAATAACACCAACCAACACTTTGAGTGTTTACAACACAGATCAAGTTACCGACATGTAGAAAATAACTTACTCCATACAACAACATGAGATGATTTGATTTCTAATGTATTTTTTAATAGACGTGGGAAAAGACAGCAAGATGAGGTCATCCTAGCTAATATAGAGCAAAAGCAGATCTGTGATACCAAGTTGTATGTCTCTACATCCCGAGACTTGTCCTCAATATCTATGTTAATACTTTTGCTTCTAAGAAGTTTCTGCTAGTCAGATCATTAATCACAGTGTTTAGGATTTTGAGACATTCCACATTGGGATGTAATCCCAGAGAATGTGATGTGTTTTAGACAAGATACTACACTACATTAGTAGATAAGAATAGAAAAACTATATGCAGCTTTCTGTAAAAACAAAATAAAACAGAAGAAGATAACTGTAACTATCAGAATGATTAATCAGGTAATGTTCTATGTAGAAATACAAAGTTTCAAACAAAAGTAATTGTTAAGTTACTTTCTTAATGAATAGATTCTTCAAAAGAAAAGGACTATGTTTCATGATCTATATTTCATAAAACAAAGGCCAAGGTTTGGGGAAACACAAGTTTAGATCTTTCTCCCTGGAATTATATTTAAAATTTTCAACTAAGTTCCTATTTTCAGGACTATTTATTATTTTTATTTATTAAAAAATTTAGACAATATATTTTAAACATATTCTTTCCTCTTCCTAAACTCCTCTCAGATCTCCCTGTCCTCCCGATCCACCAAATTTCCTGTGCTCTCTCTCTTTCTCTCTCTCTCACCAAAAAAACAAAAACAAAAACAAAGGTCAGAACAGTGTAGCAAGAGAATCAGAGTGGTAACACAATATAATTCTTCGAGAAATAACTTGATAATTACTTGGAAAAATTGGGAAGCTTTAAAAGTAGTTACATTTGCCTCACCTAGTACATACTTCAAGGAACTACCAAAAAAGTAATGTGTAAAATATAGGACCAAACATACTAAAGAAGGATAAATGTTCATCAAACCAAAATCATATAATACGAGAAATAAACTAAATCTCTAATATTAAAGCAATAGCTAAGCAAATTCTAT
Organism: Peromyscus maniculatus bairdii; assembly: GCF_049852395.1. Classification (NCBI taxonomy): domain Eukaryota; kingdom Metazoa; phylum Chordata; class Mammalia; order Rodentia; family Cricetidae; genus Peromyscus; species Peromyscus maniculatus. Next base: position 93,604,862 of record NC_134857.1, on the reverse strand, counting down.
ACCTAAATAATATAATGTAGCCATTAAACATTAATCTTGTTTTTAGCTCTACTGAGGCATAATTTAAAAGTAAAAATTATATGTATATTTATGTATAACTCAATTATGAATGTGTATGATATGTAATGATCACAATCAAGTAAACTAGCATCTGTTACTTCACACAATTTTTTTTTGTGTGTGTATAGTTAGAACACTTAAGATCTGGGAAATCTTCATACAATATTAATAAATGACAAGAAATCAAAACAAAATAAGGTATTTTACACACATACATATACACATTTGTCAACATCACCATTGTCAACATAACCACAAATGTTCCTACAAAGACTAGACATAAATCAATATACTAACTATAAATATACAAATATCATTTAAACACTCCTAAAATTTTTCTGTCTTTTTACTTAAATTTTAATGTCACTTATTTCTCTCCAAAAATTCATTCTTCTAAATCTGCTATAACCATACAGCATACAAATGAACAAGACCTACTCATCCACTTTCCTGTCTCCAGGAATGGAAAAACCGTGGTCTCAACGCCATCTGTAATAGCTAGTCATGGTTAATCTTTATTGAACTTACCTACATTTGGAATCACTTACAAAATATACCTCTGGGTCTCTTTGTGATGGTGTTTCCAGCAAGATGATGACTGTGAAAGAGGAGGGTGTGGCCAAACAAAAATTAGAAGCAAGAAAACAGGTTTGCATATGCACAGGGTGTCTGAGAACAGAGTGGTCTCTACTCCTTATGCTCCTAACTCAACCCACGTGAGGCCCAACTTCACTCATTTTCACTCTCAGGATAGTTGTGCTTTTATTCCAGTTCTGTTTGTTTCTTTTATTTTTGTTTGATTTAACTTAGTTTCTATGGGTTTAACTTCTTAGTCTAACTTGAAAGCAAAAGAATGGTGTAAATACATGTAAATGTATATCATTTTGTATGAAAAATTAGAATAACGGCACTAAGTAGCAGGTTACAAATTTCATTTGCATCTGTAAGTCTTTAACTTTCTGATCTGATGTTGATGTGCTTTCTTTTACATGACTAGTGAGTTTCACTTAAAAGCAATGAGTTGGATCAGCAGAATGGAAAGTCAGAGACTTTCCAAGCTTAAGAATAATTCAATAATTGAAACAGGCTAAGACATCGAAATCTACACACAACAACCATGGAACAAAGATTGCTCACAGGGCTAATGACAATCCCCAAGATGACAGCCACTGCAGAAGAAAGGACTTTAGTCTTATGAACTGGAGAAATCAAACTCTATGAACAATCTGAACCAGCTTGGCAGCAAATTCTTCTCAGAGCCTTTCTCTGTAAAAGCCAGCTGGACAACTCATTTAATTTGGCTTCATGAAATCCAGAGCAGAAGAACTAGCCAAGTAATCTAGACACTAGACATCTGACCTGTGGAATTATGAGATAATAAATTTGTAGTGCTTCAAGCCACTAAATTTGGGGTAATTTGCTGTAGCACTATAGGAAACTAATATACTAATATAAGAGATTCAGCATTTACCTCCTCCTCACACACATACAGAGCCTTCAAATGACTATCATCACATAGAAATGTGAGCTAAGTTGGGCCGAACTGCTAACCCACATAATTCTTTTATGTTTTAAGCCAGCAAAATTCTGAGTGACTTGTCAAGAACCAGCAAGTAACTCACTAAAATATATATGTAGTGAATGCAATATTAAAAATATAAAGCAAATGGCATTGGCTTAGGGGTTGAGTGATGAGTGGAAACTTTAAAAAAGCAGAAAGAAATGGCTGGACATGCCAACGTATGCCTGAAATCACTGTACCCAAGAGGGGCAGAGACTAGAAGACCAAGAGTTTGAGACCATTCTGAGCTACATAATGAAATTTGGCAAAAGAAAAAAAAAAACAGATGAAAAGAAGGAAGGAAGGGAAAACACAGAAGAAAAAATCAATGGAGAAACTGTTAAGAATAATCATGGTCTTGACACGGGCACAGAACTATGAGATGTGATGTCTGGAAAACAAATGTCCATAGAACAGAGGGCAAATGAAGCTTTAGTATACAAGGCTAACAGGACCTAGGAAAGAGTAGTCCAAGGAAAGCTGTGCTCAAGGAAGGTTCTAAGAGAGATTCGTTTGCAACATGTTCATAGACTTTGAAATATGTGTATATACTTTTGGAAAGTCATGCCAAGAAAAATCACAGTGTTTTATATAATAAATAAATAAAATTTCAAAATGTAAGACATTGATTAAATAAGTAATGGCATATCTACAGTATGTAACCATATATGTGTATCATTGGCTTCCAGATATGCAACCCCCAAATATAACTAAGCTTGCTGGAGGAAGCAGGAGGAAGGCCACACTCACATTTCCTCTTTTCTCCTCTAAGGAGGGCCATAAACCCTAGTTGATCTTCCCCAGATGTGGGTCATAAAATCCTCATTCCAGAAACATCCTCCCTATATCTGGAAGAAAAAAATGTTCTGACCACTGAAGCTTAAAAGAACCTTAACAAGTAGGTTTTGTTAAGTACCCTCCTACACTGTTTATCACCGTTTTGTCCTTCAGTTGTACTGCTGCATAATTATAAAACAAAACACAAACACAATTTCTCTGCTTCTTTGTAAGGAACCCAGACAGGAACCATTCAAGGAATGAAAACACAGTACTACTTTTTCCATATATATATATGGAAAGATATATAATCACTTCATAATTGAATAATTATTCCTTTCCTTTAGATTAGTACTTTCAAAGTTTCCTATTATAAATAATTACAAGATAAATGTTTTCCAAATATAACTTTAATGAAGTCAGCTTCCTCCACAACGAGTGACTAAAAGTACTGAAATGCCACAGAGATAAAGAAAATCAAGATGAAGCATTCATCTGGCCTTACATTCCAAAGGTTATTTTCAACAAAAGCCATTTCTTGTGATTGGGAGAGATACATGGAACAGATTAATAAGTGGGAGTGTCCACTCCATAGAGATGTCATGAGGATTAAGCAAACAAAGACACTCGAATAAAGAGCTTGACCAACACATAATCACAGAGGAAGTACTTAACAGCGAACACTCAATAACTTCTATTTCCACAGTAAGTACTCGAGCTTGGACAATATTCATTTTTGCCTCATGCTTGTCACATCAGCTCTCATCATCACTATTTCCTACTTTTTGGTATTTTACAAATTTTTTAATTAATAGTTAATTTTATTCTTCAAAAACAAGACATGCATTTACCTTAATAATACCTTATCCAAACACTATATCCAAAATTATAGAAAAGTCTCAGATAACTTTGCATAATTGAGCCTCAGTGATTTCAATTTCTACTTTATATAAACACTATTTAGCACAAGGTATGTGCTTGTTCCTTTATTGCTTCAAATTAACATTTTGAACACTCTTCATTTTGGAGTTGTGTGAAAGGAACATTTTAAAAGTGTTTTTGGCAGGTGTTTTGGCCAGGCTCACTGAATCTATTCATTAACACAAGGAGGCATTTTCCCCAGTTACAAGCCAAATCAAAGGTAAATCTTACTAGGTAAACATTCCTGTTTACCTCTCATAAATTATTAGATTTGTGATTGAAGTATTTCATTGTACACACTACTTTTGTGAGTCAAATCATTAATAAATAACATATAGAAGCTAAGAAAGATGCCGCATAATATGCTAAGGGTAATATAATAATGTGAAGTCATAAAGTAGTTATAATTTATGCACCTGTGTTGTAACTATCATCTATGTTATCATCATCATTTTACTTTCATATGAAATAGAATTTTCACCTAGAAAATTAGTATGAACATACTTCATATTTAGTAAGTATTTTGATATTGTCTTTGCTATTATTCAAGGCTCTCCTCAAAAAAGACACACTTTATTTTAAGGAAACATTTAATATTATAATACAGGATGCAAAATTAAAAATGTGCAGAGTAATTGTGTGCTTCAAACTTCTATTTTGTGGAGGTCAAGCCTGTCTGTTCCTGTCTACTCAGGTCTTCAACTGACTGAACACAACCTACTTACACTATTGAGGGCAGATAGATGCCTTACTTAAAAGAAATCAATGTTAGTAACATGTAAAAACTTTCTTACACAAACATCCATAAAAATGATTGAGAATATACTTGAGCAATTGGTCCAACTAAATTGACATATAAAAAATTAGCCATTATCCCTGTGTTAATTGTAGTCAATTTTAATACAGGTCGAAAATTGGTTTGGAAGCATATACCCTCTTAGGGAAAGACTTCAATAAGGTAAGACACACAACCACATAGAAAGTTCAGATATGCATCCATTTTTCAATCATTTCAACTAATTCAGGCAAGTCCCATGCAAGGCATACTATTTGACCTACTTCAGTCTGCAAATCTTAACCTCTGACTAGGACTAGACAACCAATATTAGTTTGTCTTTAGCTTTGGGAAAGCACAGGCAGTGACATCCTGTCCTCTATATCTTCCAGTTATTTCTTTCTTCTGTTATATTTTCATCTTTTCTGGTGTAGAGATCCTCCAGTCCAGGGCTTGTCCTCAGTAGTTATGCCTCAGTAAGGAGCTTCTGCATTGCTTACAATCGAAAGATCTGATAAGGTAATTGATACATGGCACCTTGCATAGGAAGGAACACAGGAATCCAGTATTGAACTAGTAAGGTATAAAGAATAACTACATCACACTCTTTTTCTTTTCTTTTATTGAAAAGTTGTTTTTTCATACAATATATTCTGATTACAGTTTCCCAACTCTCTACTACTCCGTTTCTTCCCTCCCCTCCAAATCCACCATCTTTCTTTCTCTCCTTAGAGTGTAAACATGCATCTAAGGGATGATATAAACAAATATATAAAAAGATTAAAAACAAACAAATTGGAACAGCACAAAACAAACAGAAGGGAAAAGCCCAAAAAATAGCACAAGAAATAGAAAAAAGATGCAGAGACCTACTCATTTACACACTCAAGAAGCCAATAAATGTGGTATTGTATTCCCCCAAATATTGTGCATGCTAATAAACTTATCTGGGGTCAGAGACAGAGCAGCCACAATATTAAACATAAAGGATAGGCAGTAGTAGCACATGCCTTTAATCCTAGCATTCCAGAGGCAGAAATCCATGTGTTCAAGGATACAGACAGGCATGGTGACTCATCACGCCTTTAATCCCAGAAAGCAAGCCTTTAATCCCAGGGAGTGGTGGTAGAAAGCAGAAAGATATATAAGGCATGAGGACCAAAAACTAGAAGCATTTGGCTGGTTAAGCATTCAGGCTTTTGAGCAGCAGTTCAACTGAGAGCCATTGGGATGAGGACACAGAAGCTTCCAGTCTGAGAAAATAGGACCAGCTGAGAAGTTGGCCAGGTGAGGTTAGCTGTGGCTTGTTCTGTCTCTCTGATCTTCCAGTATTCTCCCCAATAACTGGCTCCAGGTTCGATCTTATTAATAAAAACTGTTAAGATTCATGCTACAAATAAAAGCACAAAAAACAGAAGCCAATATATATATAAAGGACCTGTAGGGTAAAAATAAATAAAGTAATAAAAGAAAAGAATGGGGAATCCACCAGCTCTGATTGGACGAAGAGTTTAAGACCAGTAGGGCAGACTCATCAGAATAACACCCGACTTCTCAGTGGAGACTCTGAAAGCCAGAAGGTCCTATTCAGATATTATGCAAACACTAAGAAACCATGGATGCTAGTCCAGACTACTATACCCAACAAAACTTTCAGAGTACATAAGATATTCCAAAAAATGAAATAAAAAACAGATTTAATCAATACCTATCCACAAATCCAACCCTACAAAAAGCACTAGAAGGAAAACTACAGCCTAAGGAAGTTAGATACATCCATAAAAACATAGGCAATAGATAATCCCACAGCAGCAAATCCCAAAGAAGGGAAATACACACACACACACACACACACACACATACACACACACACACACACAACCACCAAAAAAATAACAGGAATTAACAATCACTGGCCATTAACATCCCATAGTATCAATAGACTCAATTTGCCTATAAAAAGACACAGGTTAACAGAATGTATACAAAAATAGGATCCATCCTTCTGCTGCGTACAAGAAACAAACCTCAACTTCAAAGACAGACACTACCTCTCAGTAAAAGGTTGGGAAGACTTCCCAATCAAATGGACTTGAGAAGCAAATTGGTGTAGCTATCCTAATATGTAACAAAAGAGACTTTAAACTAAAATCAATCAAAAGAGATTGGGAAGGACATTACATATTCATCACAGGAAAAATCCATCAAGAAGTCTCAATTCTAAATATTTATGGCCCAAATACAAGGCTACCCACATATGTAAAAGGAACATTACTAAAGCCTAAATTGTACATCAAACCCCACACACTAATAGTAGGAGATGTCAACACTCCACTCTCACCAATGGACAGGTCTTTCAGACAGAAACTTAACAGAGAAATAAGGAATTTAATAGCTGTTATGACTCAAATGAACTTAATAGATCTCTATGGAACATTCCACCCTAACACAAAAGAATATACTTTCTTCTCAGCCATCACATGGAAACTTCTCTAAAATTGATCACATACTCAGTGACAAAGCAAATCAACAGATACAAAAAAAATTAGAATGACCTCCTGTATTTTATCAGACCACCAGAGCTTAAAGTTATATTTCAATAACAAAAACTACAGAAAGCCTACAAACTCATGGAAACTGCTCATGCCCAATTGAATTAAAGAAAGAAAGAGAGAGAGAAAGAGAGAGAGAGAGAGAGAGAGAGAGAGAGAGAGAGAGAGAGAGAAGGAAGGAAGGAAAGGAAGGAAGAAAGGAAGGAAGGAAGGAAGGAAGGAAGGAAGGAAGGAAGGAAGGAAGGAAGGAAGGAAGGAAGGAAGGAAGGAAAGAAGGAAAGAAGTTAAAGACTTCCTAGAATTCAATGAAAACAAATATACTACATACCCAAGCTTATGGTAAAACTGTGAAAGCAGTGCTAAGAGGAAAATTAAGAGCACTAAATGCCCACACAAAGAAGTTTGAGAAATCTCACACTAGCGACTTAACAGCACACCTGAAAGCTCTAGAACAAAAAGAAGCAAACTCACCCAGGAAGAATAGATGCCAGGAAATAATCAAATTGGGGCCTGAAGTCAATGAAATAAAAACAAAGAGAATAATACAAAGAACCAATGAAACAAAGAATTGGTTCTTTGCGAAAATCAACAAGATAGACAAGCCCTTATCCAAATTAACCAAAAAACAGAGAGAGAGCATCCAAATTAACAAAATCAGAAATGAAAAGGGAGACATAATAACAGACAATGAGGATATCAAGAGAATGATCAGGTCATACTTCAAAAACCTGTACTCCAAAAAATTGGAAAATCTAAAAGAAATAGACAATTTTCTGGTTAAGTACCACATACCAAATTAAATCAAGACCAGATAAGCAACTTAAATAGACCAATAACCACTAAGAAAATAGGAATAATTGTTATAAGTCTCCCACCCAAAAAAAAAAAAGCCCAGGACCAGATAGTTTCAGTGCTATCTACCAGAATTTCAAAGAAGAGCAAATACCAATACTGTTCCAATTGTTCCACACAATAGAAACAGAAGGAACATTGCCAAACTTTTTATGAGGCTATAGTTACGCTGATACAGAAACCACACAAAGATGCAACAAAGAAAGAGAATTATAGACCAATCTCCCTCATGAACATTGATGTAAAAATTCTCAATAAAATAACGGCAAACAGAATCCAAGAACACATCAAAAAATCATCCACCATGATCAAGTAGGCTTCATCCCAGAGATGCAGGGATGAGTCAACATAGAAAAGTTTGTCAATATAATGCACCATGTAAACAAACTGAAAAAAACAAAACACATGATCATCTCATTAGATGCTCAAAAGGCCTTTGACAAAATTCAATACATGATAAAGGTCTTAGAGAGATCAGGAATACAAGAAACACGCCTAAACATAATAAAGGCAATTTACAGCAAGCCAACAGCCAGCATCAAATTAAATGGAGAGAAACTCAAAACAGTTCCACTAAAATCAGTCCACTCTCCCCATACTTATTCAATATAGTACTTGAAGTTCTAGCTAGAGAAATAAGACAACCAAAGGATATCAAGGGGATTAAAAGGGGATTAAAAATTGGAAAGGAAGAAGTCAAACTTTCAATATTCACAGACGATATGATAGTAGACATAAGTGACCCCAAAAATTCTACCAGGGGACTCCTACAGCTGACAAAACTCCTTCAGTAATGTGGTGGGATAGAAAATTAACTCAAAAAAAAATCAGTAGCCCTCCTATATACAAATGATAAATGGGCCAGGAAAGAAATCAGAGAAACATCACCCTTTACAATAGCCACAAATAATATAAAATACCTTGGGTTAACTCTAACTAAGCAAGTGAAGGACCTATATGACAAGAACTTTAAGTCTCTGAAGAAAGAAATAGAAGAAGATATCAGAAAATGGAAAGATCTCCCATGCTCATGGATATGTAGAGCCAACATAATAAAAATGGCAATCTTACCAAAAGCAATATACAGATTCAATACAATCCTCATTAAAATCCTAACACATTTTTTCACAGACCTCAAAATAACAATACTCAACTTCATATGGAAAAACAGAAAACCCAGGATAGCTAAAACAATCCTGTACAATAATGCAACTTATGTAGGCATCATCATCCCTGACCTCAAGTCCGGCTATAGAGCTATAGTAATAAAAACAGCTTGGTATTGGAATAAAAACTGACATGTGGACCAATGAAATTGAATTGAAGATATTTACCCACACACCTATGAACACCTGATTTTTGACAAAGAATCCAAAAATGTACAATGGAAAAAAGAAATCATCTTCAACAAGTGGTGCTGGTGTAACTGGATGTCAGCATGTAGAAGACTGCAAATAGATCCATGTCTATCTCCATGCACAAAACTCAAGTCCAAATGGATCAAAAACCTCAACATAAATCTAGTTACATGGAACCTGGTAGAAGAGAAAGTGGGAAGTAGCCTTGACACATTGGCACAGATACTACTTCCTAATTATAACACCAGTAACAGAGACACTGAGAGTAACAATTAATAAATAGGACCTCCTGAAATTTAGAAGCTTCTGTAAAACAAAGGACATTGTAGCTTGAATTTTTTCTGCCTCGCCCACAGTCAGGACAAACCTCTGTCACCTGCCAGTCCCACAGCCGCTCAGACCCAACCAAGTAAACACAGACACTTATATTGCTTGCAAACTGTATGGCCGTGGCAGGCCTCTTGCCAACTGTCCTTATCTTGCTAACTGTGCTTTTATCTTAAATTGATCCATTTCCATACATCTATACCTTGCCATGTGGCTGGTGGCTTACTGGCGTCTTCACATGCTGCTGGTCATGGCAGCGGCTGCAGTGTCTCTGGTCATGGCTGGCGGCGGCTGCAGCCTCTCTGGTCATTGCGGCGGCTGCAGCGTCTCCTTCTGCCTTTCTGTCCTTTTATCCTGCCTAGCCACGGCCGATCAGGTTTTATTTATTAACCAATCAGAGCAACTTGACATACAGACCATCCCCCAGCACAGCCAAGTGCAGACCATCTCAAACACCTGCACTCAGGCCCATGGTCCTAATCATCCTCTATACGGACCTGCTGGGTAACGCCACAAAGAACCTGAGAATGGGCTCCCACAGGACCTACAGAACATCCCACAGCACTTCCCCTTTTCTTTTTTTTTTTTTTTAAAGGAAGGTTTTAACTTTTACACATCTCCAAAGTCAGCTTGGTATATTTGGGAATTTGGGCGTAGCTTCTCTTAACTACTTCCTGCTGGAGGGGGGCGCTGTATCTTATGGGGATGAAAAGAAAATTTTAGGATCATGGAGTAGTCCGTGAGACCGTATCGTCTGAGCCAGTTGCCTTGAAACGATTCTGGATGTTGGATCATCTGGGCCATGGTGTCATCGGAGACCTTTCAGGTGGTCTTGGCTGGTCAAACCTGATGTATCTCAATCTGGAACAAATCCATAGCCTCTGGCTTTCTGTAGAGACAAAAGCAGAGTCTCCTTTCCAAAGTAACACATCCTTATATCCAAATTTTATAGTCAAGATATCTTTAATATATACATATTGGTTTAACTCAACATCTTTTACGATCAAATGTTTTTCTGCAGTTAAAAATCCCAAAGACAATATAATCCAAACTCTCTGTGTGATATCCATCTTTACATGGCTTTTTTAAACTTTCTATTTCTTTGTATAACTGTCTATGTTCCTTTTCCTCTCTCTTCCAAGCCCCAGGAACCCGCCAGTAACTCAAACCGGCGGCTGCCGCTCATTTGAGAGAGAGAATTAGGAACTGTGGGGCGTTTACCGACGTCACCGTTCCTGGAGAACTTACCGACGTCACCGCTCCGTGTGTTGAGTTCTGAATCCTCTTTACCACCACGTGAGGATTCTTCTCAGATCACACTTTATTGGAGCGCCTCTTGGTTAAGGGACTTTGTCTTTAGTATTTTTTTTTTTTTTTCATAACACCGGCCTTTATCCCTGTTCATTTGTTCTTTTTCTTTAGTCCCTTTTTTTTTTTTCTTCCCTTTTTTTCTTTAGCCCTTTTTTTCTTTAGCCCCAAGTTCGGGCGCCAAATGTAGCTTGAATTTTTTCTGCCTCGCCCACAGTCAGGACAAACCTCTGTCACCTGCCAGTCCCACAGCCGCTCAGACCCAACCAAGTAAACACAGACACTTATATTGCTTGCAAACTGTATGGCCGTGGCAGGCCTCTTGCCAACTGTCCTTATCTTGCTAACTGTGCTTTTATCTTAAATTGATCCATTTCCATACATCTATACCTTGCCATGTGGCTGGTGGCTTACTGGCGTCTTCACATGCTGCTGGTCATGGCAGCGGCTGCAGTGTCTCTGGTCATGGCTGGCAGCGGCTGCAGCCTCTCTGGTCATTGCGGCGGCTGCAGCGTCTCCTTCTGCCTTTCTGTCCTTTTATCCTGCCTAGCCACGGCCGATCAGGTTTTATTTATTAACCAATCAGAGCAACTTGACATACAGACCATCCCCCAGCACAGCCAAGTGCAGACCATCTCAAACACCTGCACTCAGGCCCATGGTCCTAATCATCCTCTATACGGACCTGCTGGGTAACGCCACAAAGAACCTGAGAATGGGCTCCCACAGGACCTACAGAACATCCCACAGCAGGACATGGTAAAGAAGACAAAATGACAGTCTACAGAAAGGGAAAATATCTCCATCAACCCAACATCTGACAGAGGTCTGATTTCCAAAATATATAAAGAACTCATGAAACTAGGCATCAAAATACCAAATAATCCAAATAAAAAATGAACTACAGAGCTAAACAGAGAATTGTCAACAGAAGAATCTCAAATGGCTGAAAGACATTTAAGAAATTGCTCAACATCCTTAGTCATCAAGGAAATGCAAATCAAAATGACTCCAAGATACCATCTTATACCTGTCAGAATGGCTAAAAATAAAAAATACTGAAGACAGTTTATGTTGGAGAGGATGTGGAGCAAGGAGAATACTCCTCCACTGTTGGTGGGAATGCAAACTTGTACAGCCACTTTGGAAATCAGTATGGCAGTTTCTCAGAAAATTGGGAATCAATCTACCTCAAGACCCAATGATACCACTCTTGGGCACATACCCAAAGAATCAACCATACCACAAAGACACTTGTTCAACTATGTTCATAGCAGCATTATTCATAATAGCCAGAACCTTGAAACAACCTAGATGCCCCTCAACTGAAGAATTGATAAAGAAAATGTGGTACATATACACAATGGAATACTACTCAGCAGAGAAAAATAATGACATCATGAGGTTTGCAGGCAAATGGATGGAACTAGAAAATATCATCCTGAGTGAGGTAACCCAGACTCAGAAAGACAAACATGGTATGCACTCATATCATAATTGGATACTAGATGCAAAGCAAAGGATAACCAGACTACAACCCACAGCTCCAGAGAAGCTATCTAACAAGGAGGATTCTAGGAGGTACTCATGGATCACCTTGGAACCAGGAAATAGATGAGATCTCCATGAGTAAACTGGGTTTTGGGGTGCAATGGAGGGTAGGGGATGGTGCATAAGAACATTAGGAAATGGGATTGTTGAGCTGGAACAGGGATGGAGTTGGAGAGCAATGAAAGAGATTTCTTAATACAGGGAGACATCGTGGGGATAGGAAGAAACCTGGTGCTAGGGAAGTTCCCAGGAATCCACAAGGATGACCCCAGCTTAGGCTACTAGCAATAGTGAAGAGAGTGCCTGAATTTGCCTACCCTGATAATCAGATTGATGAATACCCTGTCATCATAGAGCCTTCATCCAGTAATTGATGGAAGCGGATTCAGAGATCCACACCCAAGTACCAGGCTGAGCTCCAGGGGTCCAGTTGAAGAGAGGAAAGAGGAATTCTATGAGCAAGGGACTTCAAGATTATGATGGAGAAACCTACAGACACAACCAAACCTAGCTAGTGGGAACTCATGAACTTCAGACCAACAACTGTGGAGCCTTCATCGGACTGGACTAGGCCCTCTATATAAGCAAGACAATTGTGTAGCTTGATCTGCTTAAGAGGCTCCCAAGCAGTAGGATCAGAATTCATCCCTCATGCATGAGCTTGCTTTTTGAAGCCCATTACCTATGGTGGGACACCTTGCACAGCCTTGATGCAGGGGGAGGGCCTAGGACCTGTCTCAACTGAATGTACCAGGTGTTGCTGACTCCCCATGGGAGGACTTATCTTTCTGAGGAGGTAATGAGGGCTGGGTTTGGATATGAAGGCTGGGGGTGAAAGGAGGAATGAGAGGGGATCTATGGTTGGTATGTAAAATGAATAAAAAGTTTCTTAATAAAAAATATATAAAAATGAATATGTTTAGGTAATAAGTAATGGCAAGATATTATAGTTTTTATATATTTTTTTAAAAAATTTTTAAAAGAAAGGAAGGGAAATGTGTACTTAGACTTTCTTGTTGGACTTTCAGCTCCCCAGTAATGAATTATGAAAGCATGGCCTTTAGCTTAGACTTGTTTGCAACTAGCTCTTGTAACTTAAATTAACCTGCTTCTATAAATCTGCATTCTGTCATGTGGCTCATTTACTTTCCTCCATAATGCATGTCTGCCTCCCTCTGTGTCTCCCTGGCATTTTTCACCTCTCTTCTTTGCAGAGTCCCTCTCTCTCCCCAGAAGTCCCACCTATTCTCTCCTGCTTAGCTATTGGCTGTTAAGCTTTTCATTAAACCAATCAGAACAACACATCTTCACACAGTATACAAATATCTCGTAGCATTTCCCCCTTTTTGTATAAATAAAAAGGGAAGTAAACTGTATACAACAAGAACAATTACCAGGTATGAATTGCATTCACAATGTCCAGTCCATTATTGTTTGGCATATGTGTTCTCTAGAATGCTTCCTGTTTTCTGGGGGTGATAGCATCTTTAGGGGACCCTGAAAAAATTGGGATAGTGGTCAAGTCCTGAGAAATCTAACTGTATTATTTTTTATTCAGTCTCTGTGTGATGGGAAAGTATAGGGCTTATCTGAAGTCCTAGCTGGAGTAATCTGTGATGCCGGACCATCTCAGATAGCAACTTTGAAGATTTTTTTGGATGTAGATTTTTGAGGAAACTGAAACAGAGTCATTTTGAAAGTCTAGATTACCTGGGCTACTTTTTATATTGGTGTCTGGTCTCTTTCTTAACACACACACACACACACACACACACACACACACACAAACTTTTAAAGGTAACATACACACCTGCATTAACACAAAGATGGAATGTGGAATATGTACAAATGAGCTAAAGATGATTCTCTGTTCTGTGTTTAAGCAGGTAAAAGGCATATGTCAATTTCATAAGTTTGTTTGGACTGTATAACCAAATTGTAATATAAATCTCTATCTATGTCATATGAAATAAGTCATGAGTGTTCTATAGCCAACAAGATTTACCATGTCTCATCCAGTCTCAGAGCTGTTCCCATAGTAGAAAGATCAGTATATACATCACCTGTCTATTGGAGAAATTATTTTGGCCACTCCACGTAGTTAAAAGGATATTTATTAAATGGCGTAACTCACAAATTAAGTATTGGGTAGGTCGCAGGGTCTGGGGAAGGTGTAATGCAGTCTAGCGGTGTTCTCCGGAGCTCTGCACAGTCAATCTGCACCGGTCAGCGTTCCGGCACCGAGAGAGCGCCCAGAGCGAGCGCTGGCCCATCCAGCTCTCCGGTCCCCAGGCGCCTCCCCTCGCCCCGCCTCGTAGGCGTGACAGTTGCCAGAGTCTCAATGGGGGTTGGAACTTCCAGAACCAAGCTGGGATGGCTACCCACTACACCTGTCACATAGTTTTTCTTGGTTTCTTCCTTCAGGTCTACAGCCAATATTTTCAGGAGATTTCCCTGGTCAAATCTGATCTTTATTAATTTTGAAGAAATCTGTAGTTTTTGTTTCATGTGGAAACAAAATCATAACCTCTCCCCTAACACAACCCATTTTTCTGACTTCTGTTTTAAAGTTAAGACATCCTTAAAATATATATGCTTGTTTAATTCAGTAATTTTTTGCATAATCCAATATCTCTCAGCAGCTGCAGTTTTTTTGTTCATTGGCATTTCAAAACTTCAAAGCCACCAAACACCATACAAGATTCAGACACTCAGTGTATTTCCCATCCTTACACAGCTTATTCTTTTTTTAATATTACTTTACGCACTCTTTAAAGACTTTTATTTTTAAAATATTTTATGACTGTCTTTACCCACTGCCTTTTCTTTTCTTTTTTTTTTAGCACCTAAGCACATTTTCAAACATTCTGTACCTGTTTGGGGTTTTTTCTCAGTCTGTACCTGGCTTTCTGCACATCTGTAGGCTACTCTGACCATGTAAGCCAAATCTTAAATGGCTAGGTGGCACTTAGGCTACGTGCTGTGCTCTTAGCACATGCTTCTGGCTGGTGGCTCTCCACCCCTAGGGTTGGTCCAGCAGGCTACTCCACTGGTCCTGGGATGCAATAGCTATTTGTCTTTCTGGGAGAGCCTAGCTTCATGCCCACCAAGCTGTCCCAGTTCTGGGAAGTTGCTGAGCCCACTTTCCAGAGTCCCTGTGAGTGGCAGCCAACTACTGTGAGTACTTGCAGAAAGGGCCAGGGAGGCACTGCTGTGGAGTCATCTGGCTCGATTTCTCTGTGTAATTGTGCCAGATATTGTTAGACTTCCTTGTTGAACTTTCTTTGGCTCCCTGATAATGACACAGAGGCTTATTGATTATGAAAGTTTGGCCTTTAGCTTAGGCTCCCAACTAGCTCTTATAAGTTAACCTGCTTCTGTTAATCTACATTCTGCCATGTGGCTTGTTACCTTTCTTCTCCTATAACATATGTCTGCCTCCCTCCATATCTTGCTGCCATCTTTCACCTCTCTTCTTCCCAGAGTTCCTCTCACCCACCCCCCACCCCCCGAAGTCCTGCCTATTCTCTCCTGCCTTGATATTGGCCATTTAACATTTTATTAAACCAATCAGAACAACACATCTTCACACAGTCTATAACACCAAGTGGGAGAGGTGAGAACCCCTGACATGATATTATGAGATTAAGAACCTCCAATAATGTTGAGTTTGTTTTCTGTTGGCCATTTTCCTAGTTGGGGTTTCTATTGTTTATTTCTGTAATGAAGCACTATAACCAAAAGAAGTTGGGGAGAAAATGGTTTATTTGGCTTACCTTTCCACATCATAGTCCAGCATTAAATCAAGTCAGGAACTCAAACAGGCAGGACCTGGAAGCAGGAGCTGATTAGAGCCCACAGAGGAGTGCTGCTTACTTATTGTCTTGCTCATCAAGGCTTGCTCAGCCAGCATTCTTTTTAATTTTTTTTTTAGTTTTTTATTGATTCTTTGTGAACTTAATATCATCCATTCTAGTCCCACTTATGCCCCATTTCTCTCTATATGCCCTCATCTCTTGCAATCTCTCCCTCAAAAGAAAACAAAAAAATAAAAATAAAATAAAAATGATAGAAAGTAAAAAGTTTAAATTTAAATTTAAAAAATCTTGCCTTGGAAGCCGCAGTGTATCATGGTGTATCGGCCAGTCTACCCATTTGCCTAAACAGTTTTACTTGCAAGCATTCATTGCAGTGAGTCATTGGTCTGGTTCGAGGCCTCTGGCTTCTGCTACACTATCAATACTGGATCCTAACCAGGACTCCTGAATATCCTGTTGCTGCCCTGTGTCATGGAGCTTCTGCAGCTTTGGTTCTGCAGGACTGGCCCCTTCACATGCTCCAGCAGTTCTTAGGTGGAGTAGATGCTGAGGTGAGCCCACCCCTGGATCTGGGCGTGGGTGGTAACTGAGTTGGTCAGCCAGCCTGCTCTACTACACCCATGTCACCGTGGCCACCTGTCCTGCTTTGCCCAGGTGAGACTAGCTTTCCTGCCTGTGGTAGCTGTCAAGGGGCAGGATCAGCTCTCCACTACTCATGCCATTGGGCCAGCTCTCCCACACCCACACCACCAGGTATACCTCTCCACCCCTGCCCTAGTGAGGGGAGGGGACCTACTCTCCTGAATGTTGTAGCTGGCGAGGGGCAGGACTAGTTCTCCTGCCTGCCTTAGGCAGCTAGGCAGCTAGGAGCAGGTTGGGAGTTGGAGCTCCCTCTGCCCTGTGCCCACACCACCACAAGGCTGACAAGGGATGGGACTAGCTCTCTGAAGCTCACACCCTCAGGCTCACTTATCCTTACCTGCACCACCAGGGCCGGGTCTACTGTCCGGCCCAGGCGAGGTGTGAGGTCTGCTCTCTCAAGCGTTGTAGCTTAGGAGAGATCAGTGCTCACTGTCGTGCCCTCAAGACCAGCTCTCCCTCTCTGACCAGCTCCCTAGTACTGCAGCCAGTGAGGAGTGGGGACAGCTCTGAACAGCCCTCGGACATCAAGATGACCCTAGGCGGCAGCCCAGACCAGGAATGTCCCCAAGGCCTTTGGTGCTAAAATGGGCCATAGACATCGAACCAGACCACTGTTGCTGCATGGTCACAAACTCAGACATGGCCGTTGGCAGCAGAACAGGCCACAGATTCTCTGTGGCCTGAAGTGGCAACACAGGCTACTCACATCAGGCTGTTCCTCATCACCCTTGCCTCTTTAGTTCTGCCTCTCTTCATAGTGCGCAAACCATGCTGCTTCTTTCTGTACATCTCTCCATCATGTACTTGCTCATCATAGTGGCACCCACCCTGCCTGTGCTGCGTGTCTGCGGGCAGGGGCATCTCAGGTGTCCTCTACTTGACCAGGTATCCTCCACCCACCCCAGCTGAGTGGGATAGGTGGGCCTGTGGGCATTCTTACAGAACCCAGGACCACCAGCCCAAGGATGTCATCACCTCCAATGGGCAGGGCCCTCTTTCATTAATCACTAATTAAAAAAAAATGCCCTCCAGCTGGATCTTAAGGAGGATCTTCATTTTCTCAATTGAAGTTTCCTTTTAGATAACTCTAGCTTGTGTCAAGCTGGCATAAAACTAGCAAGTACAATTGACCCCTTGCCAACTTGACCCACAGACACATCACTGTTAAGCCAACATTTCCTTTCTTGTTCTTCTTCAAGATCATACATTATTATCAAAATTACAATATAAACATTCCAAATTTTAAAAGTCCACAATCCTGATAGAGGAAGACATAATGGGATGGAGATGGAGATGAAGCCACACACAAGCAGAGAAGAATGGGCAGCTGAATTCCAAAAACACCAGCAATTTCCAGAATTAAAAATCCTGAATCATGACAGGACACTGGTGGAATTTTGGTTTATCTGGTACATGAAATAGTCACACAGAATATGAGGTCGAGTGGTAGGCCTTGTGTACATCCTACTTCACAACTGAGTCTGTCACATACACTAAGCCTATAGACTAAAGATGATGCCCCAGCATTGCGGAGAAACCTCAGGTGACTGTTCAGGCAGCTGGCTGTTTCTGTCAACTCACATTTTTTTGGAAGTCGCTTGTCTGCACTTCCTGTTTTACTAGGTAATATTATTTCCTTCTGGGGTTTCTGAGGGAGTTGAACATTAGATAGTTATAGTAACAATTTTCCTTGTTAAGCATTTTCAGAAAAGAAACTCACTAAGAGGTGTAAAGTGTGTACATTTGAAAGACATCATAGGATAGTTTTCTGTTGGTAATACAAGTTAGGATAGAAAGTGAATTAGGTACATTTTGGACTTACCAAAATAGGATAGATAATGGAATATTTTCTCTAAATTTGTCAAATGCAAATGGACTAGACATTGTTGATATATTTATTGCTGGTATATATTGTATATAGTTATTGTACTTATTGTATATAGTTTTTCTTATATTTAGTTATAATCATTTTATTATTTTTAATTTTTATTAGACAAAAAGGGGAAATGTGATGATACTTTATTTGTGTTAAAATGTGGTGATATTTTATTTGTATATTAATAAATAAAGTTTGTCTGGAGATCAGAAGTAATAACAAACCATTAATACAAAAGTCAGGCAGTGGTATCTCATGCCATTAATCCAATCACTTGGCAGGCAGGGTTTCTGTGTGTTCAAGGACACACTAGGGAACAGCCAAGCGTGGTGACACATGCCTTTTATCCCAGTACCAATCTTAGAAACCTGGAGGTCTGTACAGACAGGCAGTGACAAGGAAGTGAGGTAGCTGGGCTAAGAGCCAATGAAAGGACAAAACAACAAGGCAACAAAAGCCTGGGTAGACAGGAAGTAGCTCTCTTGGGAAGTTAAGGCTAGCTGGTGGCTTTGACTACTTCCCTGATCTCTAAGGCTTTCACCCCTATATTTGGCTCTGTGTTTGTTATTTAATAAGACCATTTAGAAATTTGTCTACAACATACCATTGTTTATTTTGTTGTAGTTGAAGTGAAAGGTTATAGAGGTAATGCTGAGGGGAAAAAAGGGAGTAGGGAAACATTTGCGGTATAATTTTATACCTCAAACTTAGTCTTCTATGAATTTTGATCCTTATTTCTGTATAATCTGTCATCTACTATCTACCTTATATCTATCATCTATCTACCATCTATCTATCATCTATCTATCTATCTATCTATCTATCTATCTATCTATCTATTTATCTATCTATCATCTATCTATCTATCTATCTATCTCTCTATCTATCATCTATCTACTATCTATCTATCTATCTATCTATCTATCTATCTATCTATCTATCTATCATCTATCTACCTACATTTCTACTACATCATAACTGAATGTGTACACACATATGTATGCTTATATAATATCACTAGTCTGAGATATAACAGCTCAAGAGAAAAGATATTAATACAGAAGGTAACAGATGAAGTGGTCACCTGAAAGTAAATTAATCTTTAAGGTATTTCTTTCTCTCTTTCTTGAATATCAAAGCAAAAGTGTAGTGTGTGAGTACATTTAAGACACAGCTGGATAAGGTAAATAAATATGTAAATATTTTGTTATTGTTTTTATTAGAGTCTGTAATGATGATATAAAAATTTAGTCGGCTTCTCAATTGGAAGAGCAAAGGCGAAGACTCTACAATTTGCCTTCCTGTGAATATGTGTTGCTCTGATTGGTTGATAAATAAAATGCTGATTGGCCAGTAGCCAGGTAGGAAGTATAGGTGGGATAAGCAGACAAGGAGAATTCTGGGAAGAGAAAGGCTGAGGTCAGGAAATGCCAGCCTGCCATCCAGGATGGCAGCAGGTAATGGCACACAGTAAAGCCATGGAAAACGTGGTGACATATAGATTAACAGAAATGGGCTGAGTTTAAGTGTAAG
Organism: Peromyscus maniculatus bairdii; assembly: GCF_049852395.1. Taxonomy (NCBI): domain Eukaryota; kingdom Metazoa; phylum Chordata; class Mammalia; order Rodentia; family Cricetidae; genus Peromyscus; species Peromyscus maniculatus. The sequence continues at coordinate 93,584,951 of NC_134857.1, read as the reverse complement.
AGCTAGTCAGTAGTAAGCCTGAGCTAATGGCCGAGCAGTTTTAATTAATATAAGCCTCTGTGTGTTTACTTGGGTCTGAGTGGCTGTGGACCAGGCGTGACATAGGAAAACTTCCGACTACATTAGTATGTGTTATCTACTACAAAGAACTAAGGGTAGTTGGACAAACCAGTGGAGATGTTCAGCAGCCATGCTGTCAGGCATTCTATAAAAGAGGCTTCCAGCAATATTCCTAAATAAAGACATTTGATGAGAAAAATTTATGTGACTAGTTAATGTACATCCATATCTAACTGGATATTCTTAGTGTAAAATTTAATCAAACAATTTATCATTCAACAAAAACATGGAAGTTATAACAACATAGTAACAACTGAGCATTATTAACACAAAGTCATTACTTTAGTAGTTGATATTTATTGAATTATGACAATTTTACATAAGTTACTAAATTATTAGAGGAAGTCATTAACATGATAATTATTTGCATTTTGCTGATGAGGTTCAGATATGCAATTTTTCATGATCACAAACAAATAATATTTTTATTACTCCTTTACATTTATTGTAAGTGAAGATCATTTTTTCTATTTCTGTGTGTTTATGCTCTATGTGAGCACATGTTGTATGTGGATGTGCATTTCCATGCACATGTATGGAAGCCAGAGTAGAATATTCATTTCCTTCTTATTCCTTTGAGACAGAGTCAGTGAACTAGAGCCCTCCGTTTTTGAGATAGGTTGCGGGGCAGCAAGCTCCAGAGATCTTCGTATCTCTGCCTTCAGCTCTCATCACTGAGGTTGCTGGAACACAAGGACCCCTTTGGCTTTTTATGTGAGTGAGTACTGGGTCTGAACTCAGGTCCTCATGCTCGCCAAGAAAGTGCTTTTTTTCTCCCCACTTCGCAATCATGCAAGCCCTGTAGGTGAATATGTTTAACTCCAAGTCTGTTTTTCAATAATTATTAGACATTTTAGGCAAAAATAATGTAGATTTTAAAAAAGAAAAGACTAAATACAACATCCCTAGAATCTCAATCTGAGCTCTCCTGTGCTCCCCGGTCTTTGTGATATCCACCAAAGGAATTTAGAGAAGACACGCAGAACATTGCAGAGAAGATAGGCTGGGTTTAAATGGGATAAAAGGAGAACACACTCAGAGTAAGAGTGGATAACGGCCACAAATGTTAATAGCTTAAGGGCAGAGGGGTGTTTTCTGTTCTGGTGATTAACAGGCCGATTGGAATTGGCTCTAATGGGAGAGATTAATAGTATAGCCTGGCTGTAACTAGAAACCCTTGAGCAAATAAACCCTGATAAGGTTTAAACCTTTATCTATTAATGACTCTCCTAAAAGTTTAGAATGTCTGGCCACTCTGGGGCCAGAGTTGCAACTCAGTTCTTATTCTTTTGACTCTTAACAGAGCTCTTAGTTCTTATTTCTTAATTTGACAAGCTAGATATCATGGAGGGGTTCATCTCCAATGACCACCAAGCTTACATATCTAAGTAGATACATAATAATAATATCAATTTTATTAGTGTATTAGATGCTAATTAAGAATCTGAAAAGCGTAATATATTATTTGGACAATTGAGAGCAAAAATTATACAAAGAAAACCAAGGTCCTCCCCTTACTTCATGAGTCTTCCAGTCTATAAGCTTACCTGTAATGCTATTGTACCTGAGTATCATTCCCTTCATGTACACATTTCTACTGCTGGCTTGAAAACTACACAACTTAATGTTTTTCTTAAAGAAATATTCACAGATATATTCAATTGTCTAGGACTGTTTTGCTTGCAAGTGACAGGAAACTAAAAAGCTAATTGAATACTGAATCAGGATGGGCTGTTGGCTAGTACAAGGGTAGATCTACCTCTAGTATACAGCAACATTTTTTCCAGGATAAATCTCCAGGCTGTACTCTCTTTGGAGAAATGGCCCTTCTTCATACTTTAACAAAATGCTTTACTACTTTCCACACACTCACTGCTGTTTTAAGTCCCTGGAGAGAAGTTCTCCCATGGCATTTTCATAAGGCTTGAAATATGCTCTGATTGAATAAACTCTCTTACTCACACTGAAACATACTCACAATTCAGATTATGACTACTTCTGGTCAGTCTGAGGCTAGTCTAGATTAAAGTTAATGCAGTAGAGTCTTCTTAGTTGATTATATGGGGTGGGGAGCAAGATGCCCACACACTGTAGAAATTTTATTGTATTAATTTTAACACCTATTTTGAATGTTAGAGAGGTTTATTTGTATACAGTATAAGCTACTGGATTTCTTAATTCAAGATAATTGTGGATTTAATAAACAACTGTACTATCTAAAATGTATATTTAGCAAATATTGCTTATATTCAAACCTATTGGTAGGCATACCATAAAAATTCCCAAGAAGTATATACATTTTTGTTTTGATATTCACATATAGCTATTCTCTGACTTAGTAAATTAGAATAAAAATGTCTAACTAATAATTTATAAAGCCTTCTACCTAAAAGTAGCTAAAAAAATTTAAAGGGTAATAAATAGAAGCATGAATAATCTTTAAATGAATGTTGTCATTTTTATGAAGTAAAGAAAACATTAGAGATGCTGCTAGTTTTATGTCAACTTGACACAAGCTAGAGTCATCAAAGAGAAGAGAGCCTCAACTGAGAAAATATCTCTATAACATCAGGCAGTAAGCAAGCCCACAGGGCATTGTTTCGAATTATTGATTGGCATGGAGGTCCCAGCCCATCATGAATGGGGCCACCCCTAGGCTGTTGGTCCTTTGTGCTATAAGAAAGCAGGCTGAGTAAGCCATGTGGAGTCAGCCAGTAAGCAGCACCACTCCATGGACTCTGTATCAGCTCCTGCCTCCATACTGTCCCTGCTCTTGCTGCTTTTGATAATAACTGTTGCATGGAAGTGTGAGTGAAATAAATCCTTTATTCCTCAAGTTGCTTTTGGTCATGGTGTTTCACCACAGCCACAGTAACAGAGACAGTAGGACTTCGGTTATGAATAAATAAAAGGACTCCATTTGGAATAGACATTTTAAAATGAAGACTTGTGTGTCTTATGAAAATTACATTTACTTCCTTTGCATTTATTTATCTTACAAAGTATCAACTCACTCAAGTATAAATTAACATAGTGTCTCTGAAAGTTATTGTGGAGCTGTGGTATCTATCTACCTATCTTAGCTCCTGACAATAAGTAAGTCAGGACAAGATTACACTCAGAGGTGGGTGAGAAAGCTAAAACTGAAATTAAGGTGGTAGAGAAAACTCAAGGCAAATCTGAGATTAGTAGATTGCTTAACTGTAACTCCCTTGCTTGGTATTTTTTTCTGCCTTGAGAAATTTACTAAGGAATAATGTTCTCTACTCCTGGTGGGTGATTCTGCTGGATATTTTCTGGTGAATGTTTCTTGCATATTAGGAGTCCTAGATGTCAAAGACTCATCAAGGTATTTTCAAAAGGAGTCACCCTTCCAGCTGTCAGTCATCTTGGAGGAAGATACAAGATGAAAATAACTGTTTATTAGGATTAACGCATGAGAATTCAGGAAATGAAATTTCAATGACATTCTTTTTTAAAGAATATACTACCTCTGTAACAAGAAGTTGAACAGACAAATATGTAAGAATACCACCCACTAAGCATAATTGAGGATTAAGTTATAAAATCTGGGAGCAGCCCTGTCTAGTTTTGAGTTCCAGTTATGTCTTTAAAAATATATTGATAGATTTTATCTTAAGTACTAAATATAATTCTTATCACATACTGAGACATGAGGTAGCAAGGCCTACATCTTTACTGGAAATATTGTTGCCACATTAACATCTTTGCTGGAAATATTGTTGCCACATTCATCTACAATTGCCACAGGTAAGAATGAGACAAAATAATAAGGAAAGTGAGATAACTCTGATAGCTGGTAACTGATGACCCATAGAATCTTGTAGAACACGTAAGCATTTATGAGTTACACAGGGTCACATGAGATAAAGAAAATGTTTCTGAATACATTTTGAAAGTCGGGCATAGTAGTATCTACTTGTATTCTCAAAAAAAAAAATCTTAAGAAAAATACCCATTGAAATCATACAGAGTACAACTTCAAATAATTTTCTGAAGAAACATTAACCCAGATCAGATATAATCATATAAAAAGTCACTGGGGATTCAGATACATAGATGATTTGTAGTGTTAGAATCCTATCAAACATTTGTTATATCGTTAAATAATATATTTGTAAATCAGCACATAAAACAAAAAATGTATATCTTTATGGAGTAGCATGTATATGTATATGTGTGTATGTGCATTTAGTACAATGTTGAATGAGCTTTAGCATATTTCTATTTATTATTTCCTTTCTCATAATTAAGCATTCAAAATCTGTATTTCTAACTCTTTCATAAAATGGAGATCCAGGACAGGCACCAAAACTACACAAAGAAACTCTGTCGTGAAAAACAAAACAAAAACAAAAACAAAAACAAGCAAAAACAAAAACAAAACAAAACTTTACTTTTTGCAACTGTAGCCTGATGGACTATTTTGTCTTCCAGTCTATTTTTTTCAGACTCTGATATTCACCATGCAGAATGCATTAATTGATGAGGTTGCTTAGTGTTGTGTAACAATTTCTTCCAACACTGAAATATTCCATTCTGCAGGGAAGCTCCTTAAGCAGGAATGTAAATGAATATAAACAACTCAAAACAGCCTCAGGAAGTCCCTGAAACTGACTAGATTCTCTAGGCTCCTCCCTTCCAGAGTACACAAGCCAAGCTGTAAAGACTCTTAGATTTGCCAAATTGCAAGGAAGACTTTGAGACTAGATCCAGCCAACGTGCCTAAAAGAGGTTTAGGCCAGGGTAACTTGGAAAGGACACTCTCCAGCCTGTTGAATTGTTTGCAGGCTGTTTAGTCTGCTCTAGGTTTCCAGCTTTTATGAGTTGTTACCCCCACTGGGGTGGGATTTGATGAATGCAGCTGTCTTTGAGTCTTTTCTGCAGCTGTAAATAACCCCTCACCCATATTCCTGTAAGTAATCCCATAAAACACACTGGCTCGCCAAATTGAGCTTTGGTGGTATCCATACTTTGGTCTATCATGGGCTCCCTATCTTGCATGACTTGGCTTCATCTTGTCCTGCCTCTTATTTTTTGTCTGTCTAGACACTTTCAAGCCTTTCATCCCTCAATGGTCACACCTGCCTTGGCAATGCTTTGGGGACTGGCTGTAACCCTGACCACACTCTAGATGTGTTAGCCAGAATAACTGATGTTTGCGCAAGCTAAAACCAAAAACTAAGATAATTACAAAAAAAGTGTAAATCAGCAATTAATTGTCTTGTGAAATTGTCTCTGAAAAATGTTGCTAAGCTCTGCAAAATGACAGATGTTGCTTCACCCCCACCCCCTCCCCAAAACACTGATGTAATTATGGTTTTGTCTTTTAAAATATTGTACACCTGAACTTCAACATCAAAAGACTTAGAAGCATGAGCCTGTTCTTGGTTGTTGGATAATAAAAGGCTTTATATACCTATATAATTGGCTTAATTAGTGTGATTGTAAATATTTATCTTTCACGGATCATTTCAAGTAGATGTGTGTGTTGTGTTTCCCCAGAAAAGTCTTGTCACAAAACACAAGGTACTTGTCTTGCTGTGAATGGCTTAATTCTAGTGATCTCTAGTTTCAGCCATTTTTTCATTTTGCATTAATAGTATTCCATAGAGTACATGGGCCACGTTTACTTTATCTTTTCATCAGTAATAGGTACGTGCCCCCATTCTTGACTGCTGTGAATGCTGCCACAGTAAACATGGGAGTGCAGAAATTATCTTAATATATCAATTTCTTTTCCTTTGACTAGACATCCTATGGTGGAATTGCTGGACCACTGATAGATCTGATAACTATTTGAAAAATCTTCATAAAATGTTTTTGAGAGAAATCTTAAATAATTTAAAATACAGTTCTATAATAAAATTTTCTTTGGTTTAATTCATATTTACTTAAAAATATATCATTGTATTGCATTTCAAATGACTATGCTGTGCCCAGGCCATATGTATCAAGTGAATTTGAAAGGAATTAGAGTAATTGGTGAGCAAATATTTATCTTAAGCTTCTAAAATTAGTGAATTGAAATAATTGTACACTGGTATAACCATTTTTACAAGCTTTAGAACAATTTATTTTTGCTGGCAAGGGTCTTTGCCTTTTATGGTTTTCCTAAATTTATTTTTAAACTAATTACAGAAAATCACAAAAATTATATGTATGTTTTTTTAGTGGGGTACTGTGCCGTTTCTGTATGCATATGCAGTGTGATGCTTAAATCAGGTTAAACATATCTATATTCTCAAGTATTGGTAATTACTTTTTGGTGGAAACTGGCCAAGCACTGTTGTGTTAATTTTTCCTTGGGATGACAAACAAAGTCTTTTTCTACAAACAGAAGACCAAAAAAAAAAAAAAAAAAAAAGGTGAAGAAATTATTTCACTTAAGTCTTAGTAAACCAATGAATTTAATTAGTGTTGCTTACATGTTACATGAGCATGGCAACTTAAGTGGCTACACCATTGAAGAAATGTCAGATAGGTGAGACAGCCTTCATCCAGTAACTGAGGGAAACAGATGCAGAGACCCACAGCCAAACATTAGGCTGAATGCTGCTGAAGAGAGGGAGGGAAAATTGTAGGAGTCAGAAGGGTCAAGAACATCACAAGAAAACCCATAGAAACAACTAACCTAGCTCATAGGAACTCACAGAATCTGAACCAATAACCAGGGAGCCAGCATGGGACCACCCTAGGCCCTGTACATACATACAAACACACACACACACACATACACACACACACACACACACACACACACACACACACACACACACACACATGAAAGTTGTGTAGCTTGGCCTTTCTGTGGGACTCCTAACAATTGAGAGGGCCAGGCAAATATCATAACAGGTTGCTCATTCTTTACTCAGAGATCAGGCTTTAATTCCAGTTTCCTGAGACTGAACAAGCAGTTTCTAAGAGAGCCAAGAACAAAGGACAAACAATCTCCAACACCCACTACCCCTGACAGCAAGGGTGAGGAGGGCTGGTACACGGAGTGCCAGGCCAGGCCAGAGCCACAGTCAGCAAGCTCAAGGTGATAACTAAATAAGAACAAAGCCTGGGACTTGTCCAGGCCTGCCCCCAAATAGAAAACTGTAGCCCTGGCCAGCTGGGGACTAGCCCTGGCCAATTAGAATGTACTAATATGAATGTCACTTGCTTTAGCCAGTCATATCTAAAATGACCTAACTGCTCTAGGACCTCCCCTTGTCTATACTTAAAAGGAGCCTGTAAGCACCTCTCAGGGTCATTGCCATTTTGCCTTTGTGTAGAATGGTCGGCCCCAGTATACTGGAATCTTTCTCAAGATAATAAACACTCTTGCTGGTTGCATACATAGTTAATGGTCTTTTGTGGGACTTCTCCAGAACCCTAACAACAATGTGAGCAGGGGCTGTCCCTAATGCTTTGGCTGGCTCTTGAGACCCTATTCCTCATACTGTGTGTTGGTTAAGCAGGGTAGCGGCCATGCCTACGAAGAGAGCACTGTATGTATACGTCACGGAAGAATCTTGAGCCATGGTTACCTTTCTAGAGCTTTATTGGGATAGAGAGGAGGGTGGGGGAAACTGCATGGAGGGAAGAGAGAATATGGAAGGAGAGAATACAGAAAGAGAGGGCACAGAGAGGGCATGCCCACTTTTTAGGCTGGGACGCCGTAGCAGCCTGGTGACATAATTAAGGACATAATCCTTACACTGTGTGTTGCCTTGCCCAGCTTTAATACAAGGGGAGGCACTTAGTCTTACTGCAACTTTTGATATGCTATGCTTTGTTGATATTCATGGGAGGCCTGCCCCTTCCTAAACAGAAACAGAGGAGCAGTGAATGGAGGTGGAGACATGGTGCAGAGGAGAGGTGGGTTGAGGGAATGGGAGGAGAGGAGGGAGGGGAAACTATGGTCAGGATGTAAAATAAATAAATAAATTTAATTAAAAAAGAATGGAATGTGTCCTTTAAAGTAGTTCTTATGTGATTGTTATGATAATTATTTTGACATTGCTTTATCAAAACTATATTATATAGACATAAACTTTTGTTTTTTAATCAGTGAATATGAGCACTATTGTATGGATTAAAGTAAAATAAATAAATTAATAAAAAAGAAAGAAAAAGAATAGTCAAAAAAGAAATAGAGAGAGAAAGGGAGGGAGGGAGGGAGGGAGGGAGGGAGGGAGGGAGGGAGGGAGGGAGGGAGGAGAGAAGAAAGAAACATCTCTTTGCCTCCCAGCAACTGAATTGCTATACAAGTTCACGGAAGAGTCAGGCACTGTGAGCTCCTCTCTGTTAGCAACCCCTAACTTCCCATAAGATGGGGAGGGGAAAGACTCAGAGGCCTTCCCCAGTCCATGACAGAGCACCGATACATCTAATTGTGTGCTTGTCTCCTTCAGCTAATCACAGTTACTGAGAGTTCAAGAGAACGCGTCTATATCACGTCTAGAGGACAGCATTCCACAGCAAGGATTTTCTTCCAGCTTTCTGAATATGTTGCCTACATTCATTCTAGTGTGTAACAAATAACATATTAGAACATCCAAGTTGAAGAACAATATCATATAGAAGGATGTTCACTGAATTTTGCTAAAAGTTAAAAAACAATATTAATGGTAGCATTCAAGTTTTTACAAAAATATAAATAACGTAAGTAACAGAGTAGAAGGAATTATATTAAGTTGTTAAAAATACTGTCAATATTTGGTAAAGTTTTGTGTGTGTGTGTGTGTGTGTGTGTGTGTGTGTGTGTGTGTACGCGCGCGCGCGTGAGCGCATACAAATACATTTCATTTTGTTGGGGAATATAATTTCAACAGTGGTTATAAATTACCTCTAGGAAAATAGTAAAGTATACTTTCAAGTAATACTTATTTTTAAAACGTAAGTCTTTAGAATGACTTAGTATAGGATATTTCTGGGGGGAATATAGCTAGAAAGTACATTTGGATGATTCCTGCTCACTATGGTAGCTCATCTCACAAAGCCTCAAGTGGGATATATAAGTCATTTCTGTGAATTTGGGCAATATGAAAGACAGTGTGGAAATAGGATAAGACATAGCAATAGAGAAGATGTGGAAGTGAGTGGAATTTTTCAAATTCATACTATAAGCTTTCCCAAGAAATCCCCGCCAATGAATGTTTTCTTCAATCTAATTATTTAACTTTAGAAAGATTTGTCCCCATGGTTGAATTCCTTGTCAGCATTGGGAATGACTGCATCTCAGCTGTTTTTAGGAAAACTTGAAGAAAAAAAGTCAATTGAAGTCACTGAAAATTTTACATCCCCTGCATTTAAAGATACTCTCTAGAATTACACAATTATACATCTTCCTAAAGAGAGACACACTGCAATTTCAATGTTTCTGCTGCCCACCAACTGACATGATAGAATTCCAACTCCCCAGGTGACATCATTAAAACAGCCTATCCAATGGTAATTGAGTCCCGCATAAAACAGGTCCCAGAAATTTTCTGTCCTTCTACTGCATAGTGAGAAGATGTCTTGTGTATACCAATAGAGAGTGCTTTACCAGACAGACACTTGGGTTAACTGGTGTCTTAATATTGGATTTCCCAGACTCCAGAATTATGAGAAATAAATGTTTCTGGTTTATAATCAATGCCTCTATTTATACTTAGCTCATGGCATTTTACTACAAAAGACAGAATGGACTAAAACAGGATAAAAACAAAGGAAAATAATTTATTTTAGCTCATAATATGTCATATCCAGTCAATAAAAAGTATTTTTAGGCCCCCAGCTCCCAGCCTGCCCCCGACAACTTCCCTTCTGGACCAGAGGTGAGTGCCTGGGTCCAGCCCGGACCCCATCCCTGGCCACCAGCCACCCCGGGAGGACCTGCCCAGCTTGGCGCCGGGTTCTGGCCACCGGGCAGCTCCCCTTCTAGCCCCACCGGGAGGGATCCCCATTTCCAAGCCCCCGGCAGCCCCTGCAGTCTCCGCGCCCTGCCCCCACGCTCATCTGCCCAAGACCCCACCCACTTCCTGAGACTTAGAGACCGGCCCCCAGCTCCCAGCCTGCCCCCGAAGACTTCCCTTCTGGACCAGAGGTGAGTACCCGGGTCCAACGCGGACCGCATCCCTGGCCACCAGCCACCCCGGGAGGACCTCCCCAGCTTGGCGCCGGGTTCTGGCCACCGGGCAGCTCCCCTTCTAGCCCCACCGGGAGGGATCCCCATTTCCAAGCCCCCGGCAGCCCCTGCAGTCTCCGCGCCCTGCCCCCACGCCCATCTGCCCAAGACCCCACCCACTTCCTGAGACTTAGAGACCGGCCCCCAGCTCCCAGCCTGTCCCCGACTGCCATTCTGGACCAGAGCTTGCCCCTGACTTCCCTTCTGGACCAAAGAGTTGAACAAGAGAACTCCCTTTTGGACAAGAGAGAGAGTCCTCCTGAGTCTGTCAGATCTTTGTGAAACAAGTCCACTGATAAGACCAAGAAGGAATCACAAGGAGATGGGCAGACGTCAAAGCAGAAGTACATACAGCAAAATGAAGAGCAATACAGCATCACCAGAACCTAGCTCGCCTCCAACATCTAGACCTGAACACCAAAAATTGGAAGAAGCAGAAGAAAGTAGCCTTATGAGTAACTTCATGAAGAAGGTAGAGGCGTGTGTAGAGGAAAAGACAAGAAAATTGGAAGAACGCTGTAAACAACTAGAGGAAAGGGCAAACAAATTAGAAGAAAACAATAAAGCCCTCCAAGAAAACAATAAAGTCCTGGAAGAAAACATTAAAATCCTGGAAGAAAACAATAAAGCACTGAAAGAAAATCATGAAAAAGCAATGAAACAAACAAAGGAAACAGTCCAAGATCTGAAAAGGGAAATTGAAAAAATGAAAAAGACACAAACAGAGGGAATGCTGGAAATAGAAAACCTGAGTAAAAGATCAGGAACTTCGGATGCAAGTATAACCAACAGAATGCAAGAGATGGAAGAGAGGATTTCTGGCATTGAAGATACAGTAGAAGAAATAGTTCCATCAGTCGAAGGAAACACTAAAGCCAACAAAGTCATGAACCAAAATGTCCAAGAAATCTGGGACACCATAAAAAGACCAAACTTACGAATTATAGGGATAGAAGAAGGTGAAGAATACCAACTCAAAGGCACAGAAAATATATTCAACAAAATTATAGAAGAAAACTTTCCCAACTTAAAGAAGGAAATGCCTATGAAGATACAAGAAGCCTATAGAACACCAAACAGACTAGACCCCCAAAAAAAGTCCCCTCGACACATAATAATTAAACAACTAAATGTACAGAATAAAGAAAGAATATTAAGAGCAGCCAAGGAAAAAGGCCAAGTGACCTATAAAGGTAAACCCATCAGAATAACACCCGATTTCTCAATGGAGACTTTGAAAGCCAGAAGGACCTGGACAGATGTAATCCAGACACTAAGAGACCATGGATGTCAGCCCAGACTAATATACCCAGCAAAACTTTCAATCATCATAGACGGAAGGAACAAGACATTCGAAGACAAAACCAGATTTAAACAATACCTATCCACAAACCCAGCCCTACAGAAAGCACTAGAAGGAAAATTCCAACCGAGGGAAGTCAGATACACACTTGAAAACACAGGCAATAGATAAAGCCACACAGTAAACCCCAAAGAAGAGAAGTACACACACACTACCACCAAAAATAACAGAGATGAAGAATCACTGGTCATTAATATCCCTTAATATCAACGGACTTAATTCACCTATAAAAAGACATAGACTTACAGAATGGATACGAAAGCAGGACCCATCCTTCTGCTGCATACAAGAAACACATCTCAAATTCAAAGATAGACACTACCTAAGAATAAAAGGCTGGGAAAAGACTTTTCAATCAAATGGTCTTAAGAAACAAGCAGGGGTAGCCATCCTGATATCCAACAAAATAGACTTCAAACTAAAATCAATCAAAAGAGATCAAGAAGGACATTACATCCTCGTCACAGGAAAGATCGACCAAGATGAAGTTTCAATTCTGAACATATATGCCCCAAACATAAGAGCACCCACATATGTAAAAGAAACATTACTAAAGCTTAAACCACATATAAAACCCCACACATTAATAGTGGGAGATCTCAACACCCCACTTTCACCACTGGACAGATCTCCCAAATCGAAACTTAACAGAGAAATAAAGGACTTAACTGATGTCATGACCCAATTGGACCTAATAGATATCTACAGAACATTCCATCCTAACAAGAAAGAATATACTTTCTTCTCAGCACCCCATGGAACTTTCTCTAAAATCGACCACATACTTGGCCACAAAGCAAATCTCAACAGATACAAAACAATCAGAATAACCTCCTGTGTTCTATCAGATCACCATGGTTTAAAGCTAGATTTCAACAACAACAAAAACTACAGAAAACCTACAACCTCATGGAAACTGAATAATGCTCAACTGAATCACCAATGGGTTAAGGAAGAAATAAAGAAAGAAATTAAAGACTTCCTAGAGATCAATGAAAATGAAGACACCACATACCCAAACTTATGGGACACTATGAAAGCAGTGCTAAGAGGGAAATTCATAGCACTAAATGCCCACATAAAGAAGTTGGAGAAATCGCACACTAGTGAATTAACAGCACATCTGAAAGCTCTAGAACAAGAAGAAGCAAAGTCTCCCAGGAAGAATAGACGCCAGGAAATTATCAAAGTGAGAGGTGAAATTAATAAATTAGAAACTAAGAGAATAATACAAAAAATTAATGAAACAAAGAGTTGGTTCTTTGAGAAAATCAACAAGATAGACAAGCCCTTATCCAAACTAACCAAAAGACAGAGAGAGAGAATCCAAATCAACAAAATCAGAAATGAAAAGGGGGACATAACAACAGACATTGAGGAAATCCAGAGAATTATAAGGTCATATTTCAAAAACCTCTACTCCACAAAACTGGAAAACCTAAAAGAAATGGACATTTTTCTGGATAGATACCACATACCTAAGTTTAATCAAGACCAGATAAACTATTTAAATAGTCCAATAACCCCTAAGGAAATAGAAACAGTCATTAAAGGTCTCCCAACCAAAAAAAGCCCAGGACCAGATGGTTTCAGCGCAGAATTCTACCAGATCTTCAAAGAAGAGTTAATACCAATACTCTCTAAATTGTTCCACATAATAGAAACAGAAGGAACATTACCAAACTCCTTCTATGAGGCTACAATTACCCTGATTCCTAAACCAAACAAGGATGCAACAAAGAAAGAGAACTACAGACCGATCTCCCTCATGAACATTGATGCAAAAATACTCAATAAAATACTGGCAAACAGACTCCAAGAACACATCAGAATGATTATCCACCATGATCAAGTAGGCTTCATCCCAGGGATGCAAGGGTGGTTCAACATACGAAAGTCCATTAATGTAATACACCATATAAACAAACTCAAAGAAAAAAACCACATGATCATCTCACTAGATGCAGAAAAGGCATTTGACAAAATCCAACACCCCTTCATGATAAAAGTCTTGGAGCGATCAGGAATACAGGGAACATACCTAAACATAATAAAGGCAATATATAGCAAACCAACAGCCAACATCAAATTAAATGGAGAGAAACTCAAAGCAATTCCACTAAAATCAGGAACGAGACAAGGCTGTCCACTCTCCCCATACTTATTCAATATAGTACTTGAAGTTCTAGCCAGAGCAATAAGACAACATAAGGAGATTAAGGGGATTCAAATTGGAAAGGAAGAAGTCAAGCTTTCCCTATTTGCAGACGACATGATAGTATACTTGAGTGACCCCAAAGATTCCACCCAGGAATTGATAAAGCTTATAAACACCTTCAGCAACATAGCAGGATACAAAATCAACTCAAAAAAATCAGTAGCCCTCCTATATACAATGGACAAAGAAGCTGAGAAGGCAATTAGAGATACATCACCCTTCACAATAGCCAAAAATGACATAAAATACCTTGGGGTAACACTAACCAAGCAAGTGAAGGACCTATATGACAAGAACTTTAAGTCCCTGAAAAAAGAAATTGAAGAAGATCTCAGAAAATGGAAAGATCTTCCATGCTCATGGATAGGCAGGGTTAACATAGTAAAAATGGCAATCTTACCAAAAGCAATTTACAGATTCAATGCAATCCCCATCAAAATACCAACACAATTCTTCACAGATCTGGAAAGAACAATACTCAACTTCATATGGAAAAACAAAAAACCCAGGATAGCTAAAAGAAACCTGTACAATAAAACAACTTCTGGAGGCATCACAATCCCCGACTTCAAGCTCTACTATAGAGCTACAGTAATAAAAACAGCCTGGTATTGGCATAAAAACCGACATGTGGACCAATGGAATCGAATTGAAGACCCTGACATTAACCCACACACCTATGGACATATAATTTTTGACAAAGAAGCCAAAAGTGTACAATGGAAAAAAGAAAGCATCTTCAACAAATGGTGCTGGCATAACTGGATATCAGCGTGTAGAAGGCTGCAAATAGATCCATATCTGTCACCGTGCACAAAACTTAAGTCCAAGTGGATCAAAGACCTCAACATAAATCCAGCTACTCTGAACCTGCTAGAAGAAAAAGTAGGAAATAGTCTTGAACGCCTTGGCATAGGAGATCACTTCCTAAATATAACACCAGTAGCGCAGACACTGAGACAAACAATCAATCAATGGGACCTCTTGAAACTGAGAAGCTTTTGTAGAGCAAAGGATACGGTCAACAAGGCAAAGCGACAGCCTACAGAATGGGAAAAGATCTTCACCAACCCCACATCTGACAGAGGACTGATATCCAGAATATATAAGGAACTCAAGAAATTAGACATCAAAAGGACCAACAGTCCAATTGAGAAATGGGCTTTAGAACTAAACAGAGAATTCTCAACAGAGGAATCCCAAATGGCTGAAAGACATTTAAGGAATTGCTCAACTTCCCTAATCATCAGGGAAATGCAAATCAAGACAACTCTGAGATACCACCTTACGCCTGTCAGAGTGGCTAAGATCAAAAACACTGAAGACACTTTATGCTGGAGAGGATGTGGAACTAGGGGAACTCTCCTCCACTGCTGGTGGGAATGCAAGCTTGTACAACCACTTTGGAAATCAATATGGCGCTTTCTTAGAAAATTGGGAATCAATCTCCCCCAAGATCCAGCTATACCACTCCTGGGCATATACCCAAGAAATGCTCAATCATACCACAAGAGCACTTGCTCAGCTATGTTCATATCAGCATTGTTTGTAATAGCCAAAACCTGGAAACAACCTAGATGCCCTTCAACTGAAGAATGGATAAATAAATTGTGGCACATATACACAATGGAATACTACTCAGCAGAGAAAAACAACGACATCACACGGTTTGCAGGCAAATGGATGGATCTAGAAAAAATCATCCTGAGTGAGGTAACCCAGACTCAGAAAGACAAATATGGTATGTACTCACTCATAGGAAGATGCTAGATGTGGAACAAGGATGACTAGACTGCTACTCACATCACCAGTGAGGCTACCTGGAAAACGGGACCCCAAAAAAGACACGGAGAAATGGACAAGATCTACATGAATAGCCTGGTCATGAGTGGGAACAATGAAGGGCGACAGTCGAGGGAAAGAGTGGGAGATCCTAGCTGGATCAAGAAAAGAGAGGGAGAACAAGGAATAGGAGACCATGGTAAATGAAGACCACATGGGAAGGTGAGAAGGGGAGGAAGCAGAGAGCTAGGGAGGCCCACGGAGATCCACAAAGATACCCCCTCAAAAGACTGCTGGCAATGGTCGCGAGACGGCAGGAACTGACCTACTCTGGTGATGGAATGGCCAGACACCCAAATAGTGATGCCATAAACCCCATCCAAGGACTGAGGAATCTGAAGGCAGACATCCACGGCTGGGCCCCTGGTGGAGCACTGGGAGTCTAATTAGTGAGTATGAAGAGGATTTATATGAGCGAGAATTGTTGAAGCCAAGGTTGGATAAAGCACCGGGATAAATAACCAAATGAATGGAAGCACAGGATCTATGAACCAAAGGCTGAGGGGCCCCCAACTGGATCAGGCCACCTGAACGGGTGAGACAGTCAGTTGGCTTGATCTGTTTGGGAGGCAGCTGTGCATTGGTGCCAGGTCCTGGGCTCGTTGCATGAGTTGGCTGTTTGAATCCTGGGACTTATGCAGGGACACTTGGCTCGGTCTGGGAGGGGGGAATGGACCTGCCTGGACTGAGTCTACCAGGTCAACCCCGGTCCTCGGGGGAGACCTTGATCTGGAGGAGGTGGGAATGGGGGGTGGGCTGGGGGGAGGGGTGGGCGAGAGGGGGAGAACAGGGGATTCTGTGGCTATTATGTTGAACTGAATGGTGTTGTAAAATAATAATAATAATAATAATAATAAAAAAAAAACCAAAAAAAAAAATAAAATAAAATAAACACATTTCTGGAATCAAAAAAAAAAAAAAAAAAAAGACTAGATCTGAACTGGGTTAGTTTAATCTATGAAAGGGTGCAATGGACCAGCAAGATCATGTCAGAAAGCATATTACAGAGACTAGTGTAAGTAAGGAAGATCTTGCCTCTCACATTTGTTTGAGATGACAGGGGGATCAATGACAAAGTCAGTGCCATCAATAATCAAAATTATCTCTTGTTATAGTCTCTTGAAACTGTCATTTACAATGTTTTCATTGGTAATAAAATAGTGGATTGCCTTTAGTATTTCTTAATTGAAATATAAAGGAAAATACAATCTTTTGCAATAATATAACCATGGTTTCAAGAAAATATTTATTTCAATATGTGTATATGTCTTGCTATAATGTAAAATGTGTTTCTTATTAAAGTTAATATTGAAAGCTCAAAAAAAAAAAAAAAAAAAAGTATTTTTAAAGTTAGTCTTATGTCCACATAATTGAAAAGATAATTTAAAAGGTAAATGTGAATATAACTTTAAATATTAATATAATTAAAGCTTTTTACCACTGTCTTACAGTATTATTACTTATTTTTATATGCCTACAATTTTAATGAATTTGATTAATTTGTCAAAGTATATCCAACTTTGTAACTGTATATATAAATTTATAACTGTAACTGATATATAAATTTATAACTTAAAAAATGACCACTTAAATAATCATGTTATATATAGACTCTTTTATATCCTAGGCTTTACATATTATATATTATTATATATGTGAGATTAGATATGAACTATAGCATAAGGTAATCTATGTCCCAGTCAAAATGAATGTATTTTAGACAACTAGTAAGGACTCCAAATTTAATAAGATCCAGAAGTACTAAATGTTCTTTCAAAACTTTTTTTCTAATAGATAGATGTTAATATAGCAATAAGAGTTTAGTAGAGATGATTTTTAAGAACATCATTATGCAAAAGATGAACTTGTCAGGAAAATACAGAACAAAATGGAATGAACAGGAATAAGTCATAAGCAATGATGTTACACGGATAAACTGTCCCCTTTCTGTGATTGTAAATGTCTAAAAACCACATATTCAGCATTTACCCTGAAAGAAACCATGCTTAATTTATGAGGGCTCAAAGCAGGCAATTGTGTTGCCTGAACAAGATTGCCATCTAGTGATTAAGGAGTGCAAATACAGAAGATGGTATTTTATTTTATTATTTTTTTCAATTATCTTCTTTTTAAAATTTATTTTATAATTTAATTTAATTTTACATATCAGCCACGGATTTCCCTGTCCTCCCTCCTCCAGCTCCCACCCCCGCCCTTCCCCCAGCCCAACCCCCATTCCCATCTCCTCCAGGGCAAGGACTCCCCTGGGGATTCAGCTCAGCCTGATAGATTCAATCCAGGAAGGTCCAGTCCCCTCCTCCCTTTGCCCAGGCTGAGCAAAGTGTCCCTGCATAGGCCCCAGGTTCCAAACAGCTAGCTCATGCACTAAGGACAGGTCCCTGTCCCACTGCTTGGGTGCCTCCCAAATAGTTCAAGCTGATCAACTGTCTGACTTATCCAGAGGGCCTGATCCAGTTGGGGGCTCCTCAGCTATTGTTTCATAGTTCATGTGTTTCCACTAGTTTGGCTATTTGTCCCTGTGCTTTTTCCAGTCAGGGTCTCAACAATTCTCACTCATACAAACCCTCCTCTTTCTCGCCAATTGGACTCCTGGAGCGCCACCTGGGGCTCGGCCATGGATCTCTGCATCTGCTTCCACAGGTCAAGTTAATCAACTGTCTCACTTATCCAGAGGGCCTGGTCCAGAAGATGGTATTTTAAAACTTTACTGCTAAAATGATTAATAACCTGAACGAGTACAAACCAAGAGGATGAATTCAAACTAGGACCTGAAAAGGAAAGTCACCCACGCACAGGAAAAACTCAAAGTGGATGGAAGACCTAACTGTAGCATGAATCTTAAAAGGTCCTATTAATAAAAACAAACCTGGAGCCAGGTATTGGGGTGAATGCTGAAAGATCAGAGAAACAGCACAAGCCACATCCAACCTCACCTCACAACTCCTCAGCTGATCTTGTTTCCTCAGACTGAAAGCCTCATCTGAATGGATCTCACCTGACTGCTGCTATAAGCCTAAAAGCTTAAAAAGCCTAGTTCCGGGCCCTCATGCCTTATATACCTTTCTGCTTCCTGCCATCACTTCCTGGGATTAAAGGTGTGTGTCACCATGCCTGGTGGTTTCCAGTGTGGCCTTGAACTCACAGAGATCTGGATGGATCTCTGCTTCCCAAGTGATGAGATTAAAGGTGTGTGTGCCACCAATTTCTGGCCTCTATGTCTTCTAGGGGCTGTTCTGTTCTCTGACCCCAGATAAGTTTATTAGGGTACACAATATATTGGGGGACACAATATCACCACAACTAACACAGATGAAAAAGTCAGGAAGATGGAAGAAAAACTCAGGAAGGAAACAGGTGGAAGAAAAGATGTTGTAAGTGAAATGTTGTAAGTGAAAAACTCAGTCAAATAAATGCAACATTGGAAAGTATCACCAATAGACTCAACACAGTCAGAACATTACTAAGGATGGAACACAAGGTTATGAAATACAATATTCAAATATTAATTTTGGAGGGGAATGGCCACAAAATCCAGGAACCTTAATAAAAGGTCAAGACATTAAACCTAAAGATATACAGTACTGAAGGATCTGAGATAAAACTAAATGTGTAGAGAAACTATTGAGTGAATTATAGTGGAAAATTACCCAAATCCAGGGTAACAAATGAATATTCAGGTATGAGGCATTTACAACACAATCAAGCATGACCAGGGTTTTAGTTAATTTGCATTTAGTGTGATAAAATACCATGACAAAAACAACTCACTAGGGTCTGGAAAGATGTCTCAGCAGTTAAAAGAATTTACCACTCTTAAAGTTTCCAGATCCCACATTGGGTGGCTCACAACTGACTGTAACTCCAGGTCTAGGTGTTCAAGCTCCATCTTCTAGCCTCCAAAAGTACCTGCATGCATGTGGCGCTAATACAGGCAAGCAAACACACACATATGGTCATAAATGAGAACTTAAAAAAAATAAAAATGCAACTTAATAAAGTTGGCTCAGTTTAGAGTTATAGTACATCATGGTGGGGAAGTCAAGGCAGCTGGAGCATGAGGGAGCTGCATCCACAATCAAGAAACAGACTGCAAGGGATATTTGGGCCCAGCTCAGCTGTTCCTTTTTAAAGAGCCCAGCATCCCATATGGGGGATGGTGTTGTCTACAGTGAGTGGGCTTCCCCAAGTTGATTAATCTAATTAAGGAAACCCCACAGACCTACCTAGAAACTATGTTAACCATGGTAGTCTCATGATTATACTCAGAGACTGGTCTCCTAACTTGTCCAGATCCTGTCAACTGACAATTAACACTAACCATTTTAACCAGAGAATACTCTCTCCATGGCATGTATCAGTCAAGATGTTATAAATGTAAAGGGATAATATTACAATCTGTAATCAAGCACAAAGTTAGACATTTCAATGACATCTGGTCTCTCATCTGAAAACTACAAAGCTAAAAAAGCATGGGATAATACATTTTAAGTCTTGGCAGTAAATAATTACCAATAAATACTGCTGTTTTTAACAGCGCTGTGTTTTAAAACTTGTGAAAAAATATTGCCAAGCTTAGGCAGTTCATAGCCATCATACTAGTACTGCACCATATAATGAAGGGATATTCTACACAGAGAAGAAAAACAGACTAAAGTACAAGAAAGAATAAATTTCAAAAGAGAAATAAATGATCAAAGTCAAGCTAGGGATACCCAACACAATTATGTCAATTAGGAAACATCTTCCATTAATAACATTAAATGTAAATAGCCCCAGTTCACCAGTAGAGAGACCCAGACTGGCTGACAGGATTAAAAAAACAAACCAGTTATCTGTTGTCTACAAGAAACATAGCACAATGATAAAGACACCCACAGACTTATAGTTAACAGTTGTAAAACGGTCTGTTAATCAAATGCAAGCTATTTTGATAGATATGGTAAAGTAGTTGTGAAACTAAACATTAGTCAGAATAATTCATCAAACAGCTGTAACCATTGTAAATTTCTAGATACTGAGATGGTTAATGTTGTCAGTTTGAGAGGATCTAGAATCATCTAAGAGATAAGCCTTAGGGCATTCCTGCTAATGATTATTTAGATTAGGTAAAATGAGAAAAGAAGACTTAACCTAACAGCCAGACAAATACAAAGGAAAAAAAAACTGGCTTATTTAGGATTTCTATTCTTGTGAAGAGACACCATGACCATGGCAACTCTTATAAAGAAAAACATTTAATTGGGGCTGTGTTAAGTTTGCAATTTAATCCATTATTATCATAGTGAGAAGCATGGTGGCATGCAGGCAGACATGGGGTTGGAGAGATAGCTGTGAGTTTTACATCTGGATCAGCAGGCAAAAGAATGAGACTGTGAGTCACTAGGCCTGGTGTGGGCTTCTGAAACTTCAAACCTCACTCTGCAGTGGCATACTTCCTTCAACAAGGCCACACCTACTCTAATAATGCACTCCCTATGAGTCTGTCGGGGCCATTTTCATTCATACCACCACAGGGAAACAGCACCAGCATTCATCATTCTTTGCTTCTTGACTGGGTGCACTATCATCAGATGCCTCCATCTACTCCTGCCAGGGCTTGCGAAACATGGTGGACTATACCCTAAAGCAGTAAGTGGCAAGAAACAATAAAGACCTTTGGAAGAACTTAATGAAATAGCAAACAGAATATATAGGATCAACAAAAGGTTGCGTCTTTGAAAAAATGAACAATATTGATAAATAAGCATATATGTATATATGCTTATTTCCTCAGAATTAAAATACTCTTGCCTAGAGGATGGTCAGTTATGATTAAAAAAGCAAAAAAAGAAAATTAGTAAGCTCTTGAACTTACAGATCCTTTAGAACCTTCCCAAGGTTATATAAGCAGTGACAATTGCTAGTGAGAGGAGACTTGATCAGTGAGACTATGTACAAGTCACTCACTGCTCATATTGAGATGGGGTCTTCATTGAGGGAGTAGCCTTTAATTCATCCATGCATCTGTCAGTAATCCCCAACCAACAAGCTGTAAGAAACCGTTAGCTCTTAGGATTGGCTTACAAGTGTAAGAAGGAACCAAACTGAAGCCATTTTGAATAAAAGTTCCATCTTGAAAAGCAGAGTGAAACAAAGTTTAAGTTCCCAAGATTCCCAGAGACCTTCCTGGGTAACTGACATCACTGAGATCCTGGTTGGCAAGTCGAGACGTGAACGCTGGGCAACCCTGCTACAGGTGAGTAAACCAACCAATGAAGGCCAGGAAAGTGTACCACAAGGAAATGGTCCTAGGAAAGTCCCTAATCTTTGAATCTTGGTTGATGGAAAAATGTAACTTGGCATAGTTTGTGGAGTTTGTGCTTTAAATACTTGCTGAAGTGAACGTTCGGGGACACAGTCAGCTCCGCGATCTGTACTGTTGTCCCTGACTGGTCAGTTTCTGCTGCCCAGTTCGATAAAGATCTCACTTTGTGTGGACTCTCATGCCTGCTTCGGTTGCTTTGGACTCTCAGACCCCATACAACACAAGTAGTCTGAAGAAAAGACAGTTTCTCTTCCACTTGGCTATGGTCCTGTTCTAGTCTTCACTCATTTGCAAGAAAAGCCCCCTCCTTCGACAGAAAAAAACAAGAATTTTAAGGTGCCCTTAAAATAAAATTTTTGCTTAAGTAACTCAAATGACAGTACTGAAAAGTATGTTCTAACTTTGTTTCTGAAATAGTTTGGTAGGTGTGATAGCTATTCTTGGCTGTCAACGTGACAGCTAGAATTAACTATACCCCCAAAGGGATTGCACACCTGTGGAATGTTTTTGGTTAATTTGAAGTGGGAAGACCTACTTCTTTTTTTTTTTTTTTTTTGTTTTTGTTTTTGTTTTTTTCGAGACAGGGTTTCTCTTGTGTAGCTTTGCGCCTTTCCTGGAACTCACTTGGTAGCCCAGGCTGGCCTTGAACTCACAGAGATCCTCCTGCCTCTGCCTCCCGAGTGCTGGGATTAAAGGCATGCGCCGCCACCACCGCCCGGCCGGGAAGACCTACTTCTAATCCAGACCTTTGAGGTAAGAAGACACACGTTTCATTCAGAGTTCTTGAAATAGGAAAATACATCTCTAATATGGTCCATGCCTTTTGCTGGAAGCCTGTATATTCTATAGTATATGATGCAGTGTATAAGGACACGGAACAAGGAAGCCTTTGCCCTTTGCCTGCTTGCTTCCATCTCACTAGAGTGTCCATTTCTTGTCTGGCATTACAGCCTACGTCTATGAGATTTCATCATCTACTAAAGACCAGCTGAGATGTCCAGCCTAGTAGACTGAACAATATTGGCTTACTCTAGAGAACCCTGACTAATACAGAGTTTGGTACCGGGGTGGTTTTAGAGCAACAGAAGTATAAGGACGAATCTCTTAAGTATCTGGAATAGGCTTTCCAATTTGCCAATACCCAAAGTTCCCAAAGTCTCTCCTGGGATCTTGGGGAGTACTAAAAGCCCATGGTGTGAACTATTTTATGGACTTAAGGAGATAGATGCATTTGATTATCCTGATTCACCAATTGTGGGAGGCAACAGATTTGGTGACCCTGTATATCAAACTTCTGACAGTTTGTGGAAAAATAAGAAAAATGATATTGCTGGCTGGTTGCTCCTAGCATCTCTGGATAATTAACCAAGGAAAGGAATGAACTCATGATAAATTAATCAACTCCTAGCATCTCAGAATACAGCAAAGGACAACAATGAACTTAGTGATAAAACTAAACAGCTCCAGATGTGCATAAACAGTCTAAAGATTTCTAAGTGTGCCCTGGAAGAGATCTCTCCAGCGGCCACAGAGCATATATTTCCTACTTCTTACTCTTAATTATTATCACTATCTCTATTAGAAAGATTCTCTTAACTAGACAGGAAGTATGTACATCATTTCTAAAGTTTAGAGTTTATAGTCAGCTTTGCTGTACAACACTGGGATTTAGTGAGTGTTGTCGTTAGAGTTGTGATACTTGTTGCTAGGACTGTAGCATTCTCAGGACAAAGCCACACCCCAAAGTTGCCAGTTCTCTCAGCTGTTCCTGAACTGGCAGAGATGCACTGTCAGTGGTAAACGGTTTTTAACTAGAGTCTGTCCCTTCACCCAAATTCATAATAGCTCCCCTAAGTGCTTCAATTCAGACAAACATTTCTATTACAGCAGTATTCTTGGTTTGCTCTACCGAAAAACTTCACTTCATGCTGAGGGTGAAATTACCGTAGTTAGCTGCTGTAAATCTCTTCGCCAAATACTGCACAGCTATTAGGTGATATAAAGTATTTTTCTAAAGGAGCTAGTAAAGCCAAGTGGCACAGCTCCAAACTCTATTTCCTCACTGTTTGCATTAACCAGTGACAAAACCTCAGAAACACTAATCGAGCCACTTTCATTTTGGTTCCTTTATAGGAACCTCATTGGAACTGACCTTCCTTAGTTCCACGCTCTTTACCAGATGCTCCACCGAGCTTCATTCTCCTCTTGTGAAAAAACACAAACATGTCCTCGACCCCATATTAACACAGGATCAGGACCCTTCCATAATCCCGAGCAGGGATCTTTCCATTTCACTTGAGCAAAAGTCGCTTGGGTGCCACCGTGCCAAAATCTATCTGTGGCAGACTGTTCATAGACATCCATATTCAAAAAGTTCAGAACAAAAAGAGCATGATTTAATGCATTATGTGGTGATTGAGGGTAAATTTCTTCCTTTTTTATTTTTATTTTTTGAAGTTGTACTTTAAGACTGCTATGAGTTCTTTCTACAATACCTTGTCCCTGAGGATTATAAGGAATATCTGTTTTATGTACGATTTCCCATTGGGTACAAAATTGAAATGCCTTACTACTATATCCAGAACCATTATCAGTTTTAATAATTTTTGGTATACCCATATATGAAAAACACTTCAAGGAGTGCATAAGTACATGTTTTGTAGCTTCCCCAGGTTGTGCACTAGCCATTAAAAATCCTGAATAAGTGTCAATGGTCACATGTACATGCCTTAATTTGCCAAATTCTGCAATATGCGTAACATCTATTTGCCATAGATGATTGGGAAGAAGACCTCGAGTGTTTACCCCTAAGTGAGGGATAGGAAAATATTTTGGACATATCCCACATTGTTTAACTATTTGACAAGCTGCTTCTTTGGCAAGATTGAACTGCTTTCTTAAGCTTTTGCTATTTAATGAAGAGCATGTGACTGTTGAGACATTTCCACTTGGGATAATGCTACTATCTGTGTTAACTTATCAGCCATTGCATTACCCTCAGCTAAAGGGCCAGGAAGATTGGACTGGGCTCTAATATGGCCCACAAAGCATGGCAGCTTTCTTTTGTGAATAGTGTCTTGAATTTGTTGAAACATTTTAACTTGATTGTTCCAATATTTTCACCAAAACTGTTACTATTTAAAGGAGTCAAAAACATAGATGTTTTTTTCATGAAACATATCCTTCATTAGCTTACTTTGAGAAAAAGCATTTTCAGGATTTAGTATTTTCACTTCATTAGCTTTAACTCTTCATGTTATTAGCAGCTGTAATATTTAGCATTGATTTTTTTTATAAGGAACTTTCAGGTGAAGCAACTCTTTTGTAAGACAGCTTTTCTGAAGTTTGTTTCCAGTCTATACAGCAGTCATTTCTTTTTTGAATGCCTGTTTCTTATCCTCTTAATTAGATTTGCAAAGAAATCACTCATTACAGACTATTGGTTCAAGATGTAAAGAATTTTTAATTTCACATAATTTTCTTCATATCTAAGACAACGTTCAGTGTATAAACTGTTTTCTCTTGCTTTCTTAAGGATTTTAAAGTGGCTTGTTTGCTCTTAAAGGTAGATTTTTGTCATCCAACTACTGTAAAAACTTTGCACAGCTATTACGGTAAATAAGGCATTTTACCAATGGTGCCCCAAACCGCGAGGCTCCTAGTTCAGTATCCTTTCAATTTTTCATTGGAACTGACATTTAACAAACCCTTAGACAATTTTCCTCCTTATTCTTTTAAAAAGCTGTATTTTAAGTTTACCATGAATGTATTTTCGAGCTGACAAGTGTTTCAGGGCAATGTCACCATCTTTAGCGGAAAAACTACCTTTCCCAGAATGCATTTCCCTTATATCAGTCCATAATGATATCAGTCCCTTATATCAGTCCCTTATATCATTTCCCTTATATCAGTCACTTCCCATAGTTCTTTTCCGGTCTGAGAGTCAACTGGTTCTCTTTTACCAGACTTGCCCGGGAGGTTTGAACAAAATTTTTTTTTTTTTTTTTTTTTTTTTTTTGCTTTTGCAACGGGAGATTTGACCAAGCATTTTACGTTTTCAATTATGGGACATTGGGAGGTTTCTGGTCTCTCCTCAGCTGGCTTCAACAGGTGTCTCTCCTTCATTTGACACTGGCCCCAGATCAGAACCACACCTGCCTCATTAGCCGGCATTGAGGCTGGCATTTCTGATAGCAACTTTCCTCAGGGCTTGTGTTTGTTTAGCCACTCAGTGAAAAACAAGATCATATACAACAGCTTTTCCATAGCTCTTTCAGAGATTTTTCTCCCACTGATTTTATTCTCATTTTGCTTGTTCCTTTCCCCTGGCCCCCAGATGCAGAGCTTCAGGTAACTGTCTGTGGCTCTGTACCTCTGCTAGCTGCCTTTGGAGGTAGGGGCTTTTTCTCTCCCCCCCCCCCCCGCACCCCCCCCCCCCAATTTGCCTCAAATTCTAGCAGCTTTTTCAGATCATATATTTTCTGGGGAGGATTATGTCCCTTCTGTTTCTTCAGAGTCTTTCTCCCGGACAGTTCCCAGTTTGGTCTCAATTTATCCCCTCTACCCCAGAAACATTTCCCAACGCCACAGTGACAGCTTTTTTGCTTCTGAAGGTGGGGGCTTTAGTCCGTTTTTGTTTTCAGAGTCTGTGTGGTTTGCGAACAGACTGAAAATCTAACAAGGGAGGTTTTTGCCATCTCTAAACTCCCGTTAGGACAGGTGTTTTGCTTCATCAGGCCTTCACCTGGCCCAGTCCCCCAGTGGGTTGTGTTTGTCTGTCAAGGACAGAGCTTATGCCAGAGGCAATCACCCCTCAGGGCTACACTCCATCTCACCTAGAGTCAGTTGAAACAAAGCTTTTCTCAAAGAGGTGCTTTCTCTGACAGAAAAGAAAGCTTTACTCCTGGATAGTTCTGTTCTGCCCTGGCTGGGCTTTTCCCCAGACAGCGTTCTGACTCAGCAGCACAACTGCTTCAGACACAGTTCAGCTTTACTGTTTTCCCAGAAAGGTCCTTTCTCTGATAGGAAAGCTTTTTCTCAGATTTCTTTTTGTAGCTGTGGACCCATCAACCTGGGACTTGTAGGAAAGTGGACAACTGTGCCGTTCCCACCAGCTTTAGCTTTGTTTGTTCATTGGCAATCTTCCCCTGGGTCCTGCACCTTCCTGCCTCAGCTCTGTGCTCCAGGAAGTTTACAAATGCAGGAACCCTTGTATCCCCGAATTTCACTCCAACTCAGAGACGCTGTCCAGTCACCTCTGGGTTTTTGGTCAGAAGCAAGGATACAGTGCTAACAGTTTGCATTGCTTCAGGAGATCTTTGCTTAGGAAGATTAGGAGCACCTTTTCATTCTGAAACACTCAGAAACAAAACCCTTGATGCCTCAGCTCAGCTGTAACTGAAAAGCTTGGCTTTTTTTGCTTTTCTCAGGTAAAGTTTTCTGCCCTTTTGGAATCTCTGTAGCTCTTTACCCACACTCTCCCAAGTGTTTCCCTCAGGGTACTCTGACCCACTGTCTTTTACTAGCTTGAAGAGACAGAGCTTAGAAAAGAGGTTTTTAGGAACTCCATCCCTGCCTCCTGTATTGCAGGGAGGATTTTTAAAGCTTGAAAGCAGAACTCAGAGAGGTTTTGCTGTCTTAAGAGGTTTGTTGTTTTCCCTTAGAGCTAATCATAGGTGGTCCCCATACTAATATCTTCCGGTGATTCTAATTTGTCCTTCCGAGAGAGTTCTGAAAGGCTTTAGTTTTTAAGTTTAAGAGAGCTTCTAGTTTGAGAAAGATTAAGGCTTTTTAGAGAGATTCCCGCCCCCCCCCCCAAATTTTCCAAGAAAAGCTTTCTCTTTTAAAAGAAAGATTTTTCCCCAGGAGAGAGAAAGACCAACTTTCCCCAGAACTTCCCAACTTTAAACTTTGACTTCTTACACTCCCATTTTTGCCTTAGGGAGAGATCACTTTCTCCTGCCGCTTGGACTTAGCATTTCAGCTGTCCCCAGGTCAAAAGCTTCCATAGGAAACTTTTTCTTCCCCATAAGCTCAAAGAAGAGTTTTTTACTACCCGTAAAGCCCAAAGATAGATTTTTTTCCCCCAGTTTGTGTTCATAGCCCCCAAAGTTAGGAAATTGAGGTTTTCTGTCTAGTTGCCTTACTTATTTTTTTTTCTACACGATCTTACACTTCTAAGTTTTTCCTACACTTTATTACTACCCTATACCTTATACTTATTTTTCACAGATAGAAATTGAGAAAGGGATAGAAGATAGAAAATTTTGACTGAAGAGAATTGTGCTGCAGCATCGGACATTCTTCCAGTCCGCTTTCCTTTTCTCGAGGATAAAACCCCTGCCCCTCAATTATATATATATGCATATATATATATGTATTATATAATATATATTTTCCATAACACTGGCATGCCTTTCCACTGGCAGGGCTGACTCAGCACTTTCGCCAAAAACTCTGTAATAAAACTATTATTTTCCTTTATCTTTGGTCCCTATTACTTTGTCTTTAGTCCCTGTTCATTTGCCTTAGTCCCTTTTTTTATTTAGTCCCTTTTTTTTCTTTAGTCCCCACCTTAATTTTTTTTCTTTTTTCTTTAGTCCCTGTTCATGGCACCATTCTGTGGGGTGTTTACCCACCAACCCCAGAGTTTCCCAGAGTTTTCTTGAGTGTGAGCAGTAGGAGATATTAGATAGAAGGATTTATTGCAGAGACTATTGCAGAGATAAACAGATAGAAAATATAGAATAGCCTCGAGAGGGTTTGGAACGTTTTCCAATAGCCTGTCTCTGCCCCCAGGGTTTTTATAGAGATGCCAAGGGGTGGAGCAAAAGACCTCCTCCCCCAGCACAGCCAAGTGCAGACCATCTCAGACACCTGCACTCAAGCCTGTGGTCCTAATCATCCTCTATGTGGACCTGCTGGGTAAAGCCATGAGGAACCCGAGAATGGGCTCCCACAATCTAATAAACTAATCTGGGGATCAGTGGAGAGAGCCAGTCACCAGATTAGATTTAGAGGCCAACCAGTGGTAGTGCACACCCTTAATCCTATCACTTGGGAGGCAGAGTTCTGTCTAGATCTCTGTGAGTTCAAGGCCACCCTGGGAACAGAGTCATGCAGTGGTGGCACATGCCTTTAATCCCAGCACTTGAGATCTCATGCCTTTGCTTGGAAAGCATACATGCCTTTAATCCCAGGAAGTGACATGACTGGGTGGAGAACAGTACATGGTGTTAGGAGATAAGAACTACTGAGACCCTCAGGGGTTAGGACTCAGAGAGATTCAGTCTGAGGAAACAAGATCAGCTGAGGAGTAGGCAAAGTGAGGTTGGCTATGGCTTGTTCTGTTCCTCTGATTTTTCAGCTTTTACTACAATATCTGGCTCTGGGTTTTTTCTTCTTTATTAATAAGACCGTTTAACAATTCATGGTACATCTGTCTGTCTCTTCCACGAAATATCTCATTGACACATTATACTGATGGCACTATGCTGATCGGGACAAGTGAGCAGTAGATAGCAACCAACTTGAACTCATTGGTAACACATATGTACATCAGAAGATCAGAAATAAATCTCAGCAAAATTCAAGGGCCTTCTACATCAGTGAAATGCTTAAGAGTCCAGAGGTGTGGGGCATGCAAAAGATATTGCTAAGGTGATGGATAAATCATTGCACCTGACCCCTCCCACCACCAAGATAGAAGCACAACATTTAGTTGGTCTACTTAGATTCTGGAGATGGCATATTCCTCACTTGTGTGTGTTATTCTAGCCTACATATCAACTGATTTGGAGAGCTCCCAGCTTTGTGTGGTGCCTAGAACAGAAGACTCTTGAAGAGGTCCAGGTTGTTGTGCATACTGCTCTACCACTTGGACCATATGATCTAACATATTTAATGGTACTTGTGGTGTCAGTGGCAATAGGGATGCTGTTTGGCATGTTTGGCAGGCCCCCGTAGGTGAATCACAGAAGAGATCTTTGGAATTTTGGAGCAAGGCTCTACCATCATCTGCAGACAACTAGTCTTTGAAAGACAGCTCTTGGGCTGCTATTGGGCCAATTCAGTGGAAACTGAATGTTTGACAATGGGCTACCAAGTTACCATGCAACTCCAGCTACCAATCATGAGCTGGATGTTTTCTGACCCACCAAGTCATAAAGTAGAACATGCCCTACAGCAATCTATTATCAAATGGAAGTGGTATGTATATACATAATCAGGCCCAAGCAGGTCCTGAAGGCACAAGCAAGTTATATGAAAATGTAGCCCAAATGCCTATAGTTTCTACTTCATTTGCTGTGGTAGTCTGGATGTAATTGGCCCCTATAATCTCATAGGGAGTGACTCTATTAGGGGGTATGGCTTTGTTGGAGTGGGTATGGCCTTGTTAGAGGATATGTGTTACTGTGAGGGGTGGGATTTAAGGTTTGCTGTGCTCAGGATACTGCCCAGTGTCTCAGTTGACTTCCTGTTGCCTGCAAGATGGCAACTCTCAGCTACTTCTCCAGCACCATGTCTGCATGCATGCCGCCACCATGCTCTCCACCATGAAGATAATGGACTGAATAGCTGAACTGTAAGCCATGGCCTCAATTAAATGTCTTCCTTTATAAGAGTTGCCATGGTCATGGTGTCTCTTCACAGCAATAGAAACCTTAAGACAGTTACAACACATTTGGCTGCCAAGCATATATCTATAGCCTCATTGGGTGTACCCTATGATCAATTGACTGAGGAAGAGAAGACCAGGGAATGGTTTAGTGATGGTTCTGTACATTATGCAGACACCACTCAGAGTGGACAGAGGCAGCATTACAAGCTCTTTTTGGGACAATCCTAAAAGACACCAGCAAAGGGAAATTGTCACAGTGGGCAGAACTTTAGGCAGTACACATGTTCATACATGTTGTTTGGAAGGAGAAATGCCCAGAAATGTGATTGTTCACTGATTCTTGGGTTGTAGCCAATGGATTGCCTGGATGATCAGAGACTTGGAAAGAACACAGTTAGAAAATTGGTGAGAAAGACATCTGGGGAAGAAGTATGTGGTTAGGTCTCTCCAAATGGATGAAGGATGTGAACATATTTGTGTCCCGTGTAAATGTTCATCTAAAGGTGACTTCAGCTGAGGAGCTATCCAATAATTAATTAAATAGGATATCTAAGATATTTTGTTCTGCACACTCAGGCTCTTTCCCCCATTCTTGTCATTGTCCAATGGGTCCATGAACAAAGTAGCCATGTGGCAGAGATGGGGTTTATGCATTGGCTTGAAAACATGGACTTCCACTCACCAAGGCTGACTGGCTACATCTGCTGCTGAGTGCCACCTCTGCCAAGAGAAGAGAGCAACACTGAGTCCCAGACATGGCACCATTTCCTGGGGTGACCAGCCAGCAACCTGGTGGAAGGTTGACTACATTGGATTACTACCTCCATGGAAAGAATGATGCTTTGTCCTTACTGAATTAGATATTTATTTTGGTTATGGATTTGCCTTTCTTACACATGCTTCTGCTGAAACCACCATTCATGGTCTTAAAGAACTCTTTTTCCACCATCATGGTATTCCATACAATATTGCTTGACTAAGAAACCCACTAAACAGCCAGAGATGTGTGACAGTGGGATTACACTCTTGGAATCCATTGGTCTTACCGTGTTCTCCACCATCCTGAAGCAGCTGACCTGATAGAAAGATGAAATGGCCGTTTGATGACACAGTTAAAGTGTGAATTAGGTGGCAGCAGCAGCAGCATAGAAGGCCGGGTAAGGGTTCTTGAGAAGGCAGTATATGCTTTGAATCAGTATCCAATGTAAGTACTGTTTCTTCCATAGTCGGGATCTATGGGTCCAGGAATCAAGGGGTGGAAAAGAGAATAGTGCCACCTACTATCATCCCTCATGACCCACTAGGGAAGTTTTTGCTTCCTGTTCCCACACCTCTATGTTCTGGTGGCCTAGAAGTTTTGGTTCCAGAATGGGGAATGTTTCTGCCAGGAGCCACAACAAATATTCCATTGAACTGGAAGCTCAGACTTCCCCTTGTCCACTTTAGGCTTCTGATGTCATTAAGCCAACAGGCCAATAAAAGAATAACAAACAGTGGTAGGAGGGGTGATTGATCCAGATTTCCATGGGAAAATTGGATTGCTTCTACACAATGGAGGTTTATGTCTGAAGTGCAGGAGATCCTTTAGGGCTTCTCTTGGTGTTACCATATCCTGTGATTAAAGTAAATGAGAAACTACAACAGCCTAACCCAGGCAGGCTGACAAAGGAAAAAGAGCCTTCAGGAATTAAGGTATAGGTAACTCCTCCACAAAAAGTGCAAAGACCTTCTGAGGTGCTTGCCAACAGTGGAGGCAATACAGAATGGGTAGCAGAGGAAGGTAGTTATAAATACCAGCTAAGGCCACATTACCAGTTGCAAAGATGAGGACTAAAATTGACATGAATGTTTCATATTTTGTTAAGAATATGTTTGTAAAGATAATTGTGTTTTCTTTCCTCAATTTATCATGTGATATAACATCAATTAAGAGAATATCAATGGTTATATCATATTTAAGTTTGAGATACTAAAAGAATGTTACTTAAGGGACATTGCCACCTATTCTTAATTTACAATTTGTTTGTGGTTGTATGAGGTATAGTTATAGCATGTTAAATATAATTTTGATATGGTTAAATACATAATGCATTTGTGATTGTACATGGGAAAGTTCTATCATGCATGTTTAGGTGTTATTATGATCTAGTGATTGTTTTCATTTGGTGATTAATCATGACATGAGATGGGATTGTATGTGAAGTTGACAAGGGATGCATTTGTGGTGGCTATTCTTAGTACTCAATTTGACTACATCTGGAGTTAAATAAAACAAAAAATAGACAGCACATCTGTGAGGGATTTTTGATTAATTTGAAGTGGGAAGATCTACTTCTAATCTGGACCTTTGAGGTAGAAAGTCACACCTTTAATCCAGATCTCTAATCTGGGCCACACCTAATGCTGGAAGCCTATATAAACACATGGAAGAAGAAAGCTTTTCCTTTTTGCCTGCTTGCTCTCACTTTGATACTAAGTCCATTTCTCCACTGGCATTAGAGTTTACTTCTCTGGGATTCCAGTTTATACTGAAGACTAACTGAGACATCCACCCTCATGGACTGAGTAAGTACTGGATTCTTGGACTTTCCATTCATAGCCAGCCATTGTTGGATTAGCTGGACCACAGCCTATTGGTCATTCTAATACATCCCCTTTCTATACTTATATAAGACAGGTTCATTCTTTAAGTTCTGTTACTTTAAAGACCACTGACTAATACACTAGCCAACAAGCTCCATGGATCTGTTGGTCTTGACCTTTGCAGCACCGAGATTACTAGAGCAGATCACCATGCTAAGATTTTTGTTTTCAGATTATAATATAATTAGAATACTCAGCTTTTACAATGTAGATTCTGGGTTCAAACTCATGTCCCCCTGCTTTCAAGATAAGCACCTATGGATTGGGCTCTTTTTCCAGTCCTAGCAGTAGATTGTTTAAAAATCAAAGCAGAAATCAAAATGAATATGTAAGCTAAGTGATAGGGCAAGAAAGGAAAATCCAATAGGTCACTATAAAACAGAATATTTCTTGGGGGGGAGGGGTAACTCCATAGTTTTGCTCCACTGTTTGCATAGGTCCAACGAAAGCAAACACTTCAGCTACTTAAAAACAGAAGTCATTTTTTAAAATTGGATTAAAAAAGAACTTTTAGATCAAAAAGCACATGTACATTTTAATTAGGTAAAAAATTAAGATGGGTGCACAAGATTCTGGTCTTTGCCCACATAGTCCCAGCAGGCCTGCGGGTCTGTGTAGAGCTGAGATTTTAAGTCTTTCTTCCTCAGAATGGGGTTTATTAAAGTTGTCAAGAATAAGGCCTACTTTAAGAGATACCAAGTGAGATTCAGAAGGCAGTGAGAGGGTGAAATTGACTACTATGCTCAGAAACGACATATATGCCTACTGACAGAGGTGTGTTCTCCTGCCGACATGATTCATACGCAAGGATGACTACTTCTGGGTTTCACCACTCCCAAATTGTAGGAGCACACTTAGCATTTCTGGAGAGTTCCCCTCTGCCAGTCAGACTGATTTCCTGAAAACTTGGGTTGAGTTCCACGAGAGCGCAACGGCCCGGACGCGGTGGTAGCGTTAAATGCACCACACGCTCCCTCAGCACTCGGTCCTTGAGGCTACACAGCCTCTGTCTCCCACACGACCGAGGTTCCTCTTCTTCGCTTAGACGCCTGGTCTTTTAACAACGGCGTCTCTTTCGCCCCTGTTTTCCGTCAACGTCTCGCTGAATTCAAACCGCAGCGCTCCTCACTCTTATCCACTAAGAGTTCGCCGGAGCTCCAGAAGGCCCTTCTCGCGAGGAGGCCAACTCTCGCGGTGTTTCCCAGGTTCCAGAATCCCTCACGCGAGGCGGAACACGTCTGCCCCGCAGCCGCCGTCAACGGGGACGTCAGCGCCGGCGGAGGGCGCGTCTGCCGCCGGCTGCTTCCGCGCGGACCATGGCGGTGCCCGAGCCGCCGCTGCCGCTGCCGCGAGGAGGCCCAGGCTCCGCTTCGCTCTCCCCGCCCCGGGGCGACCGCACCCTCCTCGTCAGGCACCTGCCGGCCGAGCTGACGGCCGAGGAGAAGGAGGACCTGCTCAAGTACTTCGGGGCGCAGTCGGTGCGCGTCCTGTCCGACAAGGGGCGCCTGGTAAGCGTGCGCACTTCGCGGTGGGGGGGGGGGCGGGGGCGGGGACGAGGCCGCTGTGCGCGTGCGCACTTCGCGGGGGGACGGGGGCGGGGCGGGCCGAAGGGATCCGGCGGGCCGGCGCTCTGCGCGTGCGCCGCGAGCCGGCCGTGACGTCATCACGGCCCTGCGCCGAGGGCCGAGGAGAGGCGTGGGCGCGGAGAGGGACACTGTGTGGCCCCTTTTGTGCATCTACCCAGTGAATTCAAAACGCGCTAGACATGGACAGGTTTTTGTTAGGTTGTTACAGACGTGTGAAGAAGGATTTTTTTTTTAAATTTTGGTTGTAGAGCCGGAATTACATTGTTTCAGACAGCTGAGTGAACTCGAGGTCATACGTTTCTGACAGTCAGGAAACTTGCCCGAAGTCATCTTTCAGCGAACGCTATTTTGAGAGTTGAAAGTCCAATGGAGCCAAGACACCAATGGTTTTAAAATTTCAGGAGACTGACTTGTATACTCAAAATTGAGACTTGTTAATTTAGAAGAAAGACCGATTTTGAGCATTTAGTGTTATGTATTTCAACAAGTTCAAATAAAAATATTCTCTGGCGCAATTTAAGTATACTAAGGTCATGTTGGGTCAGATTGGACAACTTTAGACTTATAATAAAAAAACTCAAACTTACCAAAATAGAACTTTTCAGTAACATCATTCCTTTCACCTTTTCAGGATAGTTTTAAAAATACCCAGAATTAAAAAACTAGACTCACACCGTTGAAACTAATTAGAAAAATAAAGCAGAAAGAGAACATTTAACTTGAGGGGTGCTTCTGCTATTAATTAATGCTTTTAAATTTTTTTTTTTTTTTTTTTTTTTTTTTTTTTTTTTTTTTTGGTTTTTTGAGACAGGGTTTCTCTGCGTAGCTTTGTGCCTTTCCTGGAGCTCACTTGGTAGCCCAGGCTGGCCTCGAACTCACAGAGATCCGCCTGGCTCCGCCTCCCGAGTGCTGGGATTAAAGGCGTGCGCCACCAACGCCCGGCATGCTTTTAAATTTTATCTTGGGCAGTATGAAAATTTAAGATCTTTCGGTGTGGTGAATAAGAGGGTATTCCATATGTTTAAATGTTTTAAGATTGATCCTTTTTGGTGTTTTGTTTTTTTTTTTTTTTTTTTTTCTTTTTTTTTTTTTTTTCGAGACAGGGTTTCTCTATGTAGCTTTGCGCCTTTCCTGGAACTCACTTGGTAGCCCAGGTTGGCCTCAAACTCAGAGAGATCCGCCTGCCTCTGCCTCCCAAGTGCTGGGATTAAAGGCGTGCGCCACCACCGCCCGGCGATTGATCCTTTTTGAAAAGTGGAGATGTTTTACCCTTTATTTTACTTTAAATTATGTACCTTTGGGTGGGGGTGGGAGTGGGTGGGGGTGCAGGCTAGAGTGGATCTCCTAGAGCTGGAGTTATACAGGTGGTTATGAAGCTGCTTGACACAGATATTGGGATCCCAGCTGAGGTCCTTGGGAAGAGCCCTACCCATTTTTACCACAGACCCATTCCTTTAGCCCCCCCAATATAGATATTTTTGAAGTTGTTGTCTGTTGAACTGTTTGCTATTATAAACATATTGTGTTTGTTCTTATCCACTTATGTTCCAAGGCTGAAGAGATTTCAAGTTCAAGAAATTTGACCCAAGAAAACTTTCGAACCACTAGACTGAAACTAGTACAAACAAACAAACAAATAAATAAACTGAAATTAGCAAATAAATAAATAAATAAATAAATTGAATGAATAAGCAAACAGTTAAATAGTCTAAAATTTGCATCCTTTCCTATAATTTTACTAATATATTAAATTCCATTAAAATGTTACTTTTTATGAGAAACAAATCATACTGGAAATAATATGTACTGTAATTTTTTTTTTCAGAAACATACAGCATTTGCTACTTTCCCTAATGAAAAAACAGCAATAAAGGTATGTCTTTTTCTTTATTATTAAAGCTTTCAGAGATTTTTCCCATCTTAGGACAGAAGTAGAAGGTAATAGTAAACTGTTATTTTCAAAAGCAAAATCATTTCTGTTCCAAGAGTTTCCCCAAAATGTTATAATTAGCTTAGCAGATTTTAGACCTTGTCCAGTGTTTAGATACTGAGATGTAAGAATCATAAATTATTAAGCAAGGTAAGAATAACATCATATATAAGTTTTTAAGAAAATTCTAAAGGATATTATATAAATATCTCTGTAGTGTTTATAGTGCTTTTTTTAATATTAAAAGGTATAAACCTAAGGAATCATTTGTAAAAGCTATTATCTTTGAACTAGGCCTCAAATGAGTCATTAAATTTTGAGACTAAAACAGGAGAAATTGTTCTTTTAAGTTTCTGAAACAATAAAATTGGGCATAAGTCAGGCAAGAGCTAAAGGCAGTGGCAGTAATAGAACTAAAAAATTGAGTCCATATTTAAGTAGAAGAGAGTTATTAAATTTTGTTCAGTAAATAACTTAAAAGAACTGAAACTTGAGAAGGCTAAAAATATGAAAAGTATCTGATAGGGTTGATACTTAAATAGTGGATTGGATGAAGAGAAAAATTGGAGATAGAAAGACAGCATGGGAAGCTGTTTTAGAGGCAGAGGCAAGAATATGAATCTGAAGAGGGCAATAAGAAAATAAAGAGAGAGAAGTACATGTATTCTTTGGAGAGAAGTTGTTTATGGGTCTTAGGCTACAGAAGTAATTCAGTAGAGTGTTGCATAGGATACACAGGGTCCTGAGTTGAAATTCCAGTTCTACAGAAATAAAGTTTGTAGGTCTTAGTGATACAGGACTAACAACAAAAGAATAAATAGTTCAGGATCTTAATATGTTTTTTTTTTTACAGTTTTATTTATTTTCACGTATGTGCATGTTTTATTTGCACATTTACCACTACACAGATGTGGAAGTCAGAGGACAGGAGTTGGTTTCTCCTTCCAAGTATATGTCTCAGGATAGAACTCAGATTATCAGTCTTGGCAGCAAGCACCTTTACCAGCTGAACTGTCTTTCCAGCCCTAGTTCAAGATCTTTGGACTGATTAGCTTATATGAAAAAGGAAGATGAGGGTCTTTACACAGACGTGTAATGAATTCTTACGTTATCTGTTAATTTCGAGGAGTCTTTGAAATACTTCTATGGAAATTATAAACATTTTAAAATATTTTCTTGTGTTGAGCAAGGTTAAGAAAGTTTCTTCAAATGTGTAAATGGCTATGATGGGCCAAAGAATGATTAATCAAGAAGAAAAAAAAAAGCCTAGAGAAATACTGCATTTTAAAAAAAGAAAGAAAGGAAGAACAAGGAAATGCAAAACTGAAAAACATGCTATATTGATGCAAAAGAGAAATTAGGGAGAGAGTCTGTGATTGAGACATAACTGAGATATGAGCATAGTCTTACTAATCAGAGTTAATCAGGACTTCTTTTGGAAACAAGATCTCACAATGTAGTTGTGATTGACCTGGAGCTCACTGTGTAGACCAGGCTGGCATCCAACTCAGAGATTTACTTTGCCACTGCTTCTGCCTCTGCCTTCTGGGTTTTGAGATTAAACTACACTCTGCCCATACTCTTCATAAAACAGGGAGGAAAAAAAAAAAGGAATAACCCAAAGCTTCATCAAGGAGGAATACTGTAATTTTAAAAATATGTATCATCCTTAATGTGAGATGATCCAAAACTTGAATGTTCTGACCTCTGACATGTCACAAGTGAAAAGTTTTACTCTCTATCTCAGTTAACAGGCCACAGTCAAACTGCATACGTTAAAAATATTGTATAAGTTTCTTGAGTCTGTGTGTCATATATGATGCAAGTGAATGCCATATTTAGACTTAGATGTTACCCCCATGATGCTTGATTATGTCTTTGAATATTTAAAACATGAAAGAACCCAAAAATCTGAGTTCAGATCCCAGACATATCGGATAAGAGATATTAAACTTGTTTGCATCCATATTTTGGCCCATAATTGTCTGAATGATTTTATATGATTATTAGAGAATATAGTTTATGTACTTGAATGATGATGTAAAACATAATGTAGTTAATACTTGCCCTTGTAGCAAGTCTTTCTCTGTACTGCCAGCTCCTAAATAACGACATGACACGAAGACTTTTTTTTTAAATAATTTTTTTTATTCATTTTACATACTAACCACAGATCCCCCTCTCTTCCCTCCTCCCACTCCCCAACCCACCCTCCCTTCCCTCCTCTGACAAGATAAAGCTTCCCATGAGGAGTCAGCAGAGCCTGGTACCTTCAGTTGAGGCATTAATATGAAAGCTTGGCCTTAGCTTAGGCTTGTCCTACTAGCTCTTATAACTTAAATTAACCCATTTATTTTAATCTACGTTCTGTTGTGTGTATCATTACCTCATCTCTTCTGTTGTGTGTCTCATTACCTCATCTCATGCTGATTTGTCCATGTCTGGCTTGCAACTCACCTTTCTTCCTCTGAGTCCTCTCTTTCACTGAAAGTCCCACCTAATCTCTTCCTGCCACTTCTTGGCCATTCAGCTCTTCATTTACGAATCACAGTGATACATCTTCATACAGTGTAAAGGAATATTCTGAAACATTCCCTCATGTTTATTGCAGTGGGTCTCAATCTGTGGGTCACAACGCTTTTGAGGTCAAATATCAGCTATTCTACATATCAGTTATATGTTACAACTCATAACTCTAGAAAAATTAAAGTTAATGGAGTAACAATGAAATAAATACTTTTATGGTTGGGGGTCACCACAACATGAGGAAATGTATTAAAGGGTCTCAGCATTAGAAACGTTGAGAACCACTGGTCCAAAGAGTAGCTAAAGAAAGACATGAGATGATAGAGGATGGAGTTTAGTTGATAACAGCTGGATTTAGAATATGTGGATAGCTAATTTGTGATAATAGATACAAAGTGGAGCATGAGGATGCAAATAGGATTTATAGTTCAGAGTACTCTTTTTGTCTCCAAAGTAGGACAGAAGGTGCTATGCTAAGCGGGTAGAAGAAACTGAGACTACATACCAAGGAAAACATAACAAAATTTTCTCTTGGAGATTAGTGCAATTTAGGCCAAGATTGTGATATATAATTGTTTGGTGTCAGTAAGGGTCACCTTGAGATTTTTGTGGTTAGAATTTACTGTGTATGACCAGAAGATTTATTACATTTTTTTTTGTTGTTATATTCAGCTTAGGTATAAGCAGTTAACAGAATATTGGAGTCAGTTAGATTTCATTTTACTAAAGTGTAGTAATTTGAGAAGTAATATTAATAAAATAGCCTGAGAAGGAAATAGATACAATATTAATAGTAAAAGAATATAAATTTGGTTCAATTAAGATGATTTAACAAGTAATTTTTTTAATCATATTTTTTTATTGCCATACCTAAAGGCATTGACAAGACTCCATCAGCTGAAACTGCTAGGCCATACTTTAGTTGTTGAATTTGCAAAAGAGCAAGATCGAGTTCATTCCCCATGTCCCACCTCAAATACAGAGAAAAAGAAAAGGTAAGTAGATGTTCATATTTTCCTACCATCTTGAAAAGGACGTGTGTGTGTGTGTGTATGTGTTTTCAGTCATTTTTACAGTTTTGCATTGTTGACAGACAAAATAAGTTGAAAGCATAATAAAATGTTGCTCTAATGAACCTAAAAAGTAAAGCAGTAGTTCTGTTTCTAGTTGTGCTGAGGACTAAGCCTTGAAAGGTAACAAAAGTAAAAGGAAGTGGGGTGGATGGCATTCTACTTTTATAGAAGAAGGGCAACTATAGGTTGGTTATCCACTGCCCAAAATGTTTGGGATAAATAGTATTTTCTTTGGAATATTTACCAATACATGATTATCTTTGAAGTGTTATCCCAAGCCTAAATATGGAATTCGTTTGTTTCATATCTGCCTTGTATACTTTGCCTGAAGATAATTTATATAATATTTTCAGTGTTATCCTGTTCTGTGATCTGTTATATGAGGTTACCAGTAGAATTTTCTAATTTGTAACATGTTGCCTCAAAGTTTCAAATTTCAGTAGATTTCAGATTTCAACCTGTAGGAATAACACTCTTTATTAGAGATAATAAGGTGTCCTGAATAGGCATGGATTTTTTGTTGACTTCCCATTTGGACCCTCTGTGCATAATGTCTGGCTGTGGGTCTCTGCATCTTTCCCATCTGCTGCTGGAGGAAGTCTCTGATGAGTGGATAAGACACTGATCTATGAGTATGGCAGGATATCATCAGGAGTCATTTTAATGAATTTTTTTTTTAAGACCAATAGTGTTTGTTTTTACTGTAGATCTCTGAATTGTCTAGTCTCTGGTTCTCAGTTACCCAAGCAGAGTTAGGCATGAGTTCTCTAGTGGAGTGGGCCTTAAGTGAAATCCGACGTGGTTGGCTACTCATTCCCACAGGTTCTGTGCCACTATTGCCCTAGCCTATGTTGCAGGCAGGACAGATTGTAGGTTAAATGTTTTTTGACTGGGTTGCTGTCCACATTTCTCTTTCTGTAGCCTGCAGAGTACCTTACTGCACCAAAGACACTAGAATATAGGGGTGAAGCTTCCATGTAGGCACCAGCTCAATTTCTCCCTCCTTGTTCAGTGAGTTTGTGTGGTTGTTGTCCTTGGCATTGGGGCCTCACTGTCAGTTTGTGGAGGGCAACCCTTTGTCTTAGCAACAGCAAACAGTTGTTTGAGAATTCCCATGAGACCTTGTTGGCCAGCAACTCAATCTAGTGTGACCCAGTCCCTAAACTGGAGGTCTTGTCTGGCAACAAGAGATGGTCATTTGAGACTCTATGTCCCCCATTACTGGGGTCCTCACATTAGGACCACCTTCATACATTCCAGGAAGTTTCCACTGCACTAGGTTTCCATACCACCCACCAATGTTCCCCCAGTTCTAGCTGTCTCTCCCCTAACTCTCTCCCTCTACCTTATCTCTCCCCTATTCTACTCCAGTCCCCAGCTGCCCCTAGTGCCATCAGATCCCTCCCCTCAGAACTCAGGGAATCACGCAGAAGAGGAGGTAGAAAGATTGTAGGAGCCAAGGGAGAGATGGGGGACACAGCCCATAGAACCAATTAAGCAGGGCTCATAGGGGCTCACAGAGACTCAAGCAGCAATCATGGAACCTGCATGGGTCTCTGCTAGGTCCTCTGCATATGTTATGGTTGTTAGCTTGGTGTTTTTGTTGAGACTCCTAGTAGTGAGAGTGGAAATATCTCTTTTGCCTTCTCTTGGGACCCTTTTCCTCCTACTGGGTTGATCTGTTCAACTTCAATATAATAGTTTTTTTTTTCTTCATCCTTATTATATCTTGTTATGTTTGGTTGTTACCTCTTAGAAGCATGTTCTTTTCTAATGACAGAGAGAAAGGGAGCAGATCAGAGGGGAGGGGAAGTGGAGAGGAGCTGAGAAGAGTAGAAGGAGGGGACCATAATCAGGATATATTGTATGAGAAAAAAAAATCTATTTTTAATAAAAGAAAAAAAATTAAAGCACAGTATTTTAGTTCCAATCCTGGCCTTTGCAGAGTTTCATTACACTAGTTGACCTCAAAGTTTAATACCCAAACTACCTTCATCATCCAGGAACTTGGCTGAATTACAACATTCTAGGCCTTTTATTAGAATCAGAAATTTAAGAGATGAAGGTGAAAGAGGTAAGGCCCTCCAAATCTGTAATTTTGTTTATAGATGCACATGAAAAAGATCTGAGTTCCCCATTACCTGAATAATATAATGTGTATTTTAATTTTCTTGGGATCATTTGAAATTGCCATACCATGTTCATAAACTGGCTATGGGGATTAAGTGGAGATTAATTATACTCTTCTTTTTTTCTCATCAGTGCTTATTTGTATTTTTTTTCTAATGAAATTGATTTCATAATGACATGTTTGAAAAGATTTTTCTTTTCTGTATACAGTTTCTCACTCTTTCTAAAGATAAATATCATTTGTGATTCTGTATGTTCTAGATCGGATGACATTGTGGAAGATGATAAAGAGAAGAAAGAGCCTGACTTTTTAACAATAGAAAATGGAATTGCACCAAATCATGGGTTTGCATTTTTGTTATTTGTTATTATTCTGCCTTTGTTGCTATGTGTGTGTGTGTGTGTATGTATATTATACATATATACTGTAAGTAGGATAGTTTTTAAAGTCAACTTTTTAATATGTCATGTATAATTTAATGTTTTGAAAAAAAGTTTTTAGGTATGAGTTTTTTTTTTTTCTCACTGAATTTAATTAGGCATAAAGTGTGTTAAAGTGTTCAGGTCTGTAAGTGAACTCTGATAAGAAATGCTTCCATGTTCTTTAAGGTAATAGGAATATTAAGAAATAAGACAAATGCATGACTGTTATCATTTTGGCAGCTTTGTGTGTTAATAGATTATCTAAAGTGAGTTACTGATAGGGAATTATTAAAATGTAATAAGCATATTTCTTCATTTTTTTAGGCTGACTTTTCCTCTAAATTCATGCCTCAAATATATGTACCCACCACCTTCAAGTACAATCCTTGCAAATATAGTAAATGCTCTGGCAAGTGTGCCCAAATTCTATGTACAGGTATGCAGAATCCTCTTCACTTTCACATATTGGATGAGGTTTATAACTTGGTACTTTAGATAACTGTGCTGATGCTTGTAACTTATTTATAACAAAGGAAATTTATTAATTCCAGAGAGACAGTGTTCGATGTAGTGTTTTAAATGTGGTGAATTGTCACATGCTACTCTCAAATAATAACTTCATAAATACAGTGAATGGATACTAATAGAGGGCTACATTGGATGATGTACTTTGTTATAACTGTAACTTGAGTATAGCACTGACTTATAGAAATTCTTAAAGAAAAGGTATTGGTTCAGCAAATGCTTGAAAAACTTGATGGTAATATGTTACTTCTTAGAATTATAAAATATAAATGGTATGTATTTTCTTTTTTCTTTGTTTTGTGGTCTCCCAGTGAAAAAGGACCATTGTATGAGAACATTTTCAGTAGGTTTTTACATTGTAAGACCATTGTATTCTTAGTAATAGGAATTAAAATCAATGTATTTGTAGAAATGACAAATATTGTAGGAGGATCAAGGTTCTGATATACACTGGTGCCTTATTTTCTCTTGTTTTAAGAACTATGAAGGCCAGAGAGTGACTCTGGTTTTTACTACATTAATCAAGAGTGTTTTTACATGCTGGGTTTATAGTAGTACAGGCCTTAAATTCCAACACTGAGAAGGTAGAGGCAGGAGGATCTCTGTGAGTCAAGATCAGCCTGGTCTGTGTAGTGAGACTTTCTCAAAACAAGAATGTTTTTCTGAATTTTTTTAATTATGTAAAATATATGAAATTAATCATGACTTTAATTCCATGTGACTTTTAAATATTTTGCTCCTTTAAGGTGCTTCATCTTATGAATAAAATGAATTTGCCCACCCCATTTGGACCTATTACTGCACGACCTCCTATGGTAAGAAGTTCTTA
Source organism: Peromyscus maniculatus bairdii (assembly GCF_049852395.1). Lineage (NCBI taxonomy): Eukaryota > Metazoa > Chordata > Mammalia > Rodentia > Cricetidae > Peromyscus > Peromyscus maniculatus. The sequence continues at coordinate 93,540,618 of NC_134857.1, read as the reverse complement.
GAGGTTTAGAAGTCACCATTTTCTTTCCTGAGTGGTAAATGTTAGCAGTTTTGTAACAACTTCGGATATACTAATGGTAAAGTTGAGAACTGAAAATGGAAGAAAGTGAGACTATGAAAGAATTGCTTTTGTTAATAAAGCCAAAATTTCTTCCAGTTTTCTGTACTTTGATCCCAAATATTATATTATCCTGTAAGTAAAAGATAATTTTATTTAAATAAATTATCTAAAAATTTGTTGCTGTGGTTTTAATTCAGATACAGTTAGCTTCATTTGGAAAGGTAAATAAGGTTGCTAAAAGTTGTTCACTAATTTACATAGTAGGCTGTCAGCTCTTGAAGTTATTTCACAGTGGTACTCTGTATTTATCAATAGTATTAATAGGAAATTACTTTGGCTTTTAACATACAGATAAAAGAATTTTCTTTGAAGTTGACTACTATTCTGTTGTATGAATTATTAGCTTTCTAACTTTTATTATGATACCACCATGTACTTGTTGCTTAGAAATTTATTAAGGTAATATTAGATACTATTAATATAGTAAGTCGTCATGTCTTGTCATGGCTATTCCATTTCAAATAATAGGGAAAGAGGGATGTTTTGAGTCATTCATATGACCCAAGTTGTCTTCATTATGTGCCTATCCATGCTGATTAGAACATATTGTAGATTAGAAACAGGGAGGATTACATGTAGACTTTAAGTTCTTATTCCATGGGGTAATTTACATGGTGAAATACAAGGTATATTTCCAAGTTTTATATAGTTAGATGGCTAAGGAATATAGAAGACAAAACTGTTACCATCTAATAGTCTACCATCACAGATATTTCCTGAATGTACATTGAATGTACCGAGGAAGAGAAATAAGAATCAAGTATTTCTGTGGCATGAGAGTCTGTTGATGAGAATCAAGAATTTATACAAAATAATTTGTCTACTCTGTAAATATCATTTGTTTCCATAGTGTTTGTTTTGTTCTTTTAAATAGTATGAGGACTATATGCCATTGCATGCGCCCCTTCCACCTACATCACCTCAACCACCTGAGGAACCTCCCTTGCCAGATGAGGATGAGGATTTATCTAGTAAAGAATCAGAATATGAAAGCAGTGATGAGGAAGACCGACAGAGGTTTGTGCTATGACATATATGACTTATTTTTGTTCTAAGAATAAGAATGTGGAAAAGACTTGCTCATCCTATATTACACATAATTTATTCAAAATTAGACTGCATTAAATTGTATCTCAAACCTCTCCAAGATCTTGAGCATATGCAGTAGCTCAGTGAATACTAGGGTCTTTGAAAAAGTTTTTGAATGGAGAATAATTTTTTAGATTGATGATTTTAGTATCACAGAGTACAATTGAGCCACATTATTTATGATTCTGTATTTGTTACGTTGCTTGTTAAAATTTTAGTAGCTCCAAAATTACCTTTGGTCTTTGAAAAGAAAAATTTAAAAATTATTTTTTTAAATTGTATTTTTTTTTAACAAGGGCTTGATGTATTTATAAGGTGTTTCATAGATAAGAGTATAAACAATATCCTGAAAAACTGACATACTTGACAGATAGGATCCTAAATGAGATACAAAGTAGCCAGTTGTTAGTCAGCATACCAGCATTATACTGAAGTACCGGAGAGTTATGCAAAAACAAAATTGTCTTTGGCTCACAGTTTGGGAGGGTACAGTCCATGACCAGCCAGCCATGTTCCCACTTCTCTAGATCTCTGGTTAAACAGTCCATCATAGCAGATCACAAGACAGCACAGGAGTACTCAACTTAGAACCATAAAAACAAGAGAAATGAAGAAATCAGGGTTCCACAACCTCTTTGATAGTTTATCCTAAGTAACCCAACGGTCCTCAGCAGCTTCTACCATGTTTGGAATCAAGCTTTTCACAAATAGGCCATTGGGAAATAGTTCATATTCAAATTATAGCAGTTATCTCCTACATTCTTGTTTTAATTCTCGTACTAGTCATGTGTGTCATGTTTTTTTTTAATGGTCTAGTTTCATTTGTTTTTCGTACTTTTGTTTTATTACTAGTTAATACATTCAAAATGATTTTCAGTTATAAAGTTTAACTGTGGTCTAGTGATGTTAAGCTCAAGGAAACTATACAGAGAAAATTGGGCCAAAGTTGTAATAGCATTGAATATATGTTAAATCATTAATGTTTGTTAAATAAGACATCTCTTGCATAAAACATAGTTGTGTATTATCATCTGATCATATACTATAAGCAGTAAGGAAGATAACCCACATTTCTTTGGATATATTATTTTATTCACTAATTATTCAGTGTTTGGCATGACTTCCATAGAAAAAAGCTTCTTGGCTTCATATTTTGAACAGCTGATTGCCCTATACTCTGTTCTCTTCAGAATGATTTTTAGAGGAATTTTGGAAGTTCTCTATGCATAACCATTCATGCTAGTTACTGCCCTTATTCATTGAACTGGAGATTCTACATGTTTATTTAAAGTTTCTGTTTAAAAAAAAATTGTGTATTCCTTAACAATTTTCTGGCATATAACTGAACCTATCTTAGTACAAGAATTGGCCAAACATTTTCTTTGTAAATCCAAAGAAGAAATGCTTTTACTTCATGAGTGAGGTGTGGTGTTGGTCACATATTACAACTTCTCTTCTCATGGCAGGAAAGCAGCCGTATTTATACCTCATGAATAGGTGTGGTGTGTTCCAGCAAAACTTTATGTATATACAAGAGCTGATAGATAGCTTGATTTGGTCCTTGGGCCAACCCCTACCTTATGGTAATTAATAGGTAATGATGTGAATCTTCACTAACTATACAAAAAGATATAAAAGGAAGTGTTAGTATGAGTCAGGACCCATACAGAGACTTGGAAAACATTTAATCAGCAACAGTTTTACTAAGCCATTGCCCATCTAAATAGTGGTTTTTCTTCTCTTTGGAAAAACCAAATTGCTGGTGGGACTCAAACTACTAAGTAAGATGGATAGAATCTTTTTGGAAGGGCGATGTTTAGCAAAGCAGGTAAGTTCTTCATGGAAATCTATCTTACTACAAGCTAGTAGAGCTCTCTTCGGCAGCACGTATACTAAGATTGGAATGATACAGAGAAGATTAATGTGACCCCTGCTCAAGCTAACGAGTAATATAAAATACTACATTTTGTTAATTATTCTCTTAGATAATTTAAACATTTTTTAGTAAACTTGTAGTGCTATTTAGGAATACTTTAAAAAGTGAAAGTAGTGATCCTAATTAGAAATGCTCTAATATTCTAGGCTAAACCCATTTTAATTTTTGTAAGTTTCTAATTAGAAATGTATGAAATTCTGCCTAAAATTCATCTTGAGTCTTAAAAGAAAACAAATCCAATTTCTAATGCATGCTTTTGTTACCTGCTGGGAATAAGACAAAATTTTTAAGAAATATATTTAGTTGTCATATATTTATTAATTTTTTATTATATGCCTGGTCTTGTTTTAGAAGGTTGGTATATTTTGGGTGGATAATTTTAATGCTTAGCGTGTGTTTTGAATATTCAAATGTTTGTATTTTTAATAACATTTTTATTGTGTTTGGTTAGAAACAGACCCAGTCTTTAGCCCTAGCTGCCAGTAATTTGCTATATATACTGGACCACATTTGAAATCTTCCTTCCACTGCTCCTTGAGTGCTGGATTACAACCGTGGGCTACCGTGCTCAACTTTTTAATGCAAGTTTTTATGAGACTTGATTGTGTGAAATTTCCTACTATGTAGTATGTGCTTATACTTCACCTGTTTATTAGAAAAATAGCCTAAAATTTTTAGCCACACCCACCTTTCTATATAATGTGTTGTATGTGTATATCCATTTTACCTTCAAGTTTCATAAATGAAGCCCTGAGAGAGTTGTACTGAGTTGTTTTTAATTGCTTCTTTGTGACAGATACCAAACTATCCAAATAGGATCCATTCTAAACATTAACTGACCAGTCATAATGGAAGAAAGTTATATATGAGATAACAGTTGTCAGTTTCTACTTGTTACTTATAAGCAACTTTAGTATTTGGAAACTTTTTTCTTCAACTAAATGTGATGGAGAAATTAATAAATATGGTGATACTAATGAGTTAATAAGAGAAATAATGATCAGAATAAGGAATTTCTAGGCATCTAGTCATGCACAAGAAATTTATGGAATACCATTGGGACTCATCATTCATATTCCATAGAAAAACAGGTTAATAAGACAGAATGCTTAAAAATAGAAAGGGAAAATGTCCTGGATTTTTATTACATTGTTTTGTAAGGATACACCAAAATCAATGATGAAACACTAGACAGACTCTATAGTCACTTCGTGTAAATTTTTTAAATGCATGGTTTTATTAAAAATATTTAAATGGTACAGGTCAATTTAGAATGTGAATTTTGTTCATATTGATTATGCCTATTGGTGGCTTTAAAGTTATCCTAATTAGTTTTAAATATATTCGTATTAGAGATATAAACCATATTCTAGAATATCAACTCTTGTTTACCTTCCCTTTTCTTAACAGAATGAACAAACTAATGGAACTAGCAAATCTTCAGCCCAAAAGACCCAAAGCCACAAAGCCACGCCAAGTGAGAAAAAAGCGAAAAATAAAGGATATGTTGAATATACCTTCGTCAACTTCACAGAGGTAGTTTTATGTATACTTATGAAATGAGGGTTGTTTGTATGTGCTTTGATTATTCACTTAACTCATTATTCTTCAGTCTGGCAGTTAGTTTTCTTACTTGATTACTGGGTTTCTATTTGCCAAACTTATAAAGTTTTCATAATTCTATTTGTTTACCAGCATTTAATAATATTCAGTATTCATTTCACATTCGTATCTTCTCTTATTAGGCATATTTACTACTTCTTACTAGTGATTGCAATTTTAAGTTCATTTAACTCTTCTGCAAGTTACATTTTAATAGAAATAATCTTATGTGTAAATTATGACACCTTAACCTCTTTTTGTGTTGACATGGCAGTCTCATGCTTTTAACTCTTAATAATGCTAAACAGCAAAAACAATGTAAGCTACATTTTCTAGTAGCCTTACTACACAGTAAAAATGAGCAAATCAAGGCTAGTTATAATTACTTAATCCATTATACTCAAAATATTATTTCATCATACAATCTGTATAAAAATGTTGAGTAGTTAGACATTTTTCTTTATAGAAATTCACTATCTACATGTAGCTAGTGACTGTTGCATACCACAGCACTGATTACCTAGTATACAATATATACTGTATTAAAAATACTGCCAGATGAGGTATATATATATATATATATATATATATATATATATATATATATATATATACATATATATATATCTGTAATCCTAGCACTTGGGAGAGGGACACTGAATGCTTAGAAGTTCAAAGTAATTCTCTGATACGTCTACCAAGCTTACTCCTGTGTTAAATGGTCTGGCAAGGTGCTTTTATGGGTAAAGGTTCTTGTGGCCAATGGTGATGACTAGAGTTTGATCCTAAATATCCACATGGTAGAAGGAAAGAGCTGTCTACTACAGTTTGTCCTCTGACCTAAAAGTGTTCCTCACCACACATAAAAAATAAATAACAAACAAAAGTTATTTTATACTGACTGAACAAGTGTGTACCTCCCTGCCCCTGGTAAATCTGCTGTTTAAAATGAATAGATAAGTCCCAACTTCTTTATTTATTTATTAAACTTTGTTTTAACCTCAGTTCCCTCATTTATAAATTAGGTGTTTAATATTACCATTATATTCTGGTAAGCTTTATTGGAGTACTAAATCTAGTCAGTTTGTGTAGTGAAAAAATGTATAGAATGTTTTATTGTCATGAGCTTTTTAAATTTAAAGAAAATCTGAAATAATGTTCTTAGAATTTTATTTTAAATAATAATCTTATGATTGTTTATAAATACCAGTTTGCATCCTGTGCTGTTACCATCAGATGTATTTGACCAACCACAACCTGTTGGCAATAAAAAAATTGAATTCAATATATCTACCAACATGCCAGCAGCATTTAAGAATGATTTGGAGAAGGAACAGAACAATGAGGAAAAAAATTCTGGTAAGAAAACTTTAGTTATTTATTTCATACCCTTGACAACCATTTTTATGTTAAAAATCAAATTTTATAGTAGTGTTTGTCTGCTTTACTTGAAGTATACAGTTACAGACTGAGGTTGTAGCTCAGTTGGTAGAGAGCACGCATAGAGCTCTGGGTTAGTCACTAGTACTTCTTAAACTGAGCAAGCTTGTAATTCCAGCCTCATTCTTTTTGAGTATTTGTTGAGTAAATACTAGAGTATATTTCTTGTTGCATGTTTGATTACTTTTTATAATAAAGAATTCTAGTAAGGACTGTATATGTAGTGAGTGAACTTTTAATTTCTTGTTCCATTTCTTTTTCCTTTTTTTGTGCATAGTAAGTAACAATGTATTGCCTTTTGAGTTAGCTTTATTTTATTTTTTTAGATTTATTTATTTATTATGTATACAGTGTTCTGCTTGCATGAATGTTTGTAGGCCAGAAGAGGGCACCAGATCTCATTATGGATCGTTGTGAGCTACCATGTGATTGCTGGGAATTGAACTCAGAACGTCTGGAAGAGCAGCCAGTGCTCTTAACTGCTTAGCCATCTCTGCAGCCTGAATTAGCTTTATTTTTAATGTTTCTATTTTTCATTGTTTCTCATTTAACAGCTAGTCACCTTTCATTAATATTCTTTTAGTATAATTGATAAATAAAAATTAAACACATTTATGGGATACAATTTTATGCTCGAATAAAACATTCTATATGTTTATGAAAGGCAGTCCATTATCCCATTCTGTATTAGTGTCAAAGCTGTAATTGTTGGATAGTAGAAACATGAGGTCTTTTCACTGTTTTATGTTTTTAGACTACAGATATTCTATTTGTGTAATATATTTCCTATACTAAGACTTTTATATGTAACATGTTTTGTTTCATTTCCCCAGCTAACTTTTGAGTTTCCAATGTTTGCTTTTATTTGGAAGAATTCTAGTAGTACTTAACCCTATTCATCATCCAACATTTTTTGTCAGTTCTAGTCAGTTACTGCTAATGCAAAAATTCATATTTTTAAAATTTAGTATGTTGCTATCTAAAGTAAAATGTTAATTTGAAAAATACTTAGTTAAATAATTTTTTAAGTATGAAATAGTTGTCCATGAAGGATGAACATTATTACTTACTTTTCCTGAAGTGGTGGGGAAGGGGTTAATGGAATGTTTTTGTATCCCCAAATGGAACAACTCTTTTGTTTTGTTCCTTTCAGCCTAACATGTTGACACAAATCTTCTAATTTATGTTGAAAGCAGTAAGATTGTTTAACAATATTCTGATGTTGTATTATGTATCTTATAACTGTTGTATGTTATCATGAGTCACTGTATTTGGTTAGAATACTATTAATTTTATAATTTAACTAATTACACATTTATTTTAACGTGTAGTTATTACTGTTTTGGAGGGAGAGGTTAAACAATCAATTGTTACATACCAATATACATACTCTTATCTAACATTGAACATTTTCATCACATTTCCATTTGGTACATCAAACTGAGTATACTAAAGCTTAATTCATTGTCTTTTCTCTTTGCCCCCTAACTAACACTACAACGCAAGCCTTTGACTCTTTAACTATTGTCTATGGCTGCCTTCATGCTACAATAACAGAACCGAATAGTCAAAACCAAATTCTTGTCCTCGCCCACAAAACCCTAAACCACTATTCTTTGGACTTTACAGAAAAGATTAGCCTGCTTCTGTCCTGAGATACTGAGAAACACTAAAAATTGCCAAATGATACTTTTGTAAATTGTACAGGAAAAGAAACCTAAATTATGTTTTCAAACATGATTTTTTTTTGGTTTGTTTCATTCATTCATTTATTTATTTAATGACTGATGCTAATGTTGAACTCTTAGATTTACCAGATACTGGACTTGATGATTCAAATACAGGATTTGGAAAAATTTTCCCCAAACCTAATTTGAGCATCACAGAAGAGATTAAAGATGATTCTGATGAAATGCCCTCACAATGTATTTCTCGAAGGGAGTTGGAAAAGGGTCGAATTTCTAGAGAAGGTAATATAATCACATAAACCACCTCATAATCCATCTTATATTTAGTGTTCTACTTCTATTTTTCATGTCTTACTGAAATTAGAAAACTCTATGGGTCATTTACATTAAGATGGGCACTTTAGTGTCTCTCTATAATTAGTTTGTTGACATTTCTTCTTTTAAAGACTCACCTAGTACTGGGGAAGTTCCTTATCATACATTGCTTACAGTAAATATTTGGGTACTCAATATGTGTCACAAGTCTGAAGTTACATATACTGTATATAAAATAGCTGACAAATCATTATCATACACTATCTAAAGTCGATACAAGGTGATTATTAAAAATGGTGATTAGAAATCTGAATTTAGAATTTAATATTCCAATATTCTTTACTTTAAATTTTTTTCATATATTTTAATAATTTTCTATATGACAAAAATACCAGGACCAAGGCAACTTAAAGAGAAGCGTGTAGTTGGGTTCATGTTTTAGAGTCCATGATGGCAGAACAAAGACATGGTAGGAGCAACTGAATGCTCATGTCTTGATCACAAGCTGGAGGAAGAGTGAGCATACCAGGAATGGTGCAAGTCTTTAGAAATCTCAAAGCTTGCTCCCACTGATACATGTCCTCCTCCAAGGCCACACCTCCTAATCCTTCCAAACAGTTCTACCAACTGGGGACCAAGTATTTAAACATAGGTGCCTAAAGGCCCCATTCACATTTAAACCACCACACTACTAAATGATTTTTTATTTATTTTTTAATTAAATGATTTGCCATTGTTGTTATAAATACCTTTCTCCACAATAATAAGGAATCATCCTCCAATTAATATATTTGAACATAAAATCTAGTTTCCCAAAGCAGATAAATGGCAGTGAATATGAGGAACTGTTAGGGCTTTGAAGACTTTTGTCTGATATTTCTGGCTATTAATTTTGAATGCATTATTCTTATGTTTGAATATGACAGTGACTAGTGATTTGGGAAGTTCATTTTAAGCAGAATAGTAATATAAGTGGTTGTCATCACATATTTAGGATTTTTAATAAAGTGACTCCTCTTGGGGACAAATTTTAATTTTATATAATTGAGAAATTTTAAACAAAAGTTCAATTTTTTTATATAATTCATTTTAGATTTTAATGAATAATTTCATATCTATTTATATAATGTTACTATTATCTGTTAACATTTTCATGAAGCTTATTTTTGCCTTTTTAGCAGTTAAAATTGAATGTTATTTTATCTAAAAAATTGCTGATTGTATTTTAATTTTATATCTTTATTTTGCTTTGTTCTCAAAAAGAAATGGAAAACCTTTCAGTTTTCAGAAGTTATGAACCTGGTGAACCAAACTGCCGAATTTATGTAAAGAATTTAGCTAGACATGTTCAAGAAAAGGTAAGGTGAAACTTGCAATTTGATTTTGTTATTGTACTTTCCCCCCTGTTTTTCTTATTTGTCTGTTATTATTTGTCTTACCTTTTTTTATTATTACTTTCAAATTCTAGGACCTCAAATTTATCTTTGGAAGATATGTTGACTTTTCTTCAGAAACACAGCGGATAATGTAAGTGGCAGACATAATCTCAAATTAATGTGTTAGCTATTACAAATTCACTATGTTATGCTTGTTTTTTTGTTTTTGTTTTTTTTTTTGGGGGCGGTTAAACCCACATGATGAATCATTTGTTCTCTTACATAAATGTCTTTTTAGAAGTATAGAACAGGAATAGATGAATTTCTATATTAATGAGCAAATAAAATTTTTAATATTTTAAATCAGATATTTGTTATAACTGTTCAGTTTTTCCTAGTATGAAAGCTGATAAACTAAATGTAAAGAAATTCTTATTGTTAATATTCTGCTAAATCCTTATTTATACATACAAGTCTTCTAATATATTTTGTCCAAAGCCCTTTGACACTAAAGCATTGCTACTCAACTTTTTTTTTCTTTTTTTCTTTTTGCATTGCCTAATATCTACCTGGAGAGCTTGGTTCATTGGTTTTGTTGGCCCATCTCCAAAGATAGGTTTTTTAGTTGGGTCAGAGCTTATAAATTTGCATTTCTAAAATAACATTAGCTATTTAATTTCTAAGTGAAACCAAATCTTACCTACCTGTGTGTCTTTTGGATATATTTTATGTTCATATGTACAAGTACATACAAGATGTATATTGTAAAGATTATTTTTGTTATTATCTTGCCTATAATTACAATTTGAGTTGAAAGAAAATATCAATTTAGAAAAAGCTGTAGATCCCTAAATGATTGTTTCCTCTGAGACAAGTAATGATGTTTAAAAAAATTTCACTGCAAAAAAAATAATTGCATTGCATTTTCACTTATGTTTACATGTGTGTTCACAAACATGCATAGATGGGTAGTTACACCTGTTTGTGTGTGTATGTGCCTGTATGTGTTCAGCACACATCCTCCTTTTTTAACGTTTGTTTGTATGCTTGAGACAAGTGTTTATTATGGTGATACTTTATTTGTGCTGAAATGTGACTTTATTTGTATGTTAATAAATAAAAGTGCCTGGGGGTCAGAGCTAATAAGAAGCCATTTAGCAGAAGTCTGGCAGTGGTAGCACACGCCCTTAATCCCAATCACATGATAGGCAGATCTCCGTGTGTTCAAGGACACCACCAGCATGCACAGACACACACCTTTAATTTCAGTACCAACCATAGAGACCTGGATGTCTGTATAGACAGGCAGTGACGAGGAGGTCATGTGGTTGGGTTTACAACCAATGAGAAGGCAGAACAGAAAGTCAATAAAAAGACAGACACACAGGAAGTAGGTCTCTTCCTGATGGGAAAGATGACAGCGACAGAGGGGTAAGAAGGTGGTTTTGGTCTTAGCTCTTGGCTGCTGCTCTGACCTCTTGGGCTTTTAACCCTGCATTTGGCTATGTGTTTCTTATTTAATAAAATAATTCAGAATTACATCACAGTTTATATTGGCCTAATACTCACCAAGTTGTGAAGATGGCTTGTCTGGCTGGCCAGTAAATCAGGGGCCATCTGTTTCTACCTCCCTACTTCTGCAGTTATAAGCATATATCACCATGCCCAGCTTTTTGTTTTATGTTTTTGGGGTTTATAATATTAGATCATGTTTTCATTGTAAATTGCAATCTCATTTTTATAAATAGCTTTTAAAAACAGTTATTTCTCGAAAATGTTTATATATGATTGTACTGTATAATAAGATACTGGGAGAGTATACTAGGAATAATATGTGACTTTATCCCTATGCTTGGAAGAGTCATTCTGTGTCCACGTACCATTAATAAAATGATAGCTTTGAGTATCTGATAAGTATCTACCGCTTTGGTCTCTAAATGCTTATAATAATGTAAATTCAACAATATAAACCAATTACCTGGTTTACACGTAAATCACTTGAGTATATAATATTGAACTCATTGCAAGTTGTGTGATAAAAAAGATTAAATAAAAAATTTGAGCTTGCTTTGTTGATAATATAACTCTATTAGAACCCTGGATCATAGTACAACAACAAATTAAGAGTTCGTTTTTATCTTCACTAGTGATATAATTTTTAATTTATGAGCATAATATAATTGTTGCTTGTTAAGAATAATACAAAATAGAATTTTAGAATATCTAGTTTTAATACTTATCTAATAGTTCTGTTGTTACATTGAAATGGCCAAGTTGTGGATTGTTAAAACCTTTGACCCATGGTTTTAAAATTGATATGCTTTAAGTCATAATTACTTTTTTTTTTTTTTTTTTACTACGTCTAGGTTTGATATCCGCTTGATGAAAGAAGGACGCATGAAAGGACAAGCTTTTGTTGGACTTCCAAATGAAAAAGCAGCAGCTAAAGCCTTAAAAGAAGCTAATGGCTATGTTCTTTTTGGAAAACCCATGGTGGTTGTATCCTTTAAACCAATCCATTCTAAATTCTTGGGGATTTTAACAGTGGAGTATAAATAATTAATTTCAAGTTATCATTTATAATAATATCAACAATTGTTATTTAAGGTTGCATTTTTACTTAACAGTTCAACGTGCCTTAGATCAGATGACAAATTTTCTTAATCCTTATTGGAAAATAATATAACTTTTGCAATGTAAGGAAAGTTCAGCCAAGTTTATACATTTATTCAGCTCTGAATTATTGCCTCATGTTAACGTCAAGACATACTATCTAGAAATATACTTGGGGTAATTGGAATGGATTCCACTGTAGTTTTATTATAATTCACATTTCTGCTTTGGTATTCCAATGTCCAAAATATATCATTGCATAACTGTCTTACCGTAAATTCAAGTTTTAAATTAGAATTAGTGAGGGTACAGATAAAAAAAAGTGACAGTTATAAAGAATTAGGAAAATAATTTTAGTGCTATTTTCTATATTAGATATTAGAACTGTATAGTATATATTTTTATGTATTTGATTTTGATGACTAAAAAAATCACTTGTGTTCTCGATGGAAGCCTTAATTTTAATGCATTAGCAGTTTGCTCGATCTGCTAGACCAAAACAAGACTCTAAAGAAGGAAAACGAAAGTGATAGCAATGGATAAAGGTAAGTATGGAGAAAACAGTAAAAGATACAACAGTTTCTTGGAGTAAAAGTAAGGAAGCATAAAATCTTATGGGTTACTAATTTAGATGTATTTTATGAGTTTTTAAGAAAATTGTGGTGTATATAGTTCATTCTCATTAACTTCAAAATTATAATTAGAATGAAGTCAGTTTGTATGTAACAATTTTAGAGAATTTTGTAAAGGGTATGTATTGCTTGTTATTTTGTATATGTCCCTGCATGATAATGTTTTTAATTTCTAACCTATGTTGTACTCACTTGGAGAGCTTGATAAAAAGAGGTTGCTGGTCCTTCCCTCCAAGAGCTTCTGTGTCAGTTGTTCTGAGGTTGGTGACAGGTAGTCCCATTTATCCTGTAATTAAGGAATTTCTCAGCATGTAGTAATTGCAGTACTAAAATTGCAATATCATGGAAGCCAGGACTAGTTGGGTATTCTTACTGACACCAGACCAATTGCACAGTCATTGAGTTCCTAGGTGACAGTGAGGTGTTTGGTCAGGGACGGCACTGAAAACTGAAGGAAACAGTTACTACAGTTCTCCCATGCTGTGTATTTAGAATGATTAACATTCTTTACAAACACGATTATGAGGCATAATTTATTTGGAACACATTGACTACCTATGTAAGTAAGTAAATGATTTCAAGTGGTAGAGCTATAGATTTTAAATTAAGTTGTTATTTTGGGAAATGAGTGGAATACTTCTTTTTTGATTTTTTTGGGATGTGAGTTAGAGATATTTTACTTTTAGTTTTTCTACCCCTTGGACCTGGAAGAACATGAAAATAACTGGTCAAAATTGCTTTTTAACTGGGGGAAAACACTATAAAAATAGAAAGATTTGTTTATTGTTGAATCTCTGAGTTTCTTGGAGTATTTAAGTTTTCTTTCAAGACAATCAGATGTCTCATAAGTACTGTACAGAAAAAATGAAGAATTTCAATCTGTGTTTTAGTAAATCGTTTATAAATCTATTTGCTACCAAGTAGAAAAAAAAAATAAACTACATTCTGCTGTTCTTCTTTAGAAGCATTCCTGCGTAAATACTGCTGTAATACTGTCATACAAGTGTATCCTTTCTTGTTGTATCCTTTTTGGGGCAGTGGTTTTGTTTCATTTTGTTTTCTAGAAATGCTTTGTCTTCCTTCTATCATTTATCCAGATTAAGCAATACTTTTTATACTTCATTCAAATGAAATGGTTCTCAAGTTAGTTTTGTAGCCTGAACAAATATTTTACCTGTATTCTAGATTCACTGTTTAACTTTCTATGTTGTCATATAATCAAGGAGTTTTTTTCAGGGAAAGTTAGTGAATCAGGTCACTTAGTGTATACATATGTTTTACTGCAGAGTATGGTAGTATTTCTTCTCTATTGACTTTCTGTTTCATGATATATCCCATTGAGGTATCGTTCTAGTTTCATTTTTGTTGCTGTGACAAATACCCTGACCAAAAGCAACTTAGGGTAGAAGGGGTTTATTTGTCTTATACTTCCAAGTTACTGTTCATTGTTGTGGGGAAGGCGAGGCATGAGTTTAAAAACTCATATCTACAGTCGAGCAGAGAGAGAATAAACATATAGATCCTCACTTGATTAGTCTGAGCTAGCTTTTTGCTCTCTTACACTGTTCGGGGTCCCTTTCCTAAGGAATGGTGCTACGCAAAATTGGCTGGATCTTGCATCATTTAACATTCAAGACCATCTTATGCTCTCAGACCAGCATAGTCTAGACGATGGTTTATTAGGACTGTTTCCCCAGGTTATTTGTTGTTGTGTCAAGTTGACAAGGCTATCCAGCAGAGTTGTTCTATATAACATGTTCTAAAATTTGTCTGAGAAAGGATCTTTTTTCCCTTTATTAATAACTACATTGAAACTAACAAAATTCCATAAATATCTCAAAGTAGAGTAACAGATACCACATAAACAGTCTAAATGAAATGCCTTTGAGAAGTGGTAGGATTTCCCTTACTCTTGGTCTTTTCAAAACACAAATGAAAAATTAAAAAACTAGATTTAAATATATATGTGTATATATATATATATAAATTTTGATATACATATATAAACTTGAAAAGAATAATAGATAAGACATGTTATACTTCAGATAGCTTAGTAAATTATCTTCTAGAAATAAGAAGTTATTCCAGGCTGTATGATGACTAGAATCTCTCAGAACAGTTAGTGTCAAATTTTCCTGCACATTTAAATCCTGATAACTCTAAATTAGGTAATAATGTATTACCCATTTTCTGACTTAGAGTTTGATTCTAGTATATTATTAATATAGAGAGAACTACCAAGGAAGAGTTTCTATGTAACAATATTTTTAGACTCTTATCTTAGAACTATAAATCAAAGTCACTTGAAATTACATCCAGTATAATTTGAAAGGTTCCTTTAGTAATAGAAAGGACCACTGACAAGTTTAGATGGTACTTTGTTAAAGTGATTGGCCATTGCATACCACCTTAGTCATACAATATTTTTTTAGTAGTAAAATAAAAATCCTCAACATTTTGTTGGAAATGGTGCTAATATAAGTGCTATAAAACTACTCAAAATTCTCTTATTTGTCACCCTAATATTAGAAACTTACCAAAATTGAGATTATATTCTCTTGATATACACAATTGAATTAGTTTAGATTTAAGTATTATAATATTATAAGTAGCAGTCATTAATATATATTTTGTTGTGCTGACATGATTCACTAATTTTCTACATATAAGTATTTGGGCTTTTTAAAGTTAATGAATTGAATTATTATTATTTTTAATGGGCTTTTGTGGTGTTTTAGGTTCCTTCTGAATTCTCTGTCTTTCAAGTACTGTGGAACTATGAGAGAAGAAATTGGCAATCTGGACCTTGGAACTGTGCGTAACAACTTTGAAAGCATTCAAAAGTCTCATATCTTCACATTAGTATTTGGAGATATTTTATAATAGTTTATTGCATATATAATAAATTATTTTCTTCTCAGCAGTGTCTATAATTTTTTTTATTACTTTTTTATATATCTAAGGAATTGTTACTTAGCAATGAATATGAACTATTAATTTTTTAGTACTAACTATACATTTTCCTTTATGATTCTTAATACTTTTATTTTCCATTCTTACCTATATACACATATTTTTACAAGTATTATTTAGGCAATTGTTTTTTTTTTTTTTTTTTTTGGTTTTCCGAGACAGGGTTTCTCTTGTGTAGCTTTGCGCCTTTCCTGGATCTCACTTGGTAGCCCAGGCTGGCCTCGAACTCACAGAGATCCGCCTGGCTCTGCCTCCCGAGTGCTGGGATTAAAGGCGTGCGCCACCACCGCCCGGCTAGGCAATTGTTTTAAGAAGAGTTTCAATTTTTATTGAGACTATCACCGCCCCCTCTCCTGATAATGGTAGATTTATCTGTTAATATTTGTGACCATTTCTAACCTCTAATTTGAATTTTATATCTGTAAACTTAATTTCTGTAGAACCATTGCTCAAAGGTAAACATGTTTCTTATAAATTATTTTGTTCCCTTAGTAAAATGTATTTTTGGTAGAAGAATTAGATTTTTACAAAAGTTCTTATTTGTCACCGGTGAATATATCTTTATCTTTATTTTTATATAGAATATACCTTTACTTTAGAGCGGCTCCCCAAAGGCTGGTTGTGGTGGTATTGTGTTCCCCAAAATATTGTGCACCCTAATAAACTTATTTGGGGTCAGAGAACAGAACAGCCACTAGATATAGAGGCCAGAGAATGGTGGCACACACGCCTTTAATCCTAGCATTCCAGAGGCAGAAATCCGTCTGGATCTCTGAGTTTAAAGCCACACTGGAAACATGGTGACTCATGCCTTTAATCCCAGGAAGTGATAGCAGAAAGTTATATAAGGTGTGAAAACCAGGAACTAACTGGTTAAGCTTTCAGGCTTTGAACAGCAGTTCAGCTGAGATCCATTTTTGGATGAGGTCTCAGAAGCTTCCAGTCTGAGGAAACAGGATCAGCTGAGGAATTGGCGAGGTGAGGAAGCTGTGGCTTGTTCTGCTTCTCTGATCTTCCAGCGTTCACCCCAATACCTGGCTCCATTTAAGATTCCTGCTACAGCTGGTGCTGTCACCGATATGCCCTTGAGAATGATAGCTTCTTCCCTTGTATTTATGGCATTGTAGAATGGGCAGAATAAAATAATTCAATAGGAATTAGAAATAGAGAGAGGTGAACCCTAGGACATGCGGATAATGTTTAGCTGGTCAAGTAGTTAAAGCACCTTTAATAGAGAACAATAAGGAAAATCTTGAGATCTGATGCAGACAGTAGACAAATACAGGAGTTCTTCAATGAGTCACTAAAGAAGATTAAGGTTTAGCTGTACACATGACCTGGATCAGAGTGAACTGGTTAGCTGGATAAAAAGAGAGATGGTATTCAGTAAAATGGGCAAGAAGATTTTAATAAAAATTGAAAACAGTTCTCTCTCAGGTAAATAAGTATACTCTTTGTATGGTCAATTATCAAAAAATTGTTTTGTTTTGAAGTTATATGTGCATAAATAGTATATTACATTATTATTATATAATTCACTCAGAAGATAACTCTTAAAAGCTGCCTTTTTTGTTGTTGTTGTTGTTTTTTGAGACAGGATTTCTCTGTGTAGCTTTGCACCTTTCCTGGAACTCACTTTGTAGACCAGGCTGGCCTCTAATTTACAGAGATCCGCCTGCCTCTGCCTCTGCCTCCCGAGTGCTGGGCTTAAAGGTGTGTGCCACTACCGCCTGGCAAAAGCTGTCTTTTAAGTGGACAAGGGAAATAGGTTTTTAATGGGACATGTGTTAACAAGTTTTTTTTTGTTTGTTTTTTTTTTTTGTTTTTTTTTTTTTTTTTGCTTTTAAGATTGGCAAGGAAATTGGTTTGGTAATGGGGCTGATTAAAGGAAGAAACATTGTAGAAAGGAAAGGACTGTTTCTGAATTATAGATCTTGCATATAAGTAGATAGTTTTAAGAGGAACACAAGTAGCTCATTAATACTAATGCTGTGAAAGACAAATTTTCAGCCTAGATAGTTTTAGTTTGGTAAGCCATATTACATTTTTATTGGCATTAATTATGTTAAATTTTTGATGTTTACATGGCAAATGCCTGAGAATATCATTCTTAAAGAAGGAAAGATTTATTTTATCTTAAAGTTTCAGGGTTTAGTCTGTAGTTTCTGACTCCCATTATTTCTGGAGCTATGGTAAGACAATATAACATGATTGAGGGCCATTTAGAAGGAATTGCTACATCGCAGCAGACAGAAACCTTAAAGAGACAAACCTGAAAGGGACATGGCAAGACACAACTCTTAAGAAAAACCCACAGTGACCAATATTTTCCATGTAAGTTCCTTCTAAAAATTTATAGTACCTCTCAAAATAGTGCAGTGAGTGTTCTGCCTAAGTGCTATCCTTGAATACAGGTTTGGGTTGTGAATTTAATCAAAGGTGAGATTTTCCTAAATGAATATAACAAAAACTGAAGAAGAACCAGGGTCTTGAACATAGGAAGGATAATCCAAGGAATAAAGTGAAAAAGAGATTGAGACAGGCTGGGTGGTGACACAGGCCTTTAATCCCAGCACTCCTGAGACAGAGGCAGGTCGATCTCTGTGTTTGAGAACACTGGTCTACAAATTGAGTTCCAGGACAGCCAGAGCTACACAGATAAAGCCTGTCTCAAAATGCAAAGGCAAAACGCACATAAAAAAAGAGATTGAGACTGTAGAAAATAACAATTCTATATAGATTAATGGTACAGCTGAAGATGGCTTAGGGTTCTCTCCTAGAAGTTGGATTTGGAAATAAAGGAGATACAAGTAGGAATAGAATAAATAAAATTAGGAGTTTTTTAATAAGCTTAATTTTGTGTTCATGTCCTACAATGGTAATAGGAAGTTTCAGTCTTAAATAATACAAACATTATAATTGTGTTTGGTTTTGTTATTTTTTTTTTCTGTTTATTTGAAACAAGGTCTTACAGTGGGACCTAGGCTTTCCTTGAGGTTATAGCCCTTTATCTCAGTCTCTACTGTGGAGATCTCAAGCATATGCCACCTGTCCTGGAGGTAGTAGCATCAGGAATAAAATGCTTTGAATTTAAATACTACATTATAACCTAAATTATAACATGAGGAGAATTATTTTATTCTGTGCCTCATTTCTAAAGGGATAATAGTATCTACAATGTTAGTACCATAAGTTAGTATATAATGTAAACATAAAACAGTAAGATTTAATTAAGAGATTTTAGTTATGCTATCAACTTATTAATCTGTTCTCCATAGATATAAGGAAATATCTGAGATTAAGTAAAGTTTCTTTAGCACATATCTCTGAGGAGCCAGGATTGGCTTTGACTTCCACTGGATTCTGATGGGGTTCCATAGTAAAATGGCATCACCATCATTGGAATGTGTAGTTAGAGGGACAAATTGCAGTGAGGCAGAAGAGCAGAGAATGGATTTTGAAGGAGTGCTCTTGCCCTGTTACAGCAATTATTTGGGGGGAACTAACTGGGGTTCCATGAGAAATAATCAATCCTTTCTGAGAATATATTTTTAGAGACCCAACCACTTAGCACCATGCTCCATTTCATAAAAGATTCTATCACTTTAACGTTATCACACCAAAGAACAAGCCACTAATGTTAACCTCTTACAGGAAGAACTAAAACATGTCAAAACTAGTATCAAACTAACTCAGTTGTAAATTGGTTAACAATCACAAAGTGTTCGAAAATTCCTTAGTCATCCTTCCAATTTAATTATCTCTGAGATGCCCTCTATATTTTTTTACCTCCCTTTCCTCATCTAGAGCTTTGGGTTATTTGACAAGTTTAAGAAAGCATGTATGCAGGTCTTAGGGTTCTAATACTATGAAGAGAAACCATGACCATGGCAATACTTAAAAAGGAAAACATTTAATTGGGGCTAGCTTATCAGTTCAGAGGGTTAGTGCTCTGAAGCTTAGTGGGAAGCATGTTTTTATGCAGACAGACATGGTGCTTGCTAGAGAAGGAGTTGAGAGTTTTACATTTGGACAGGCAGCAGAAAAAGTGAGCCACTGGGCCTGGCTTGAGCATTTGGAACCTCAAAGCCTACCCCCAGTGACACACTTCCTCCAACAAGGCTACACCTACTGCAATAAGGCCACATGTCCTAAAATTTCAAATAATGCCATTCCCTGAGCCTGTGGAATCCATTTTCATTGAAACCACCACAGAGTGTAAGAGAAATAAATAAAATTTGAACCTTATGCTCACCTCATCTCTTGAACATGCTGCCCAAGTTTCTTAGGCATAAAAATGCCTAGACTACTACACAAACCTTTTTTCTCCTGGATAGAACTAAGTCAAGAGTTGCCTTCCATTATGCTGAGTCATCCTTATGACAGTTCATTGTCATTATCTGTGAACCAAAACTAGAGTTGTCACAGAAGAGAAGTAGTGAAAATGTCATTTGAATCTGTAGAAAATGAATGTAGACAAATTTCTAAACAGTCTTATTAAATAAACACCAAGCCAAATAGAGAGGTAATAGACAAAGAGATCAGAGCCAATAGCCACGACTAGCCTTAGCTTACCACCATGCAGTAGCTTCCACAGAGCAAGCTTCTGTCTAAATTGAGCTTTTATTGCCTTCCTGTTCTGCCTTCTCATTGGCTCTAAACCCAGCCACATGACTTCCTCGTCACTGTCTGTTTGTACAGACCTCCAGGTCTCTGGTTGGTACTGGGATTAAAGAAAGGTCTATGTCACCATGTTTGACTGTGTCCTTGACCACACAGAGACTCTGCTTGCCATGTGATTGGATTATGGGCGTGGGCTACCACCACCTGCCATGTTTATGGCTCACTTTGTCCTCTGATCTCCAGGCAACTTTATTTATTAACATACAAATTAAATGTCACATTTCAGCACAAATAAAGTATCACCACAAATGAATACTCGGTTACTTTGACCAAGTCCCTTACTATTTAGTGGAAGAATTAGGCATTATAACTAGTTAAGTGGAGGTCAAATAATGACACTACAGAGGGGAAGTTTTCTCTTAAATACATGACAAGGGGAATTTGTTCTACACAGGGAAAGTATAGCACTAAAAATTCAGCAGAATACTGCATAGGAGGTGTCTGAAAGCATATGCATATGTCTTACCTTGGTGTTCATTGTATAACGCTCAGTTGCATATCTTTTCCCATTTATACCACACATGGCCTGATGGCCAGGCTGCTGTGTAATGATCTAGTCGGGATTAAAGGTTAAGGGAACAGTCACTCCCACAAGAATGTAAATTTACTGTCTCTAGTGGAATTGTATAATCCTAATTAAGTTATTTTCGTACATATTAGCCTGGAAGTTGCTGTTTCTTAGAAAGTTTGGAAAGGAAACACTTAAGAAACTAAGATCAAAAGATATTAATGCATCTTAAAAAAGAAAGGGATGGTTTTTGCCAAGATCTTTGAAAATTTAAAGGCTAGAAGAAACTGAGCACTTGCATGTGATATTCTAGAACTTAGAAAAAGATTCCTATGCAAGATGCTACCTTACTGTGGGGGACCATCCCTCACCTGCACATTTCCACAGAGTACTCGTGAGTAGTAGCAGCAGGAAATATTAGAGGGATAGAGGGGAGAGAACCAGAAAATACAGGCTAGCCTCGAGAGAGCCTGAATCTGAATCTATTGGGCCCCAACTGTCTCTGTGCTAGGGTATTTAAAGGAATGCCAAGGGGTGGAGCAAAGGACCTCCACCCAGCACAGCCAAGTGCAGACCATCTCAGATACCTGCACTCAGGTCCTTGGTCCAGTCATCCTCTATGCTGACCTGGGTAAAGCCACGAGGAAACCCAAATGGGCTCCATCACCGTACATTGCTCACATTAATAGTATCAAGTAATACAGCATTATTATATACGACATGTGGAAATGATTCTATCAACTTTGTAATCTTTTAATTTTTAAATTACATTTAGATTGTGAGAGTGTGGTATGTATTTATGTGGGTATGTGGGTGCACACACCTCTTTGCTACCGTGTTGGTACCAGAGTTCAATTTTAGCTTTTTTGGGCTTCGAAGAAAGCACTCTTACTGAACCATTTCTATGGTTTCCTAGTAGAAAGTTTGAGGGTGAATAGTTTATTTTTTCCTTAAAAGAAACAGGGAACTTGCCGGGCAGTGATGGCGCACGCCTTTAATCCCAGCACTCGGGAGGCAGAGCCAGGCGGATCTCTGAGTTCGAGGCCAGCCTGGACTGTAGAGTGAGTTCCAGGAAAAGGCGCAAAGCTATACAGAGAAACCCTGTCTCGAAAAATCAAAAAAAAAAAAAAAAAAGAAAAAGAAAAAAGAAACAGGCAACTAAAATTGGTAACAGCATGTACCCTGTTACCTCAGTACTCTAGAAATAGAGGCAAGAGGATCTGGAAGTCCTGGCCAACCTTAAATTTTACTAAATAACTCATGAAATTTCCATGACAAAATATTCCAAACACAATATGCTGTATGTCTATTTCTCCCTCTGCACTCTAGGACAAAACACATGAAAGAAAAACTAAACAAGTTTACAATCTAAAAAAGATCATGCAATGTTGATTCTTCTATTATAACTGAAAGCTTCAACAACATAAAAATTTGAAGATTCTTCAAATTTATGAATATTATCATTACTCAACATGGGTCAAAGCAAGATTCTCTGAGGAAATCAAGTGTTTTAATAGATTGGAAATGAGAAACTTAATTATGAGATATAATTAAAGGAGTGTATAAAGGTTACTGATTTTAGAAGGGAAGGCTAATTTAATAGCTTTGTACTTTCAGAAGCTTTTAGATGGAGTAAACAGGTAGAAGAAAATAATAAATCCACAAACCTGCTTCAGAGAAAAGATTAATGCAATTAATATTCTGTCCTACCCACACTGCTGAGATAAAAGACCAGTGACCAACATAGTATCATTAAATCTCTCAAATATTCACCAAATTGTGAAAAGATAACATTTTGAACATCTCAGTAAATTTAGTGAAGACACGTGCATAACTTAACAGGCATATATGATGTAATGATAATATAGGCAACTTAAGAGTGGGAGGGGGCATTGGAGGGTAGCTGGAATGGATGAGAGTGGGGGGAAGGTGATGTGATTGTTTTGTGGCCACCAGTTCAGCCATGTGGTATTTATTTTGGGAGATGCAGGACTTGTTCAGCTTTTAAAAAATAGTATTGCTAATAATAACAACATAAAATGATGGAAACAGAAAAGATTGACATTCGTGTCTAATAAAAATTTAGGAAACCAAGAAGAGATGTTTACCAGCTTCAACTTTACTTAATGCTGAAGAACTTAGTGAATGTCTTTATCTGAAATTAAGAACAAGGCAAATCTTCACAGAATCACCATTCCTATTCAAGTCTTACTAACATAGGCAGGATAATAATAATAATGATAATAATGGCATGAATATTAGGCATGAGGAAATGAAGCTGTTCACATTGCATGTTGCCATGATAATTGACAGAAAATTTAAGAAATAGCAAAATGGCTCTCACAGTGTTAAGCAAAGTTGCTAGATTTGAAAGCTAGTGTTCATTAACAAAAAGCTATTAAAATTGAGTTTTGTTTTAAAGTATCATTTCAATAAGTAATCACCAAAATGTGCTTGACCTAAATACTGCAAACCTAACATGGTTTATTGATATACTATGTACATTATTCAGAAGACTTTAGGATATCTGTTTTTCCTCTGATTCATTCTCATTCAAATATCACAGATACTGTTTTTATGCTGACAAAATAACTCAGACATCTTTGTAAAAACAGCAGAAATACAGAATTCATATTTGACAACTTCTCCATAAACCCAAGACTTCAAAACTCATCAACATGAGTTTTTTTTTTTTCCAGAATAAAAGACAAAAATAATTGAACATAATTCTAGGGACTCATTCCACATAAATTCAGCGAACTTTGACACAGTGAATTGCCAATTCAGTAGGCATAAATTAGTGTCTTGGTGTTTTCTTAAATATATCTGTGCACAAAATAGAATATTTGAACACCATTTAAAAACTATATATTGTTCACACAGAAACATTCAAGATGTGCCTATTGTAGAATGGAAAACTAAAAATTAAAAACATAAGATAAAATCACTGACTACAGTTAAGCAATGAATTCATATGCCACCACTTTTTGGATTCATTTAAGGGATGGATTTCAGACAGTATTTTGCATTGCAAAAGCACTTAATAAAGAGACAATTGATAGAGAAACATTTTTGTAAAAGCATATCTTAATGGCAATTGTATCTAAAACAATGGGCATCATACAAAAATGAGGAACAAATATGAATAGACACTTAATTCAAGGACTAATGGGTGCAGGTTAGCACCCAAATGTTAATATTACATGCAATTGAGAAATAACTATAAAGACAACAAGCTTAAAACTTACTGTGACAGCATATTCAAAAAAACAATGTGAAGGCGGACTCTAGGATACACAGGGTACAACTAGTCAGAATTCAAAAGTAGATGAACAAGTTGAGTACAAAATGATGTGAGAGTTTAGGATACCGTAACTTTATTCTGTATTGTGGTTCTAGTTAAAAAGGTACTTTCTAAAAACTATAGATCTTTACATCAGACAACAGATTTTACTGTATGAAATTTTCATAATAAAGTATTTGTCCTGTTTATACCCTTTGTGATGTGTGTATATCCTTGTGATAAATAGTATAGAATTTCTCATGATAAGCTTTGATCCACCTTGAGTATCTTTGTTATTAGATACCAAGCTATTAGCAGACATTAAACATGTAATTTTCTCCCTTAAAGTAATTTCCTTTGAGAATGCCTTTCAAGGATTTTTCTAAATCTGTGATTTATTTTATGTATGAAGTGTCTTCAGTTTGGGTGGAAAGCCAGGCTCATCACT
Source organism: Peromyscus maniculatus bairdii (assembly GCF_049852395.1). Classification (NCBI taxonomy): domain Eukaryota; kingdom Metazoa; phylum Chordata; class Mammalia; order Rodentia; family Cricetidae; genus Peromyscus; species Peromyscus maniculatus. Next base: position 93,515,912 of record NC_134857.1, on the reverse strand, counting down.
GATTTTTATTTCTGTAAGCCCATTTGAGGATATTTGTTGTTACTATTGATATTAATTGGAACATTTTGCCTGTATCTGCAGCTGGTTCATACATCTCTGAACCTTGAATTCCATGTTAACAGTATAAACACCAACTTAACAGTACTGTTTAGCAGAAATGTCCATATAAACATTTAAAACTTTTGTTACTACTGCTACTTATTATATGACATATATATTATGTCTGTGAGTGTCTGTGTGTGACAAACTTTACAAAGTAATTATATTATAGAAAATATGTCATTTCTGGGAACATTGAAAGCAGTGTCCCACTTTAAATTCAGGAAAAGCAAACAGTTATGTTGCTAAAGGGGTTTACCAAAAAGAATCACTATTATTTCTCTAATACTCCCCAACTGCTAAGCTTCATAGAATATTTTGTATTGACCCAAAATCTATAAGGAATGACAGAAAAATCCACCTGGATTCCTTCTACAAGAACCACAGCTTTAAAGATAAGCACCACCTTAGAGTAAAAGGATGGATGAAAGTACTCTAATCAAATGGGACTGGGAAGCAAGTGGGTGTTGTTATCCTAATATCTGGGGGGGGAGGGCATCAAACTAAAACTAATCAGAAAAGAGAAAGAGGGACATTTCAGTCTAAATAAGGGAGCAGTTAATTGAGAAGATACTACTGTCCTAAACATATTTGCATCAAACTCTAGGGTGCCCAATTTCATTAAAAATATACAACTGGATGGAAAGACAGATTAATATCAACCCATTAATAGCAGGTGATTTCAATTACTTTGTCCAATAGGTCATGTGGATAAATAAATATATCAGTTAATTGATAAAAGTCAAGTGGACTTAACAGATATCTACAAAATATTCTATTCAAACACCAAAGAATACACATTCTACCCAGCAACACATAGAAGCTTTTCTAAAATACTCTACATCCTGGGACACAAGTTGCTACAAATTCAAAGAGCTTGAAATGATTCCTTGTAACTCATCTGGCCACTGTGCAATTAAACAAATGGACACCAAACAAATCTGTAGTAAATACACTAATGGAGATTAAAGAAATCATTATGGAATGATGAGTGTAAAACAAGAAATCCAGAAAGCAAAGATTTCCCGGAACTAAATGAATGAAAACATAACAGAACACATTGAAAGCAGTGTTATGAGGGAAATTTATAGCTCTGTGTTTACATTAAGAAATTAGGAAATTTGTAAATACATGCTGTAGAACTAAAAAAATTTGAAAAAACAATTACAACTCAAATCCAAACCTAGTTGATGACAAGAAATATTAAAAATCAGAGCAGAAGTCAGAGAAATTGAAAAAAAGTAAACAATACAAATATTCAATAACCTAAGATCTGGTCCTTTGATAGGATAAACAAAACTGACAGACCCTTGGCACAGCTAACCAAAAGAAAGAGAGTACACTAATTAACAGATTAAAAATGAATAAAGAATTATTACAACAGATACCAAAGAAATTCAGAATATTACAAGGCAATGTTTTAAAAACCTGTTCTCCATTAAACTGAGGGTGGTGAGATGGGTGAATTTCTAGATTCAGTGAAATGACCAAAATTAAACAGATGAAGTCAACAGCCTAAACATACCTCTAATAAATGAGATTGAAACAGTAATAAAATGCCTTTCAGCTAAAAATATCCAGGGCCAGATAGATTTAAAACAGAATTCCACCATATTGTCAAGGAAGATCTATAGCCGTCCTTTGTAGACTATACAAAGAAACCAGAAAATGTACTCCCAAACTCCTAAAAGGGTGTTCACCTTGATATCAGGCCAATATCCCTGAGGACCATAGACTTAAAAATGCTCAATAAAATACATGCAACAGAATACAGATATGCCTGCAGAAGTTTATATACACTATGACCAAGTTGGTTTTATCCTTATAGGGATGACTCACTGTACTCAAGTCAATAATGTAGTAAACCATGTAAATGGAATTAAGACAAAAATCAGATGATCATAAGCACACACACACAGAGCTTTTGACAAAATTCAGTAGGCTTTCATGATAAAAAAAATCCTAGAAAATGTAAAATTGGATGGAATATACCTCAACATAATAAAAACATCATCTTAAATGAAGAAAAGCTTGAAGCAACCCAATAGATGTCAGAAACCAAATAGGAATTTCCACTATCCCTGCTCTTTTTCAATGTTGTGCTTCTAAGTACTAGCTGAGGCAATAAGTCAAGAGAAGGAAATTAAAGGAAATACATGTAGGGAAACAAGAATCAAACTTGCTCTTTGCAGAAGGCATGATACTCTACAATCAAGATACCTCAAGTTCTATGTAAAAACTCCCAGAAAGGGTAAATTCAGCAGTGAGACAGGATACAGAATCAATCTGAACAAATCAGCTTTTCTATGCACCACCAACTAACATATAGAAAGGATCATGAACACACTCCCATTCACAGAAGCCTCAAAGACAATAAAATAAGAATAAACATAGCCAAGAAAGTGAAGAACCTCTACAATAAAACTTTCAAATCTATGAAGAAGATAAAGACACTAGAAAATGGAAAGACACCCAATGCTCAGGGGTATTATGAATATTTTGAAAATAACTATAAGTTAATTACAGACCCAATAAACCTCAACCAAAAACTCCATCTTCCTTCACTGATATAGAAAAAAGGTATCTTAATATTCATATGAAAACACAAAAGAGATGAGATAGCTGGAACAATACTGAACAAAAATGAAAATTCTGTAGGGATTACCATTCCAGATTTGAAGATATTTTACAGAGCTATAGTAATAAAAACTATGATACTGGCACAAAAACAGACATTTAGGCCATTGGGGGGAGGGGATCAAAGACTCGAACATGAGTACACATAACTTCAGACATTTAATATTTAAAAGCTGGGGCAGAGAAAGTGTCTTAAGTGATGGTGAGAAAACTGGATATCTACATGGAGAGAAATGAAATGAGACCCATATCTGTCACCTCGCCAGAAAGTGACTCCAAATGCATCAGAGACCTAAAACAAACAGGGAACACTAAAACTGTCAGAAGAAAGCATAGGCGGTTCCCTTCATGATAGAGATGTAGAAAAGGATGTTCTAAATAGGACTATATTTGGCCAAGAATTAAGGCCAATGACTGACTAACGGAACTTCATAAAACTAAAAATGTGTACATACAGCTAAAACAAAACAAATCAACTGGGTGAAGAGAAAGCCCACACGATGGGAGAGGATCTTTGCCAGCTATGTGTCAGACAAAAGATTACTATCCAGACTATAAAACTCATAAAACAGCAAAAATCAAATGAGCTATTGAAAATGGGCTTGGGACCCAAAAAGAGAGTTTCTCAAAAGAGAAACCGAGTCTAAGAAATATCTCAAAAAAAAAAAAATGTTCATCAGCCTTAACAATTAGGAATTAGGAATATGCAAATCAAAACAATTCTGGTTTGTTTTTTTTTTTTTTTTTCGAGACAGGGTTTCTCCGTGTAGCTTTGCACCTTTACTGGATCTCGCTCGGTAGACCAGGCTGGCCTCAAACTCACAAAGATCCACCTGCCTCTGCCTCCCGAGCCCTGGGATTAAAGGCGTGCGCCACCACCGCCCGGCTAAATCAAAACAATTCTAAGATTTCATTTTACCCCAGTGACCATGGCAAAGACCAATAAAACAGCCAACAATAAATGCTAGAGATGGTTGAGAGAAAAGTTATCCCACACTGATTGCTGGTTGGATTGAAAACTGGTGCAGTCACTATGGAAACCAGTGTGGAGAATTCTCAGAAAGCTGAAGACAAATGTACTATATGACTGAGGTATACTACTACTTGGCACATGCCCAAAGGACTCAATATCATACACCACAGATACTTGCTTAGCCATAGTCATTGCTCCTCTATTCAAAATTTGCTAGCAAATGGAAATAACCTAAATGTCCTTGAACCAAGGAGTGGATAATGAGAGTATGCATATACACTATGGAATACTATTATCTTAGAAGAAAAATGAAACCATGTAATTTGCAGGTAAATGAATGGGACTAGAACAGACCATATTGTGTGAGGTAACATGGACCCAGAAAGACATATGTCACATGTTCTCTCTTTGGAGTCTCCTAGCTTTAAATCTTTAGATATGAGTACATATAATGGAGTAATTGCAGAAACCAGGAAATGAGACCACTGCCAGGGTGAGTGTTTGTGGGATCAATAGAGAAGAATAGCAGGGTACAAATGATCTGATTGGTGAAATAGGAAAAAAGCAGGATTCTAAATTAGGGAGTGAGATGGGAGAAAAGTATGGGGAGGGAGATGGTAGAATAACCATAATGATATCTGCAAAAGTCATATGAAATCATATTATTAACTACATTTTAAAGCCCCATAATACATGTAAGTTTGTATAAATACACATGTAGAGTTTAAATAAAAAATTTTCATTTGGACTCACAATGTTCACTGCAAGAGCCAAGGACCACTGTGGTGGTTTGAATGAGAATGTGAGAATGATTCCTATAGACTCACATGTTCGGATGATTGATTTTTAGTTGGTGGAACTGTTTGAAAAAAATAAGGAGGTGCTGGGTGGTGGTGGCGGCGGCGGCAGAGCACGCCTTTAATCCCAGCACTGGGGAGGCAGGGGCAGGCGGGTCTCTGTGAGTTTGAGGCCAGCCTGGTCTACAAAGCGAGTTCCAGGAAAGGCTCAAAGCTACACAGAAAAACTCTGACTCAAATAAATAAATAAATAAATAAATAAATAAATAAATAAATAAATAAATAAATAAATTAGGAGGTATGTCATTGTTGGAGGAAGTGTGTCACTGGAGGTGGGCTTTGAGATTTCAAAAGCTCATACCCTCCCCAAATCTCTTTCTCTGCCTCTGTCCAACTTGTGGATCAGGATGTAAGCTCTTAGCTACTGTTCTGGGGCTATGCCTGCCTGTCTGCTGCTATGCTCCTTGCCATAATGGTCATGAAATCACCATCTGAAAGAATCACCATCTGAATTTAGAAGGAAATAGACTAAGCTCTACCCAACCTGATGTCATGAGGCATCTTATCCCCTTTTCCAGATTCTATCAGAAACAAGTCAGAGGCATTGCCTACATTTAAAGATGGGGGCCATTATGCAAAATCATGAACACCAGGAGGTGAAGATCACAGGGACCCCTAGACCTCCCTGCACAAGGTGTTACTATGTCACTGCATGTCTGCATGCATAAAAATCAACGACAATAAACAATTGCTGTATTCTGTTCATCCTAGCAGAGCATGGAGGAAGAGTGCTCATTTCTAGCTATGGCTTAAGGAAGCTTCCTGGAGGAGGATACATTTGAGCTAGTAAAGTATGGGAATTGTAGGATTATAGTCACAGGGGCCTCTTCCTGACCCCTGGGGTCCACATGACCCTTGGCTGAGCAATCCCCACATCTGACCTTTCTGGATGCTTCATGACATCCATGACACTTAGAGACACAGACACATCCAACATGCACACTTATAAACACAGATTCCCCTGTCTAGTACAGTGGGGTTGACAGTATAGTCAAGTTTGAAGCAGTGAGCTGAAGTTCACTTTCATCGTCAGGACCAGATCGGGCCTTTCTGGTTCAGGCTGCTAGAAATGAGTTGACCCAGTCCAGCCCATCCCAGCCAGTCTTGTCAAAAGATCCTATGCTACACAGTCAAGGACACAAAGGGAAGACTTTGTAGAGCCAAGTGGAGGAACTGCTAGGGCTGTAGAAAGAAATAGCTGGAATAGTTTCTCTCTTAACAGTGGTACAGGGTAGTCAAGACAGAAATGTCCTGTGGAGCCCCAGGCATGTGAAGGGTGTCACATTTCTACCGTGGTCCCAGCTGGACTTTGCTAGGTGCATTTTCACATACATCAGCTCACTCATGTCTGCACACTGAGCCCCTGCTCTGTGCACACGCACTCTCAGAGGTGACAAGTTTGCTTCTGGATGCCTGGCCTGGCTTGGCTCATTAGTCCTGTGCTCTCAGCTGGGGTTGGGTGGCTGCCAATCTGTGGCAGGGGAGTGGCCAGAGGGCAGGCTGCCCTGGATCACGCTGCCAAGTGAGCTGCCACTCACAGATGTGGCTATGTTGGAAACAGTTGCCAAACCCAGGTCCTGGTGCCCTCTGGAACAGATAGTCCTCCTTGCTGGTCACCTCCCACTCTGGCTCCCTTCCTTTCCTGGGTCACCTTCCCTTCTCCTGTCCTTTCCGCTTTCCTTCTTGGACCTCTTCTCTACCCTGTGCACATCCTGCTGTTCCCATTGACCCCATGTGGGGCCAATTCGACTGCACTCTATGGACATCTGGGTGCTTTCTCAAGCTCTTCCTGTCTCTAACATCTCTTTCCACTCACTCCTGCTTCTCTTCCCTCCCATCCCTCTGAATCTACAGTAGTTGTCTTTCTGTTAAACATCAGCAGCTAGGCATAGTAGTGCATTTCTGTAATCCTAGCATTTGGGAGATTGAGGCAGGAAGATTGCTATGAATATAGGCTAGAAAGAGCTATGCAAGTACTAGGCCAGACATGTCTTGAGACAAGTGTCTTTGAGACCTTGTCTCAATAACAACAACAAAAACAAAAATAAAACAGCAAACACCACCAGCCCCAATTCTCACTATATGAACTCTCTTTTACTGCCCTAGACTTATTTAGTGGGCTGGCAAGAACAGGGATCTGGAACCTACTAACTTGATTTTTTTTTTAAGCTTTTAAAAGAAGCATTTATTTGTAGTATGTGCATTACAGGAAACACAACACAAGAAGCCAAGAATAGCCCCCCAGTCACAAGCAGCTCAGCTTAACGTGCCCTTCTAGGCGCTGCAAGTGTACACACATTTAGGGAACTGAGATTATACAGGATGTACCATGCTTTCCCCCACGTTGCGAATATTCACCAACTAAAAACCCCATGCTACAGGAGTATTTTGATAACCAAGAATACACCACGCTATTTCAATCTGTCAGACAAAACTGTAATCCTTTCTTCCTTGGCAACAAAAATTTCATAGAAGACAAAAATGGCAGCAGGCCTCTAGATAGAAGTACTGGTGAAGTTACAATTAAAATTCTGCATTCCTCAATGCTCAGCTTACAAGAAAACAAAGCCACAGACCACATGAAGTACAGCATTCCTAAGTTTATCATCAGATCTATATACTAAAATATGAGGAAGAAGGCGTGTTCCTTCCTCATATTTTAGTATATAGATGTGATGATAAACTTAGGAACCTACTAACTTTAACTGTGTTCCTGACCCTCTACCCCCACCTATGCCTGCAATTCTAATTTATAGGCATATAGGCCCAGCCTGGTACCGGGGTGCAGTGAGAAATGGTTTCTTTTCATACATACATCTGTTTGTTAATGCACCCCCATCTCCAGACATCACACACATAAAGTGCATGGACACCTGCATATACAAGGTCTTCACAAACAGCCTTGTGGCAAGATGAGCAAGGAGGCAGCGAGGTGAGAGTCCCAGGCAATATCAGTGCACCTGCATGGAGGGAGTCAGAGCAAGCCGCTCTTCAACACAGCAGCCAGCAATTTCCATGTGGGGTTCCTGTTCTCCCCAGGTCTGCCCTGCGCTGGCTTTGGGTACCCTCATTCTCTTGAATCAGTTCCTGGGATCGTTTCTAGGGGCCTGTTTGGCTTCAATAGGCTTCAGGGTTGTAAATCCCGGTCTGGAAAGGCCTGTAACCTGAGGAATCAGAAGGAAGCCCCAGCCCAGGGATGGGATGGCTTCTACCTGCTCCTCCATTGGCTCTGACAGCACTTCAGGGTTATTGAAGGGCTCCCAGGCTGCCTTTGGGGGCTCTCATTGCCCTCAAAGAAGGAGGATAAATCTGAAGTAATTAAATGTAGGTCATCTAGCTGTAAGCCCGCCACAGCCCACTACAGCAGAGGCGTGTTTGCCGTGGGGCTTGGCAGGTCCACCTTCTCAGCCAGCAGCATTTGCATGGCTACCCTGGGTACCTGGGCCTGGAGTATTATTTTTAGAGTCTCAAACCCTGGGATCAAAGCCTCTGCCCCTCCAAGTGGTCAGGGCACTGGCCCTTGAAGCTCCCCTATGGGCCTTTCCTCTCATCCAGACCACCTCAGGCCACCAGTGCTGCTTAAAATTGAGCTGTAATACACTGGGGAAAGCCCCAGTCCTCCTGGGTCCTCTGAGTCCCTTCCACTTTATTTCTTTTACCAATCATAGGTCCATCCACCTGCACACATGCATACAAGAACAGGGACTCTGGAGCTTTGGTGGTGGGGTTGAGGGGCCAGGGCTCTAGCTGGGGCAGCTGTAGTCTGGCTCATCAGGCCAAAGGACTTGGTCTCAGAAGGCCTGTGACTCACCTCATGGGGCAAGGGACTTCGAGGTGTTACCTTCATCTTAAGCTGAGTAGGGGATTTCTCCAGACTCAGCTTCTCAGACTCTGAGTTCCTGGAGCCATCTTGGTCCCTTGCCTTCTCTTTTTGCATGAGATGGAAGCTCATGGGGCAAGGAAAGCCAATGGAGTCAGAGAATAAATCTAGTCTTTAGAATTCTCTGAGTTCACTAGGAATCCAGGAACTGAAAGCTTATGATCCTGTCTTAAGATGCTCCCTGTTTAAAAAAAAAAATGCTCTCTGTTGTGAGACTTTGGTCACCTGCTCAGATGGACTCATTTTTTTTTTTTTTCGGTAAAGACAACACTTCTGGGGAGTAGTAAATGGAGTCGATCAAGATGAGGTGTGTCATGAGGCCATAACAGCCAGAAGAACAGGTAGGCCACCCAGCCACAGAACTCTCCCACTTCTGCTTGATTCCCCCAGACTCAATCTGCTGCCATCTCTTCCCTCCCAACTTCCCATCCATGCTGCCCTGGACCAGCCCCAAACTTGGGCAGACATACCCTGCTCAAGTGCAGGCCATGCCAGCTACAAGAACAAGTAGGACACCCACCCTCAGAACTTCCCACTTCCATGCTTCCCCCATATATAATCCTTCACCACCACTCCACACTCCACTTCGCTGTGTCCCTGACCCCAACTTGGACTGACAATCCCTGCTCAAGTGCAGGCTGCACTAGCCAAAAGAGCAGATAGGTGAACAGATGGGTGAACTCGGGCAGAGACCTTCTGCTCTACCAAAGACTGTGGAAGCTGCCAGAAGTCCAGGAGACTGCTTGCCCATGGAAGTGCTCCACTCTCTTTGCATGCCTCCAATATCCCCAAGCTGCTGGATACAAGATTAACTCACAAAATAAATAACCCTCCTATATTCAAATAACAAATGGACTGAGAAAGAAATCAAAGAAACAACATTCTTCACAATAACTGCAAGTAATATACAATATCTTGGGGTAGGTAACTCTAACCAAGCAAGTGAAAGATTTATGACAAAAACTTCAAGTCTTTGAAGAAATTGAGGAGGATACCTGATGATGGAAAAATCTTCCATTCTTGCCATGCTCATGGATTATTAGGATTGATGTAGAAAATCCCAAAGAAGGCCACAAAACCCTGTTGTAACTAATGAATTTAGCAATGACATAACGAAAGTTTTATATTTATATACTAGAAATGAGAAAGTGACTAAATATACCTTTCATGGTAGTATTAGAAATATAAAATAATTAGCAATAAATGTATTAAATAGACTTATATAGTGAGAATTATTAAACGTTTCAGGAACAAGATGTCCAATTTCAAAGGTTATCTAAATAAAATCAAGGCCTTAATAAGATACAGTAGAATGGCATTTTAAAATTCAAAAGACTGGCAATGTCAAATGTTATGAATAACATGAGAAAGCTCCATTGTTATTTGATAGCTTGGAGTATTAAATGTTACTCTCACTTTGGGCAAGTATTTGAAAAATGGGCAAGCATTTGTAGTGTCTATGCATATATAATATAAACAATCTTTTTTCTAGATATTAACACATATGATATAAAAATTATTTGTGGAAAGCATTGTTCATATTTTTTCTTAGCAGCTTTGTTCAAAATGAAAACAACTCAAATTCTACCAACATCTGATTGGATAAACATATGATGGTACATTATATGTATAGAATGTCACATAGTGATATAAAGCATAAGACTGTCATAATGTACTTTTCATGAATGTCATCTTGATCTAGTTTTGAGGGCCTGGCCAGTCCTGCTTTTAAGTAGTTCAGTCAAAATACCCAGCCACCTCCTTATAGAACTGTTACAGTCTTGTAACTTCATGCCCATCTAAACTGTTTATGTTTAGGTGCCAATCAGAGACAACCACTATTACCCAAAAGCCATTGAAGGTATTCAAAACAGCCAAAATTATTTCTCTCCCAACTTATTCCTTCATGCAGGAAACTAAAACAAAACAGAACAAAAAACCACTTGGCCTTGATTTATTTCTGTATGTCTCATGGTTGATGGTACTACTTCTGGTATGATAGATGTGAGGGTCATGGTAAGAATTGTAAGGGAAAGAAAGGAATGCCATATTATTAAAATGTTTTGTATTTCTGTATGAAATTCAATAAAAAAATCAAATACATTTCAGCCTTTAGCTAGTTACAAAATAATGCTAATTAAAACAATTAAAATCCAAAGTTAACATTGTTGGTATATAAGAAAGCAGCTGATATTTGTATATTAACAGTGTCCTGTAAGCTTGCTATAATTACCTGTTTGTTTCCCCTTTCCTTCTTTATCACTTTAAAAATTTTTATAACCTAACAATTGTATCAACTGCAAATACATTTCTTTTCTTTCCATCTTTACACCTTTCATTTATTTTTTTCTTCTCTTAACTAGAACCTCCTATATAGTTCTGGAAAGAAACTCTGAGAAACATTTAGGAAAGCTTAAAGTGTCTATCTATCAAAAATGGTGCTAGCTGTACCTCATTATTCTTTTCTGTTTTCTTTATCAAGTTGTACTAGTTTTCTACCTTTCCTAGTTTCCTGGCAGTTTCTTCCCAGAGTAGGTATTTTTCAGACCTTGTTAAGCCCATCACTGTAATATTTATATTTATTAAGTTGTAGAACAATCCTTAGTTTCATGAGGATCCAATCAATGAGTAGCCCAATCTTTACATCAGGATAAAATGAAAGAATTTTCTAGTGAGAAAGTGTTTTACATCTTGAATGGGGTAGTACTTATTCTTCTAATTTACACATTTATCACAGTCAATGATCTCTTCACTGAAAATGAGTGAAATATAAGTAAATTGTACTTACAGTTCATATGCTAACATAAAAAGACATATTAAAGAGTAATTTAGAATCAACTGAAATGTTACAAGCATCGCTGACCAAAGGCCTGGCTCTGGGTCCAGATGCACTACATTGAGAGAGGGAGTGGGGGGGGGGGTGAGGTCGAAGAGGGTGGAGATGGAGAAGAGGAGAGAATAAACACCTATATACATTAATAGCTTGCTCAAAAATAGTAAGAATTTTGAGTCTCCACTTTGCTCACATCAATGTTGTAACATAAAAAAAAAAAGGAAACAAAAGCCAGTAAATATACATGTGTACTTTATCTGTGGGGCTCAGATACCATAGATAACTTGAAGATAAATCGTTCTTACAGTGCTAGCCTGGTCTTCCCTTTTAAGGGAGCTGGAATTAGGAACAACAACAAGACAAACTTTGAAAATTGATTCTAATTCCTGGGATTCAATAGTAATCCCCTTCTTTTCTTTATTTTTCCCTAATACTGAGAAACTTCAGACACTATTATCTATTTGGCCATCTGTTACTATGGATGAGGGTGCCTGCAGCACACCAGTAATAGGTTCCCAAGCTTTTGCCTGAAAGGAATGGAGAAGGAGCCAGTGACAGATGATAGATAAGTGCAGCACCAATTGGAAGGATGCACGAGATGAACCAGAATTTTTATACTGTCTGTTCTCATTGCAGCTTTTTGGTGGGGGCAATTTTAGTCTTTCGAAACTTTTTGTCTAAAAACATCACTAATCTTTCTGTACTTTGGTTTCCCTGAGGAACATATGTGACTTGCTGTCATCTGGTCTCATATAGGGGAATGACACTGTAAATAAAAATATCTTTCTACATAATCTGAGGAAAGATAAGTTTATGCCCACAGGGTAGTGAAACTCTTAGCCTGGGAATATGAGTTTTTGTGGAGAATCATGGTTAATAAATAGATTTACATATGGTCAAAGTGCTGAGAATAAGTGACTGATGAGTCTTCAGGACATCTATGCTGTCTCCTATCCCTAAGACCTAGCAATTTCACAAGAGAGAAGATGGAATGATTTAAGAGTCTGAAGATGAAGAAGAGTCAAGAAGCACTGACATCCAGATATGGCACTGTCATTGCTGCCATGAGCATTGATCATATATGGATACCTGTACAAGAATAGGCCTTCTAACTTTCTGTTATGAATAGAGATTTCCATGAATTTGCATCCTTTCTTAAGAATTTAATGGCTGGGAATGGCTATTGCAGAGGGAGTGTCCCTTTTTTTCTAATGGTGTAGTCACTGGGAGAATAAGTAGGAAGAATAAGGGAATAAGACAGGAACGAAAGTGGATATAATGGGTGGTAGGGAATGCATACACTGATAATACATTTTTGTGTATAAGAGAAACCATCAAAAAATTTAAAGAATAGACACATGCAAAGAATGAGAATTAATAAAGCAAGATTATCCCTTACTAACCATACACAGACATCTCATGTCATCTGAAATAATATTGACAATGCATGTCCACGATAGTAAATTAGCAATCCAATTTTAGGTATTTTTATAGCACGTTAAAACAACAATCATGATAAAATTCTATTGGGAACACCAGACTTTAAAAAACTTGAAAACTCTTATAGGATCTTATATAACCAGAGTTATAAATCAAATTTAATTCAAAAGATGTTCAAACAAAACCAAGGTTGGATAAATCACAGGGACAAATAGCCAAACGAATGGAAACACATGAACTATGAACCAAAGGCTGAGGGGCCCCCAACTGGATCAGGCCCTCTGAATAGGTGAGACAGTCGATTGGCTTGATCTGTTTGGGAGGCATCTAGGCAGTGGTACCAGGTCCTGGGCTCATTGCATGAGTTAGCTGTTTGAAACCTGGGACTTATGCAGGGACGCTTGGCTCAATCTGGGAGGAGGGGACTGGACCTGCCTGGACTGAGTCTATCAGGTCGATCCCAGTCCTTGGGGGAGACCTTGATCTGGAGGAGGTGGGAATGGGGGTTGGGCTGGGGGGAAGGGGAGGGGGCAGGAAGGGAGAGAACAAGGGAATCTGTGGCTGAAATGTAGAATGAATAGTATTGTAAAATAAAAAAAAAGATGTTCAAACAAATGCTTAATAAAATTTTATGAGAGAACTTTAAGACTAATGATATTTTGTATCCTGATAATTCCTTTTGTTTTCTCTTGTTAAATTGTAGCTGGAGAGTTTCTCTCCAGCTCCTGCCAAGCACGGGCAGTCCAGCAGCCCACTTATAAAATAAACACACAGATGCTTATATTATTTAAACTGTTTGGCCTAATGACTCAGGCTTCTTGCTATCTAGCTCTTACATCTTAAATAAACCCATTTCTATAAATCTATACCTTGCCACATGGCTCGTGGCTTACCCATATCTTACATGTTGGTACTCATGGTGGTGGCTGGCAGCGTCTCCTGACTCAGCCTTCCTGCTCTCAGAATTCTCCTCTCTGCTTGTCCCGCCTATACTTCCCGCCTGGCTACTGGCCAATCAGCATTTTATTTATACAGAGTGATATCCACAGCATTAAATATTTTGATTACTTGAGGTAACATAATTTCAAGAAAAAATATTATTGATATTTCATGTCATATCACATAAGCAGGTTTTATTTTTAGGCTAATGAAGCTGCAGCTACCAGTTATTAAAATAGTCTTTGTGACATTGGGGATAGTATCTATGGGCTTCTGCAAGGCAATCAGCAACCACTCCTCTGTCTGAGCTATATTCCCAACCCTGAAATATCTTCCCCTCCTTCTTGCTCTTCTTTTTCTTTAGCTTGACACATGTTCATAGGAACATGGATGAAAGGTTGTATCTTTTCCTTTTTTGTTGTTTAAAAAATTGAGAATCTCATTTACTATTATTCTAATTATACCATTTCTATCCATCCAACTCTTTCCAGGCCCCACCTATATTGTTCTCAAATTCATGGTCTCTTATTTATTTATGGTCACACACATACACACACATACACACACACACACACACACACACACACACACACACACACACAGTTCATATAAGTATGTTCTTAGTACTGACCACTTGGGAATGGATAATGGATAATCTATTAAGAGACTTTTCACAGGAGAAGATCAATTTCCTATCTCTCAGTAGCCATTAATTGCCTTTATCTCTTCATCTAAGGGTGAGGCCTCATGAAAATTCTCCCATCCATGTTGAGCTTTTGAAGTAAAAAAAAAAAAAAAAAAAAAAAAAGAAAAAAAGATGTCTTTCTAAACTGAGTGTTACCTAAAATAGATGATGACCATTTACACCTCAATTATCAAGTGAATTATTCATACAAAGTATAGACTTTAGAGTATTTTATTTGATGGACAAACATGGCCCTCAACTATACTAGAACTTTCTTGCTTAAAGTTCATTTCATTTAAATTATTTCCAGGTACTTACTGCCTCATGGTTGTTCCATGTTATAAGGATCCTAGAGTAAGCTAACATTAAATGATATGTTATTGTTGAAGATGGTATTCTCCTACGACTCTCTGAAACTTGAGGAGTAACAAAATGTAACAAAATTGAACTATCGATTGCTGAACTGGCATGAAGGAAGAATCATTGTTTCATCAAATTCTCCAGCTAGATCCTCGGCTTTAAAGAACTGTGGGCTTATGCTGTGGGTATGACTTCTAACTACTTTTCATCAGGAACATCTGCTTAATCTAGTGAAAAAAAAGTCTGTGTTTTTCCCCCATCCACATCTACAGCCCTTTGGGGAGTCCAGGCTTGATGGACTGATGAGCTGCTTTGCACTTTGTGCTGAGTTAGGCTTCTGTTTCTCTGTACTTTTCGAATGTCTTATCATCCTATCTTTGATTTCTGATGTTCTTTCAAAGTGTCTTATTAGAATGCAGTCTATATTTGCAAATATAGAATTCTTGAAATTCATTCACACATATGCAGGAGATCCTAATCTGCCATTTCTATCTGTCCCAATATTGATTGCTAAAGTCGGTAACAGCTGACACATTTTATTTCACAAGAAAATATGATATGCCAATTACCAAACAGTCAAAAAATGGTTGTGGTTATAATGTATGAAGGGTTAATATTGAAGGCAAAAATACAAGGTAGGTTCTTGTGCAGAGAGGTGATGCCCATGACTGGAAAAGGGATTAAGGAGCACAGATACAGGACTGCCAAGGGATAGAACTTTCAGGCACAAATCTACCTGGCAGGCAGTTTGAGTGTCAGCTTGGAGCATCATTTTGAAGTGGACCATGTATCCTGGTCAGGAGAAACTATGCTTGAATTGAGATCCAGGGACAGTCAGAAGCTAATCCTCAGGTGATCTTCCTGAAAGAGTTCCCTAACAAATGACTGATGAGTCACATGCTATGAAATCTATGGGGGCCAGTTCTTCTTTAATAGTCTTCATTGAGGAATTATACCGTGATATCGATCAGTTCACAATATGGCATTTCAGTCAGAGATGACTTGAAATATTCAGAGGCAGAATTGTTATTGACATTGAATTACTTTTGTGGCATACTGGCAGATTATGGTTATAATTTTTATATAAAATGCAGTAGAATCTACAGATGGGACAACATGAGATTTAAAAAGTTTATGTACAGCAAACAAAAAAACAAACATAAAAACAAAACAAAACAAAGAAAAAACCTACTAACAGATAAAAAAGCTCACAGAATGAGAGAAAGTCTTTATCAGCTATACTTCAGACAGTGGCCTAATACTCATAATTTATAAATAATATAAATAATTAAACACCAAGGAAACAAAATGAATAAATGGGCTAATAAAACAGATGGTTCTTACAGTAAGAAACATGATGGAATATAGTCAAAAGACACCAGAATCATAAAAGAATATGTAAAGGTATTCCCTCTAATTTCAATTACATTATAGTCATCACACCATTTTTTTTTCTCATGGTGCTAATTTCTTCAGCCACCAGTTTTTTTTTCAGCCACTAGTTTTATAAGCCCCAATTTTAAGCTTGCTTCTTTCCTCACCAAACTGAAAGTTTTTGCATCCTGTTCTGCTTTTTGTTCCCGATTCTCACTCTATATCTGACTGAAAGCAGTCACAAAGACCTATAATACCACCTGAATGCTGAGCTGCACTGAAATTTTTACTATCATGTTAATTAGTTTCTTGTCTTCAAATTCAGCCTTCCACAATTTTTCATATGTAACCTTATATGTAAAATATGGCCCTGTAGTAATGTGAATGCAATTCTCTATTTTTTAAATTTCCAATGTTAATTTTATGTATGATTTATTACCCCAAGATTCTAGATGCTATTCTTGTCCAGGTCTCCTTCCAGGTTATGAGAAAAAAACTGCATCTTTTTCTCTGTTTTCTTGGAGGGAATGTGTTCTTTGAAAACTTGTTCTGCTTTATTGCTTACATTCATGTAACTACCTAGCTGTCCTATATTTTCCTTGGCTTATCATATGCATCACTTACTTATTGTGATATTTATTTTGTGTACTTTTTGTTATAGTCTACAATTTTGGATTGTTATTTAGTTCATCAGAGAAGTGTTTGGTTAATTTAGTGTTCTAAGGTTCATTATTTTCTGGCTGTGGGAGGTCCTAATTTGAAAGTTATTTTGTCATTAATATTATTTTATGTGATTGGGACATGATGATGATCATATATTATGCCTATTCTGTAAATCAAGGATTGCATTCTTAAATGAGAATTCTAGATATCCTGTCTATGTATTAGTAAAATTAATTTTAGTGTAACCTCTGCATAGTCTAGTCTTCAGACTAATTCAAATAATTGCTTAGTATATTATAACTCTTAATATATTATAATCCAATTTACATGGATATTATATTAGATCTGATATTTTATTTTCTTACTTATTGCAGTTTTGTATATTTCTTTTGCTAGGTACTATTTCCTGAGATTGAGACTCTTTGCTGTGTAGGCAGGAAAGGTAGTGTGCGCCTCCCAGGATCTCTTAAATGTCAGCTGTTGATCTCCATGTCAGAGGTGTGCTACCTCTCATCACATAAAACAGGTATAACTGTAAAAAGGATAATCTTGCCCTGTAGTGTAAATATATTTTATATACATCACTGAGTTGGTTAGCTTGTCTGTGATAAAGTCATATAACTTCAAATATTACGCCAGTGGTCACTTTATTGATTCTATTCCTTTTTTATTTTTTATTTTTTTTCAGTTTTTTTTGATTTTTATTATTATTATTATTATTATTTTATTTTACAACACCATTCAGTTCCACATAATAGCCACAGATTCCCCTGCTCTCCCCCTCCCGCCCCCCTCCCCCTCCCCCTAGCCCACCCCCCCATTCCCACCTCCTCCAGATCAAGGTCTCCCCCGAGGACCGGGAACGACCTGGTAGACTCAGTCCAGGCAGGTCCAGTCCCCCCGCTCCCAGACCGAGTCAAGCATCCCTGCATAAGTCCCAGGATTCAAACAGCCAACTCATGCAACAAGCCCAGGACCCCGCACCACCGCACAGCTGCTTCCCAAACAGATCAAGCCAAATGACTGTCTCACCCATTCAAGGGCCTGATCCAGTTGGGGGCCCCTCAGCCTTTGGTTCATAGTTCATGTGCTTCCATTCTTTTGGTTATTTGTCCCTGTGCTTTATCCAACCTTGGCTTCAACAATTCTCGCTCATATAAACCCTCCTCTTTCTCACTAATTAGACCCAGCCATGCATGTCTGCATCCAGGTTCCTCGGTCCTTGGATGGGGTTTATGGCACAACTATCAGGGTGTCTAGCCATCCCATCACCAGAGTAGGTCAGTCCCGGCCATCTCTCGACCATTGCCAGCAGTCTTTTGTGGGGGTATCTTTGTGGATCTCCGTGGGCCTCCCTAGCTCTCTGCTTCCTCCCCTTCTCATGTGGTCTTCATTTACCATGGTCTCCTATTCCTTGTTCTCCCTCTCTTTTCTTGATCCAGCTAGGATCTCCCACTCTCTTTCCCTCGACCGCCGCCCTTCATTGCTCCCACTCATGACCAGGCTGTTCATGTAGATCTCATCCATTTCTCCGTGTCTTTTTTGGGGTCCTCTATTCCTTTTTTTTTTTTTTTTTTTTTTTTTGGTTTTTCGAGACAGGGTTTCTCTGTGTAGCTTTGCGCCTCTCCTGGAACTCACTTGGTAGCCCAGGCTGGCCTCGAACTCACAGAGATCAGCCTGGCTCTGCCTCCCAAGTGCTGGGATTAAAGGCGTGCGCCACCACCGCCCGGCATCCTCTATTCCTTTTTTAATGAATCAAATCCTATGAACTCTACCGATTGCCAGGAAGGAGTATATTAACTTAAAATGAACATGTTTGCATAATTTGTATCACCATTTATTGAATAAAAGCTATTCCTATCTCAGCTTCAGCAACTTTAGTCTCCCTGAACAATTGAGTTGCTTCATAACAAGTACTACAGCAATCACAACTTCTAAGTTATTCAAATTTAATCACCAAAGCCAGTACCACTCTGATTTCACATTATACTTTGTATAATAGTACATACATGACCTATATCATATGTATATAACATATATACTATAGAACAGCAAAGAACGTGTTTGAAGAAGCCAAGGAATATATAGTTGATACTGAAGTCACATGTAGAGAGCAGTTCGCGGAACAGAAGTCCTGCGATTGTCAGAAGGTAAGGGATAAATTCAGCCACAAAGATGCTAACGCACAAAGCGATCAGGCACAGGTTCATGTGACAGGCAGTTTGGAGTGTCATCCTGAAACTGACCATGTACCATTGGCAGGAGAAATCATGTTTGAGCTGACCTGGAGAAAGCAAGAAGTTCTTTTCCAGGTGTTTTTGTCAAGAGGATCCCCTAAGAAGTGTCAGAGTGATGGTTTGGATGCTACAGCAGCAGCATCTAGTACTACTACTTCCTTTATAATATCATGGTGGGAAGTTATATTGGTCAACACATGTTTCTGGCGTTCCTGGTATCATTTTGAATTATCGCACATAGAATTTTTAATCATTATGAATAGTCTATCTTCTCATGTGCTGGTAGGTAGCTGGTGGCTGATTACTTGTTTAAATATGACACAGAGTTACTCTACTTTGACCATTGTGCTCATAACGGAATAACTCATGAAAAACTACTGTCTCACGAAGTAGAAAATTCAGGGTAGTACACAACCCCAAAGCTCCCATTCTATTCAGTATTGGCTAGTGCAGATCAAAGCACGGTCTGTTCTCTACAATCTACCCCATGACTCTGACAACAGAAGTTCAATGACTCTGTCGCCAGAAGAATCACATTGTTCTTTCTACATGATGCATTATGGAGATTACCGGGGAAAGCTTTATGGAAGCACAATCCCAATAGAGTGGCCAAAAATAAGAACAATGTTTTTCCTAGGTGATAATAAATTGAGCTGCTCGGGTTAGATCGGCCACTCTTGATCCAGATCAGAAGATTCCAACTGCACTGGAAGGCTGCACATGGTATGTGTTCTTTGAAGGGCATGCTAGTTTGAGTACGGATTTTGTTAGTGCATTCATGTTAGGCTGTCAGTGCAACTGAGTTTGTGTTTCATGTTATGGCTGCATGTTTGTGAAATCCATAGAGTGTTTGTTTATTGCTAGTGAAAGGTATTGGGTGCTATTTTGAGTGGAATTAAATGATATTCAGTAATTATTTGGCTAGACACAAAAATACCTAAACATATGTTCATATCTGGGTATCCATGTCATTTCACAAAGTAGTTAGTTAAGGATAATGTAACATGAACAGTCACATAAGATATAAAATTAAATTTAAAAATTCTCAGTAATCTATATCATTTATCTATCTATCTATCTATCAATCAATCTATCTATCATTATCTATCTATCTATCTATCTATCTATCTATCTATCTATCTATCTATCTATCTATCAATCTATCTATCATCTATCTATCTATTTATCTATATCTATCTATCTATCTATCTATCTATCTATCTATCTATCTATCTATCTAATCACCAGTAAACTAGAAACCTGTAATATGATTAAAACTATGTCATGGGGACTGAAGTGATACCTCAGCAGTAAAGAGCACTGGCTGCTCTTCCAAAGGACCCGGGTTCAATTCCCAACACCCACATGGCAGTTCACAACTACCTGTAATTCCAGTTTCAGGGGATCTGACACCCTTACACAGACATACATGTAGGCAAACACCAATGTACATCAAATAAATAAAGAAACAAATCTTAAAAAAAAACCAATGTCAAAAAATTAATTAAAACAGACAAAGGAATTTTTAATAAAATCATGTTAGTTGCATTATTTGATGTTTGCTTCTCTTCTTTATGGTGCTTTGTCTATTTCCTTAACTAGCCAGTTTCTCGTGAGAATAAGACCCTTCCCTTTGTTAGTGGTATGACTTCCAATCTCATTAAGCATTAATTTTTCATCTGTGTTGATTGAAGTTATGCCTCTTTCCAGCCCTGTGATCAAGTATAACAAAGAAGGATGTAACAGCACAAGGCAGGCATTGGCTTAACAGAATTAATTTTTAGTTTCTGATCACAAATCTCCACAGGGATTTGTTCATATCATCAAATGATTTAATTTTTTTGGAAAATCATATCACTTCAAATATTTTGCAGTAGTGATTTTATTTGTTGAATTTTAGTGAAATCATGATAACTACTACAGCTCTCATTAGTAAAGTATGCCAGGAGTGTAATCATGTACATTTGACCTTATATCTATGTCAGAATTTGCAAGTTATTTCTTTCATCAGCTTTAAGCCACCAAGCACTTTTGAGTTATCTTGGTAAACATGACTAAGGCAATCATAGTTCTAGATTCTCTTCAAATTTTGATTGCTAAATTAATAACATTCTGTACATTATACTTCACACAATGACATATGGATTACAGACCAGCAAGTGAATAAATGAAGACGCCATGGGATGTAAACAGTCAGTACTGAAAGAGAACTCAGGGAGCAAATACTGGTGTAGAAGGTTGATACTGCTGGCTGAATAAATGATCAGGAAACCCATCCGAGCACTGCCAAGACACAGAGAAATTATGCATTGGCAGGCAGTTCTGAATGTCATTTTGATGGGTCACCCTGAGGTGGACCATGCAGAGTTGGAAGAAGAAAGCATGCTTAAACTGAAATATGAGGACAGTGGGAAATTCTCTTGTTGATGCACCCCAGTAATTCCCTGACAAATGACTGAGTGATGGGCAGGCAGTTGTGCCATTGTCTTGGAGTGCCTCTGTTTCTAGTCTTTAGTTATGGGAGAGAGAACTGGTGTGATAGATGGAGTTCATGTGTCTGATCGTTCTTTTAGTTTTGAAATGTCTGTGGGTGGAACTTTTTATTGGCACTAATAAATTATTTACCAGTTGTGGCCTGTGGTGTGCTGGCAGGTGGGTGTTTACTTGTATAAACAGGGCATTCTACTTTGGAACTTACAGTCAAAATGCAGCACCTCACGGCAAATTTCTGTTTATAAGATCGATTCACTCAGGCAAAGCAGAGCCAGAATGTTACTATTCTGTACAATAGAGTGGACCACAAAGCATGGCAAGGCTTTTCTCCATATTTAAAGAGATTCCACAAAACCCAGCTTTGATAGTAAAAAGTAAAAAATGGACCACATGGAAGTAAGCTTAACAAAAATTTTAATATCAATGTTAACTTTTATATACTTTCTTTAAGTTACAAAAAGTGGGAAGAAACTATGTAAAACATAGTTTAACATTGTAATTCTTATGGTTTATATTTCTGATAAATATCTCACTGTACACTAAGGGAATAAATAAAATTTTAAAATCATTTATTTTTTTTATGCCCGAGTGTATGTATGTGCTGGAGTCTATGATGTTCAGAAAATGTCATTGGATCCCCTGGAACTGGAGTCACAGGCAAATGTGAACTGAACCTGGGTTCTCTGTAAGAGTAGTAAACACTTCTAAGTTATCTCTCCAGATCCAAAAAACATACAAATAAAAATTCATGCATTTGACTCCTGTAAAGGCATCTGGTTATAAACACAAAATATTTTAAAGTAGTAAATCCTGACAATATTTTTACACTGAATGCTTAAAACATACAGCAGATTTCTTTAGAATACTTTCAAAGGTCTGAAAGAAAATTATTTATATAATTCTATTTATGTAATAATTATAACAATAAAAGTAAAAAACAGAGTCAGTTCTAGACCACCAAGTAACAGAATTTGTCTGAGGAGATAGTCACCAAAAAAAAATTATAAAGAAACTATTTTGGATGTCCAGAGTAATCCTAGATAGAGTTTTCTTAGCTATCAGATTCATAAGTAGAAAGTGAGGTAGCAAGGATATGGGCTAA
Source organism: Peromyscus maniculatus bairdii (assembly GCF_049852395.1). Lineage (NCBI taxonomy): Eukaryota > Metazoa > Chordata > Mammalia > Rodentia > Cricetidae > Peromyscus > Peromyscus maniculatus. The sequence goes on along the minus strand of NC_134857.1, from coordinate 93,493,340 downwards.
CCTACACTATTTTTCCCCATTTCAGAAGATACTGTCTTCCAGGTTTAATATGAGGGTGACTTAAGAATGAACACGGGGACTATAAACTTAGAAGAAATGTTCATTTGTCCTAATGTCACTGTACTTTCTCTGGCAAACAGCTTTGATGTTTCTTTGAACTTTGACAGGCTGCATGATGTAATTCCCAGTAACAGATTAGAAACAGAGTACATACTTTCTACTGTAGCAAAAAGGAAATTGTATCATAAAAACAATGTTTAAGTAGGTAAGACATTAAGAAGAAAAATTAACAATTCAGTAAGAACGTGTATTTAAATGCAAATATATATTAGTAGTTTAACCCAATATAAGAAAATTGTTTATGTTAAAAGCACAAGCATTTTCTGGTATGATAAAAATTGATAAAAGTAGTTGATAAAAATAAGAGGCTATAACAAAAATTACCCATGCAAATTGTGTCAAACAATCCAAACCAACCAACCAAACAAACAACAACAACAAAAACCCAGTGAATATAACTATGAAATCCAGTGAGTTTTTACAAAATAGAGGCCAAATTAATGGCCAAGGTAAATCTTTTATATATCAAACTACTTTACTGTGACTAGAAACTCATTAATTTCAAAATCTTTGAATCAATTTTATGTTAAAAAAAGATCAAGGCTGGGGCGGGGGTGAAATTAGGAATATTAAGGAATGCACAATCAAACTGGGAGATATTTAAAGTACTAACACAAGTAATTATGAAGGACCAAATGGACATATCCACAGATTTACATATCCTTTGCACAGTCGTCTACGTGCGAGGTCAGAAAGTGAGTCTTCTAAGGAATTTGAACAGCACAGTATTCTACTGTCAACAGGACTAGATCCCATGGGAAACACGCATTCTTGTATTTGGCCAATTCCTTATACAATGGACGCTTACTACTTGAGCTTTAGCTGTTAGAAGAAAAGTCCTGATGAACACGTGTGCAGCTTTCTCAGTGTGCAGAGGTGAGCCACTCTGTAGCACAGATAAATATAAGTAGAATGTGCAGTATATTTGGAATTATAATGTACAAAAATTCCTCTAAAATGTAGTATTTTGTATGTTCTTTTTACATTATAGGGCACTATAGGATCATTTTCCACACTCTTAACAAAAAATTGATGTTATTGTGTTTCAAATTTTTGCCTTTCTGGCTGAAAAAAAAATTTTCAGCTACACTGTGCTTCTTTGACCACCTTTCCTGTGGAAGAGATCTGCTCATTTTGTATTAAATGTCTCTCTACTTTCCCGTTTATTTAGTACCTAGAGCTCATATGTCTTCATTATTTTATAATATGTTGTTAATTTTTTCTTCTCTCCTATTGCTCATTTTTCAGTGTTTATTCTGGTAGAAGTTTAGGTAAGTTTAGTAATTAGGGTCATACCATAGATATCCCAGAATTATTTTTGCAATGTTTTACTTTGTAAAATTGTTGTTTAATTTAAAGTTTTTTTAATTTAAGCATATGCACTTGTATATTTTTACTTCTCATCTTCTATAGATGTTAAATAAGAATGGATGTATGTGACCTTAAATAACAAAAACAAAAAATTAAGAAGGAACAATGTATTAATGATAGTTTTATCAATGTCAAAAGTCTTTCTGTAACTTTTTTGAAACTTGGGCTAGAGATATATCTCAATGCTGGAGTGCTTTGCTTGCAAACAAAAGGTCGCAGATTTATCTTCAAGATAACAGTAAAAGGGGGTTGATAAATATTGAAAATTATATTGGTTTTCTATAACAGTCTGAAAATCACTGAATTAAATTATTCCAAAGTTTTCTTTAATTGTTAATATTTTACAACACTTTGATTTAATCCACTTTTGGCATCATATTTCCCAGGAGAAATGAATGCTATTAGAACATGTTGTGAGTTAAACTGAGCACTGAAACCAGGCAGTGGTGGCGCACATCTTTAATCCCAGCACTTGAGAGGCAGAGGCAGGCAGATCTATGTGAGTTCGAGGCCAGCCTGGGCTACAGAGTGAGTTCCAGGAAAAGGAACAAAGCTATACAGAGGAACTCTGTCTCGAAAAACCAAAACCAAACAAACAAATAAATAGAGCACTGAAATCAAATGCCTTTACTAATCAGTAGAGAAGATGTTTTAGTAAAAAAAAAAAAAAAAAAAAAACCTGAAAATTTCAAACATCAACAAGGGGATTCTTAGAAGTCTCTTTGTCATGAAAAGAAAGAAAAGATATGATAAAGAAAAGTTCATTTTGGGATGTGCAGTTTAGGAGGCCTTTAAGAAAACATTTTTTTGCGGGCCTACTACCTATGGTGTGACACCTCTCATATAGCCTTGAGGCAGGGGAAGGGGCTTGGATCTGCCTCTGCTAAATGTACCAGGCTCTGCTGACTCCCCATGGGAGATCTTACCTTCTTGTAGGAGGCAATGGGGCGTTGGTTAAGGGGAGACGGCTAGAGGGGCTGGAGGAGGGAAGAGGAGGATCTTTTATTGATATGTAAAATGAATAAAAAATTTAATTAAAAAACACAGCAAGGAAAACACCACCGACTTTTTGTATTGGGTGAGTTAAATTTACTTTCTGAAAATTTTTTTCTGAGATAGATTTTACTCATGTTAATTTCTCAAGGCTCTAGTTACTATATCATTGTGTATTTAAGAAAAAAATAATTTGAGTTAAAATTTTTTTTCACATTTATCAACATCACATATTCATTCTCAGCTGTGAATATACTTATATAAATGGAAAAGCATCAAATCCTTTCTTCATAATAATTTATTTTCTCTGTGTAAGATTAAAGAGTAATGAAACAGAAACAAATAATCTCATTTTAAGTGAACATTTAAAAAATAAGACAACTGAGTATATTGTTCACTGTTATTACATTAATTTTTCTATATTCCAAGATATTTTCAACAACAAAAATGATTTGATTTTTAAAAGTAACAAATAGTAAGGGACAAGGTAGGAGGAAGGAACTCATTGTGCGGCTGGACTGCTTGGCTTAGAATTATGACTGCAGTATTTCCTGTTATATGATTTTGAACCAATCTCGCCATTGATTTGGTCCATAACTTTCTTTTCTCATTCTAAATGTAAAGATGATTACAATTCCATCTTTCAGATGTATGATGAAACATGTCATAAAACATTAAGTGTTTGTTCTTTTTCTAAATCACAGTTAACAATAGTTTTATTATTTGATACATGGGCACATCATGAGTTCTATGAATTTAATACTTTGTTTAAGCATCAAATTGTGGGTGACAACTTCAGACTTAATGATAGACATTTGATTCAGTGAATATGTTCCCATTGTGCTCTCGTTTATGTTATTGATTCAATTTGGCTCAGCGACAAACTAATGTGATCTTTAAAATTGTCTTACTGGACTTTTACCCTGGCGTTTCACACAAATCATAAGCGAGAAAGCTGAAAGTAAAAGGAAATGTTGCATATTGAAAGAGCAAGCTGATGAGCTGTGTTGTAACAGAAGAGGGGGCAAAGCAGCTCCGAGGGCAGGCAGCAGCCTTTTAAGGGCACCAGGGTGGTGGTGCCCAGTCCACTGTCAGTCACAGTAGAGATCAGATCACAATGCTGGCAGAAGTCCTATTTGGAGAATTATATAAGGTTTTCAAGAGTGAATATTGAAAGGATGAGATTATAGAAAATTATAAAATTCTAAATCTGACCTTTTTTTCAACTGAAAAGAAATTGAAACCCAAACCGTGAGATTCCTGTTGTTTTGTAATTGACAAACACTTAGCTGTAGGTTTGTATGATTGCTGATTTATACAAGTTACTCTGGTAAGTTATTCTAAAAATACATACATTTTTTCCTCCTTTTTGTACTTAAATAAGAGTTGTGTGTGTGTGTGTGTGTGTGTGTGTGTGTGTGTGTGTGTGTGTGTGTGTGTGTGTGTGTGTGTGTTTAAATGGTTTCATGATCCTTTTCAGGCTTAAGGGTTTCACGGTCTTTTTTAGGTTTGTTGACAGATCGTGTTTGCTTTCCCAGAAGCACAGAATGTACTATTTGTGTTGGAAACACTACTGAGCCTTGGAACAAAAGTTATCTTTAATTTTAGAGATCTGGTGTGCAAACTTTATGAACTTAATCTTCTTCTCTAGCCTTCATATGTGATTTATGTTAAGTGTAAGTTCATATATTTTTCTGGTGGGAGATATTGCTGGATAAATGCTCACTGACTTGAGACAGAATGCAAGGTACAATTCAGAGGAATTATGAATTATTTCAGTAAAGCAACCATAACTTGAATACTTTTTATGTGATGTTTCTTAGTAACACCTTAGAATGTTAAAAACTGTAAAAATAAAGTGTGGACACTTTCAACACTTAGTGATAGTGTAAATGGAGACATAGATGATAAAATTTCATGTGAAGATTAAAGAAACTCTAATGTTTTAATGACACTACTATTAAATCATTCACTATAAAGATATTTAACTATGAGTCCTCTAGGCTACTAATTACTAATGGCGAGAGTAGATGAGCTGCTTCTTATTGATCATTATTAATTCATTTTTATAATGTCTTAGTGTGCCATCAATTTTGGGCAGAATCCAATAAAATAATTTTGTAAATAATTAGTATTTACATATGCAAACATGGATATATAGAGATATAAATACAAATTAGAGTTTACTACTACCTTTTTCTTAACATTTAGATCAAGTTTCTTCAAATTACTTGACTTTGTATCCATAAGTAGAATTAAGCTAAATGCCTCAATTTATGACAGCTGATGCATTAAGAGGAATCTTGAATTTAAAATAGTTTTACCTCTTTAATATTTATACTGAAGTAATAAGACCTATTTTAGAACATTGATTAGAAAATGCTGTTGATAATATTATGTTTAATTTTTAGTTAGATTTCTTAATGTTAGTTAAGATTTTTAATTTTTATTCTTATATATTTTAATTTGCATTATGCATAATTATGAAATATTCTGTGTCAATTCAATAATTATTCAAACAATAACAAAATTGGGGTTGTCAGCATTTCCACCTCAAAGTTTTTGATAAACCTGTAATTGCTATCCCAAATACATAGGTGATTATATTTCACAATAGCTTATCAGATACCTGTGAGTCACAATAGGAAAGAATAAGATAGAAAGCTTCACAAAAAGTTAAGATGAGGACCAAGAAACATTAAATAATCTGTTTTCCTAGTATGCACTGTGTATGTATATTGTAATACTACAAAGCATCTATAAATATTGTATATGCTTTATTGAAAATTCAAGTGCCTGTGATTCTTTTTTTTAGTTATTAATATTTTTTGAACTTGAAATTTTTTTAAATTTTATGATTAATTTAATTTTACATATCAGCCACATATTCCCCTGTCCTCCCTCCTCCTGCCCCCTTGTCCCCCAATCCACCCCCCCCCATTCCCAGTGCCTCCAAGGCAAGGACTCAGCTCAGCCTGGTGAATCAGCTCAGCCTGGTAGATTCAGTTGAGGCAGGTGCAGTCCCCTCCTCCCTTCACCTAGGCTAAGCAAAGTGTTCCAGCATAGGCCCCAAGCTCCAAAGAGCCAGCTCATGTATTAAGGACAGGTCCCGGTCCTACTGCCTGGGGGCCGCCTAAATAGTTCAAGCTAATCAACTGTCTCACTTTTCCAGAGGGCCTGATCCAGTTCCATGGGGGCTCTTCAGCTATTGGTTCATAGTTAATGTGTTTCCACTAGTTTGGCTATTTGTCCCTGTGATTTTCCAATTATGGTCTCAATACCTCTTGCTCATATAATCCCTCCTCTCTCTCACTGATCGGACTCCTGGAGCTCCACATGGGACCTGGCTGTGGATCTCTGTATCTGCTTCCATCAGTCATTGGATGAGAGTTCTATCATGACATTTAGGGTGGTCAGCCATCTGATCACCAGAGTAGGTCAGTTCAGGCTTTCTCTTGACCATTGCCAATAGTCTATTGTGGAGGTGTCTTTGTGGATTTCTGGGGACCTCTCTAGCACTTTGCTTCTTCCTATTTTTGAGAGGAACTATTTTGTTATTCAGATGCTATCAAATGTTCTAATATATATTATCAAAGATGGAGTGTGTGTGTGTGTGTGTGTGTGTGTGTGTGTGTGTGTTGGAAATTGAACTCAAAGCCACATAAATACTAGGCACAGATTCAGGCAATGAACTGTCCTTAGCTCTGTTTGACATTATTATTATTTAAAATTTCTTACTTGTATACAAGATATTGTGATCGCATTCCCTTCCCTTTTACCTTCTTAGTCCTATACTCACACTTTTGACATCTTTCCTAACTAGTCCAACTTCTATTTTTATGTCTTTTTTATTCTTCTGTGCAAGTCTTGTGTATATGATCATATTTGCTTTGTGCTTATATTTGCAAAAGTTGTGCTATATCCAGAAGGTAACATATTACAATGTTTAACTACATCCTCCAGATCTTAGATTCCTTTTAAAAAAATCAAAATAATACTTTATATGTTTGAATGTTTTGCTTTCATGCATATCTTTGCACCATGTGTATGCAGTGCCCTCAGTGGCTGAAAGAGGAAGTTGTATCCTCAGGAACTGGAGATACAGATGGTTGTGAGTTGCATGTGGGTGACAAGAATCAAAAACAGGTCCCATGGAAGGGCAGAAGACACTATTAATGACTGAGCCATCACTCTGGGGCCCATTGTGGATAATATAGATGTTCTATTTGTGGCCAAACACTCTAAATTCCCTGATTCTCAGCCCTTTGAAGAGTTTTGAGTAATTGCTTTGACTGTCACCCATTGCTGAAGAGTTCTTTGGCTAAGGCCGAGACTTATATCAATCTATGTTTGTAAACACAAATATTTAGAAAGCAATTCAACTAGTTTATTTAACAAAACATTGGTAGTAGAGTCTACCATGGGACCCAAGGCCATAAATGCTTGACTAGGTTTACAGTACAAGGTGTGTATTCCTGCAGCCCCAAGATCCAAAAAGAAAGTGATAGCTTGTCTCCGGGACTGCCATGTTATTAATACATCTTGGCCTAAGGTTGCTATTATAACATAGAGTTCAAGACTATATTAGATCATCGCTGAATTTTCTCTCTCAATCACTTGCACAGAACCTTCCTGTACTATGAAAACTAGTCAGTGGGAAGGAAACTTACAGCTCAGTTCAACTTGATTTCTGTGTTCTGTATCCAAAGAATGTGTTGTCCTCAACACATTCCATTTTCTTTTGGCAGGTAACCGGAATCATTGTCAATAACAATACATGTATTGCCTTGCGGGCTCCCTGGCCAACAACTCGTAGTGCACTCATTTCACATGTGACACTGGGATTTTGCTTTAAAAACATATAATTTCTGGGAAAAGCTTTGGTCTGTTCAGACTACCAGCATTTTAATAGTTCAACAGATAATTTTTTTAAAAAATGGGCTCATGGATCATTCAGTCACTTGGAAATATTAGTTTACCACATTGTTAGCTCATCTACATTTATACGAACACATTCCTAGCTAGATGAATATTCTCCCAGGCAAAATTATATGTCCAATTTCTCCCTTCTTTTTTCTTTTATTAAAAATAGTTTCTTTTCTCAAGCAATATATCGTGATTATAGTTTACCCTCCCTCTACTCCTCCCAGTTCCTTCTCACCATCCTTCCCCTTTAGAATGACTCTCTTTCTGTCTCTCATAAAAGAACAGGCTTCTAAGAGATAACAACCAAACATGACAAAATAAAATATATAAAGATGAAGCAAAAACTTTCATATTGAATTTGGACATGGGAACCCAACAGGAGGAAAAGTGTCCCAAGAGCAGGCACAAGAGTCAGAGACATACTCTTTCTCACAGCCAGAAGTCCCATAAAAATACAAGGCTAATGGCTATAATATATATGCAGAGGATATGGTGCAGACCCTGTAGGCCATGTGCTGTCTGCTTCAGTGTCTGTGAACACACACACACACACACACACACACACACACACACACACATATGTATATACATATGTATATATGTATATATACGTATACGTGTATATATACATGTATATATGCATATATATATACGTATATATACATATATGTGTGTGGGGTGTGTGTGTGTGTGTGTGTGTGTGTGTGTGTGTATGTGTGTGTGTGTGTGTATGTATATATACCTTGCTTAGTTGATTCAGAGGGCCTTTTTTCTCCTGGCATCTTCCATCCTCTCTGGATTATACAGTTTTTCTTCCTCCTCTTCTGGGTAGAGATTTGATAAAGATCTCCAACTTAGATTTTCTTTCCACATAATTTACGACTGTGGGCCTCTGCATCTGTTCCTATCTGCTGCTGGAGTAATCGTCTATGATGATGACTAGAAAAGGTACTGATATATGAGTATAGCAGAATGTTATTAGGAATCATTTTATTGATTTTAGTTTTTGGCCAGTATGATCTGTCATTTGTGTTATTGAGCTTAGCCATTCTGACAGGTGTAAGATGGAATCTCAAAGTAGTTTTGATTGCATTTCCTTAATGGTGAAGGATGTTGAACATTTCTACCTTTTAATTTTTTAAAAAAATTGAAAATAGGTTCTTCTCTTTTACACACTGACCACGGGTTCTCCTCTCTCCACTCCTCCAAGCTTCCCTTCACCTCCCCTCTCACTCAGATCCACTTCACCCCTGATTTGCTCTTCAGAAAAGAATAGTCCTCTAAGAGACAATAGTCAAATGAGACAAGGCAAAGGCCCTCATATCAAGGCTGGACAAGGCAACACCATAGGAGGAAAAGAGACCCAAGACCAGACAAAAGAGTCAGAGATTCACCTACTCTCCCTGTTAGAAGTCCCACAAAACAACAAACTAACAGCCATAACATATAAGCAGAGAACCTTGTGCAAACACATGTAGTTTCTGTGCTTGCCAATCTGTCTCTGTGAGCCCATGTGAGTCCTGCTTAGTTGATTTGGTGCCAAGAACATTTCATCAAGTGTTTATTAGCCATTTGAGATCCTTCTGTTGAAATTCTCTGTTTAGATATGTATGCCATTTTCTTTTTTTTTACACCAAATGTATCACAACTTTTAATTTTATAGATATTAACACATTCACAAATAACTTATTTATTCCAGGTTCTACAGATTTTCATTGGAAGACAAAGGCTTATTGTTTAAGTTGTAGCTGACAGAGCTCTGTATACAGATAAAATAGGAGGAAAAACTTTTCTTTTAAAAATAAAATTTTAAAAATAAAAGTCTATGCAGTTGAGACTGGGTGGCTCTGACTCTGAGACATATGCTTCATTGTACTTTCCTGACACTTTTGACTTATTGAAACATATGTTCCTCTTGCGGACATACCTGTCAGATAAGTCTCCTCCAGGGTTTGGAGTTCTTCAGTTCTCTTGTGACCTCATGATACTTTATGTAGTGCTGTGTGTTCTGGTTTGCAGTCTGTTTCAGGGCTGTGTTTGTATTAAGGTGAGTTCATTTGAACATTCCATAATTCCATGGTATCCTATATAGAGAATAGTTCCCTCTTAAATGAGTTAGAATATATGGTGAATCTATAATAATAAGTTAAAGTTCTTGACTTTCTGAGGACAGAGGGGACTGAGTTTTTCTTGAAAGCATCTGTGTCCATCACGATCCCTAACTTCAAGCTCTACTATAGAGCTACAGTAATAAAAACAGCTTGGTATTGGCATGTATGCCATTTTCAAATTGCATTATCTGGTGTTTGGATATCTACTTTCCTGAGTTCTTTATATATTTTGGGTATTAGATAGAAGACTTTCTATTGGATGTGGAGTTGGCAAAATTCTTTTCCTTTTCTCTAAGCTGTGACTTTGTCCAATTGACAGTGTCCTTTCTCTTTCTGAAGGTTTTCAGTTTCATGAGTTCCCATTTATTAGGTGCTGATCTTAGTGCCTGCTCTGGCAGTTTAAGTTCAGAAAATCATCTTCTGTTTCAATGATTTCAAGGCTAGTCCTCACTGTCTCTGAGGTCTTTAATATATTTGAACTTCAGTTTTGTACATGGTGAAGATATGGATTTATTTGCATTCTTCTTTGTGCTGACATCCAGTTTGACCACCACCATTTGCTGAAGATACTTTCTTTTTTCCAATGTACGTTTCTGGCTTCTTTATAAAAAAAGTTTTTATAGGTGTTTGGGCTTATGCCTGTGTGTTCAGTTGATTCATTGATCAACATGTCTGTTTTTATTTCAATACTACATGGGCTTTATTGTTATAGCTCCACAGTACAAGGTCATATCAGAGATGGTGAAACTTCCAGCAGTTCTTTTAGTTTTCAGGAATGTTTGCTATCCTGGGCTTTTTGCTTTTCTATATGAAGTTGAGAATTTTCCTCTAAAGGTCTTCAAATAACTGTGTTGGAGTTTTGATGGGGATTGCATTGAATCTTTAGTTTGCTTGTAATAGGATGGCCATTTTTACTATGTTAATCCTATGGTGTCATGAGCATGGGAGATCTTTCCATTTTCTGATATCTTCTTCAACTTCTTTCTTCAAAGACTTGAAGTTTTTGTTGTACAAGTCTTTCACTTGCTTGGTTAAAGTTACCCCAAGATATTTTGCATTATTTGAGGTTATTGTGAAAGTTGTTGTTTACCTGATTATTTTCTCAGTCTGTCTGTCATTTGTATATAGGCAGGCTACTCTTTTTTTTTTTTTTTTCTGATGCAAGCACATAAGGGTCCTTTTATTCAGGTTCAACCTGGGCTGCTGCATAGCAGATGGAAGGAAATGTGGTGACAGCCACGAGCCCAGGTGTAGAGGGTTTTTATAGGGAAAACCCACAAGCAGGGAATTGGCAACTTGGAATTGGGTAGAAGGGGCAAGGTGATTTTTTGAAACTATTGGTCTAGACATTTGGTGGGAACAACAAACCACTGAACAGGATTATCTGGACTGCTCAGCAGGGTTGCCTAGATGTCTCCAAGGGCCATAAACCACAGAGAGGATCCTGTTAAGCTTTCCTTTCCTGTATAAACAGCAGACAGGATGTCTGCAGGAGGACACTGCTCGGTATCTGTTCGAGTTATCATGGCATATTCCTGAGCCTGTAAAGTTAAGTCTAGGCCTTCACATTCCCCCCTTCACAAGTACCAATGACAGGACTCAATCATGAGTCTTACCTGTCCAGAGGTTCAAGGGTATTGGGACCTAAGAACCATTAGCTAACAGATTTTTCTAGGGCAGTGCCATTTGTATGTATTGCCATTTTTAAGGCCCTGTAGTTCTGATCTTTGAGTACAATGAGATTAACATCTTATATAGTACCTCTTTGGTTCTACATAAAGAATGTCAAGTGTTTTATCTTATTGCAGAACCATCTCAGTTAATAAATTTATCTATTGGCAACTCTGAACCTATTTTCATGGTATGTCAATGGGCATTATAGTTGGCCATCTTGCCTCTATGCCAAGGAGTTTCCTTTTGACCCAGCATTTCAGCCTTTTCTGAACAGGGAACACGGGACAATGTATTCTCTTCTGGAACTGCTTCGAGCTGGCATTGGGGTGCTGTTGTCAGGACCCCAAAAAGACTGAAAGGCTGGTTAAAAGCTGGTCAAAGGCTGGGCAATGGGGCATCTGTCAGAGAGCTACTCAATTTTTAGAGTTAATCTTGTTTCTAACCACTTTGCTGAAGGTGTTTATCAGATGTAGGAGTTCTCTGGTGGAATGTTTGGAGTCACTTATGTACACTATGATATAATCTGTAAATAATGGTGCTTTTCCTTTTTCTGTTCCAATTTATATATCTTTGATCTCCAAAGGTTGTCTTACTGCTCTATCTAGAATTTCAAGAACTATATTGAATAGATATGTAAAGAGTGTACAACTTTGTAATGTTCCTGATTTTAATGGAGTTGCTGTAAATTTTCCTCAATTTAATTTGATTCAACAAGTAATCCTTACTAATGGGTATCATATTGTGAAGTATAACATCAGAAATTTTTGTGAAATAAAGAATACAATGATTTTTAGTTAGACATATTATCAAATTCTGACATTGTCAATCATTACATAAACCTAATTGACATAGTTTCTCTAGTCCTGTATGTATATTTTTGTGTGTACTGCAAGGCTTATAATTGACCATAAAATATATTTTCTGATATACTTTTCATTTACTAAAAATTAGGACACAATTCATGTCAATATTTTGTACAATACCTGGAACTTAGTGTATGCCTGTTATAGCCATTAACTGAGAAAATAAGAGACTTTACAAACATTTGCTAGGACTAGGAACATTAGATATGAAGTACATCTTTAATAAAGTTTGGTTCAGAAAGGTGAATGTATAAATATTAATATATTTAAAATATAAATCAAACAATTCATTAGCATAATCTAAAAGCTGTCACACAAAAAATATTTACTAATTTTACCTGGGAATATAAATGCAGACTAAAACAAAAATATTCTTCCGGTTGAATATGTACCATGTACCTAAGGGTGGTGGGTCATAGGGAGAACATGGAATAGCATGGGGTTGCCTTGCTACGGAAAAGTCTAGTTTTATTAAGGATAGTGTTCATACAGTTTGTTGGGGAGGGAGCAAAAGAGAGCATCATAATTGACAAAGGAATAATTAATATCTATATCAGTCTTGATAAACCTTTTCAGAGATCTGATACTTTCTCATTTCTTCTCCTTAATAGGTGATATCACCTTCAAACACCTAGATGTTTAGTAGTTCTCTTTTTCTGTTATTAGGTTCTTGTTAACCATATTATTAATAATCCTTTACAGTTGAAAAATAGCTAGTACTCAAATATTGATTCATGTTGGCTTTTATTTCATTATGCTTTCCCCCCCTTTTCTTTCTATTTTTTATTTTTCAGGAATAAAGTGGTTGTTAGAAAAAACACTAACATCATACCAAAATGAAGTTCTTCCTGCTGTTTTCCCTCATTGGGTTCTGCTGGGCTCAATATGACCCACATACTGCATATGGACGAAGTGCTATTGTCCACCTGTTCGAATGGCGCTGGGTTGATATTGCCAAGGAATGCGAGCGATACTTAGCTCCTAACGGATTTGGAGGAGTTCAGGCAAGATTTCTTCACAACTTAAATGAAGAGTTCACTGTGCTTATATAAAATTGTTTTCTAATAGTTCATAATTATTCTGAAGCAATATTGCACTTCATGGATAATTTTCTTGAGGAAGAAAAAAGGCCGGTGTTGATGGCAACTTTATATCATGTTTTAGGACACTAGGAGGCCCTCTCCATAATGCTGTCAATGATTTTAGTGGTTCTGAAGCAATAGATCTACAAGTACACAGCTCAAGAATTTCAGGGTCATTCATAGTTTTCTATAGGAGTAAACCATAATCTGACAATCTTAACTGTTTTATTTGTAGGTCTCTCCACCCAATGAAAACCTAGTAGTTAACAGTCCTTCAAGACCTTGGTGGGAAAGGTACCAACCAATTAGCTACAAAATATGCTCAAGGTCTGGAAATGAAGATGAATTCAGGGACATGGTGAATAGGTGCAATAATGTTGGTGTAAGTGAATTCATATTTCCTTTGAAGTCATTATATGAAAAACCAATTTCTGTCTTTTGTTTCTTATTCTTCTTGAGCAAAAAACTTTATACTTTAATTTTTTCTTTACATTTTAGCTCCAACTCAAAATTAACTACTCCTTTATGGTCAACTTTAAAAAAATTCTTTCATATGAACCATTTAAAGAAGAATACATAGAAGGCAAATCTTTGACGATTAATCCTTATAACCACACTCATTTTCTACTAACCCCTTTCTCATCATTTATTAGAAATTTCAGATGTAATACTTACTGTCATTATTGTGATAAATAGCTATTTCTCCTTTTAATAAAGATCAGTATCTACCCTTTTTTCCTTCAGAGACTAAAAAAAGACTCACATTAACTCCTTTTAAAACCAAGAATGTTCAATTATCTTTAACCTAATTCTAGTTTTAAAAAAACAACACTTTTCATTTGATTTTAATGATAATGGTTCCTGGTTTTCCACATATCAGTTCTATAAATCCTCAACCAAATATGAGGACTGTTTTTGATCTTCATTTCACACTGATTTTCTTTTACACTTTGTTTTTTGTCTTATCTAAAATTAAACTATAAAATAACATATCTATCTATCTATCTATCTATCTATCTACCTATTATCTATCTATCTATCTATCTATCTATCTATCTATCTATCTATAATCTATCTATATCTATCTATTTATCTATCTATTTATTAGTTTTACTTGCATGCTGTGCAGTTTAATTATATAGGTTTTAGCTCTCTACATTGAACTGAAGCACACACTTGTCTCTTCAGGTCCGTATCTATGTGGATGCTGTTATTAACCACATGTGTGGAGAAGGGGCTCAAGCAGGAACAAGCAGCACATGTGGAAGCTATTTCAACCCACACAACAGGGACTTCCCTGCAGTTCCATACTCTGGTTGGGATTTTAATGATGGCAAATGTAAAAGTGGAAGTGGAGGCATTGAGAACTACAATGATGCTTATCAGGTGAGGAAAATGATCAGAATAAAAAATCATCTGGCCTTATTGTGCACATAGAACTGTTGGAATACCATTTGACATGTGGTTTAGATACCTCAGGAAACATATTACTAAGAGTTATAAATGCAAACCAATCTTCAAAGAGCTCCTAGTTATTTGATAGTTCAGGGTTTGATTCTTGTACCACAGTAAGAAAGAAAAAGAGAGAGGAAGAGGAAGTGTTTCCTTGATCAACTGATAATATTATCTACTTTATTTCCTCATAGTTCAGTCTTCATATGGGAAAATATTCTTAGAGTGTATCCACAGTAGAATGTTCCCAGTGTTCCATGAAAAGGCTTTATGAAGCTTCCTATAGACTGAATGATTCCTGAGTGAGAGCTGACATTTATAAATCAATCACCATTTTGTTTTATTTGTTTATTTGTTTGTCTCAACAGGTCAGAGACTGTCGTCTGTCTGGCCTTCTGGATCTTGCACTTGAGAAAGATTATGTTCGTACCACAGTGGCTAATTATATGAACCGTCTCATTGACATGGGTGTAGCAGGTTTCAGACTTGATGCTTCTAAGCACATGTGGCCTGGAGACATAAAGGCGGTTTTGGACAAACTGCATAACCTCAATACACAGTGGTTCTCTCAAGGAAGCAGACCTTTCATTTATCAAGAGGTAAAGTAATACATATATGTGCATATAAATGACACCATATTTATTAACTAGAAGATAGATGGAAGGTTTTATTAAACATAAGTTTAATAGATTAATGTCTGAATGCCTTATTACATGTGCAGGTTCTTTAACTTCCTTTTATTTGGATATAACAGACTTAATTATTTTCCAAAATAAAGGTCTAAGAGAGTATAGAGAATTTGTGTAGCCTGCGACATTATTGTGTCACTTAATATATACCCAGGGACCATTAAACAAGACAGAAAATCTTAGTTGTTGACGCAAGCCAGTCTTTCTAGATTTAAATTTTGTCTGAGGTATTATTAAATGTGTAAATTTTTGGTAAACTGATTAATATTTCTATGCAAATTTTTTGTGTGAAGAGGTTAGTGCTGTTTTGTATTTGATTTCTTTGGAGAACTGAAAGAATTCGTAAGTTCTGAAATTGTTTATCTGACAGTAAGTACTTTGTTGATATGAATTTCTGAATTTTCAACTATATGTTAAATTGAAATTTGTCAGCCATCTTCATTGGACAAGAAATGGCATTGTTGTTAAGTTTCTTTCAAGAGTGATGTATATATTTTATAAAGAAATAAAGAAAACCAGTTTGAGCGTCAACAGCATAAGGAATTTATAGGACATTATTTTCACATTAAATATTTTAATATTACTTTATTCAAACGACAGTTTCTCCTATATCTCGCCTAGGTCATTGATCTGGGTGGTGAAGCAGTGACAAGCAATGAATATTTTGGAAATGGTCGTGTGACAGAATTCAAGTACGGAGCAAAACTGGGCACAGTCATCCGCAAGTGGAATGGAGAGAAGATGGCCTACTTAAAGTAAATACAGCACACTTGGTGATTTCGTCTGCCATGTATCTGTTGTCCTATTATCCCAATACGTGATCATCTTAGAACATTCTGATTTATTAAATATTTATGAATACGTTAGCTATCAAGAAGGTTCATTGTTCTCTAAATCACAATTAATCATCTGGAATTAATAATTTTCATTTTAAATGTCAATAACAAAGAGGCATTCCTGAAACACAAAACATCACCTAGAGACTTTTTTTCTGCCTGTGATACGAGTCAACTAGATTTTGGTAATTATAATCTGCTAAAGTCAAGATACTACTTTAAAAACCCTACTACACATAAATAAAACTATAATGTGGCCATACTGTTACACTTATACATTGCAATAAATTAATCTGAAATGTTTAACTGTTTATGATACAGTGTAATATTCAATCTTCATTTTATTTGTTTTTTATTGTATGTAATGTGATAGGAATATTTACCCTTCTTGAGTCCATCTACATTACAATCTTACAGGAGCAATGTGAAGGAAATGCAAATAAACTTACTATACATAGAATCATGGGACATATTAGCCAATTACATATGCACATATGTGCATACATATATATGCACATATTTAAAAGAAATTTTTCCTGTGGAATAATCATTTAGTTAGAGAATCAGTAGTTAAATTAAAATAGATTATAAAAAGAGATACAGATTTAGGGTAATCTAAAGGTGTTGTAAAAGAATAATATATGCATATTTTTTTTAAAAAAAATAGGAACTGGGGAGAAGGTTGGGGATTCATGCCTTCCGACAGAGCCCTTGTCTTTGTGGACAACCATGATAATCAGCGAGGGCATGGGGCTGGAGGAGCATCCATTCTGACATTCTGGGATGCTAGGTGGGTAAAACCATTGTTCACTGTCTTGTTACTTCCCCTTTAGTGATGACAAGTTTTCTATTCTTCTATTATAATATATTTTGTAATTTTCAGACTATATAAAATGGCAGTTGGATTTATGTTGGCTCATCCTTATGGATTCACACGAGTAATGTCAAGTTACCATTGGCCAAGGTATTTTCAGAATGGACAGGTAAGTGAGTATATTATTTCAAGAGAAGGGAAGCAGTCCTGGTTTAATTTCACATAAAAATTGTTGCATAAAGTGCATGTCATCAAATATTTATTTATTGTAATTTTAGTAAAGTAAGTATATCATAGAAGTATCCGCTACTTTATCACTATGAAAAAATTTTGACTTCTTAGTTTCATGCCAGATCCACAGTTTAAAACTTGATCAAGGTAAATATTTGCTAAATACTATTAGATTTTTCTATGGAATGAAAAGAAATCATTCAGTTTCACTGAGGTTAACTAATATATATATATATACATATATATATATATACATATATATACATATATATATATATGTGTGTGTGTGTGTGTGTGTGTGAAATTATACTAAATTAAGCAAATAAATTTGAAGATTTATTCAAGAATACTAAGCATTCCAAAAATATTATGCAATACATTAATATGAATAATTTCAAAAAGCAACTAAGGGTCAGAGGAGATGACTTAGAGGGTAAAGCTCTTGCAGGAGGGACAGGGCTCAGTTCACTGTCACCTTGCAATGCTGAGCAGTTTGATATCTCACCTGTAAGGCATTTGCCCAACAAGTGGAGACCAAAGATTCCTGGATCATAAAATTGGCCAGCTCTGGGTTTAGGGGGAGAGACCCTTCCTCTGATGACAATGGAGAGAATGTTTGTTCGATTGTTTTAGGAAGATGTTTGAATGTGTTGACAATCATGAAATGGCATATTAAAATTTTAGAGAATTTATTACAGAATATCAGGGTATATTTATTAGCTCTTTTACTTAAAAGATTGTACAAAACCTAAACTGATACTAATTTGGTATTGATTATATTTGTTAAAAAATCTTACAGGCTTTATAGACATTGGGTTATTTTTTGTAGCAACCAAACAATATTTCCATCTTACAAATGATGAAATTCAGGCCTCGGGAATTTATGTATCTTGAATGAGTAGTTTTTAAAGCCATTGGTACTGGAGACTGGTCTTTAATCCTAATTTTCCCAATACTAGTGCTCTTACCATTCTAGTGAAATTAAAGAAGTCAGAGAGATATAAGAAGCTGTTGCATGAAAAGGCTCTGAGTGAATAAAAATGTTTAATTTTTTGAAATATGACTCTAGAGAACTGTGGTGTATACACTCAAATAATAAAGACTCGGTAAATGTCTACATAAATACTGAAGAAGTTAGACACCAAGTAGATACTATAGAGACTTAAGTAGCAGAACTTTTTGAGTTTTGTGCAGTGGAAATGAAATATTCATGTTAAAATCCTGAAAATTTCCCCTACAATATAGGATATCAATGATTGGGTTGGACCACCCAATGACAACGGAGTAACCAAAGAAGTGACCATTAATCCAGATACCACTTGTGGCAATGGCTGGGTCTGTGAACATCGATGGCGTCAAATAAGGTTGGGAGTGTCCCCTGCAGATCTTGTCTAATAAGAAAGTTGTTTGACTTCATGTTTTAAATTGTTGAAGTTTACGGGTATCAGCATTTCACATGATATTGTGCTTTTAGGAACATGGTTGCCTTCAGAAACGTCGTCAATGGTCAGCCTTTCTCAAACTGGTGGGATAATGGCAGCAACCAAGTGGCTTTTGGCAGAGGGAACAGAGGATTCATTGTCTTTAACAATGATGACTGGTAAGTGGATATCAATTAAAATAGAATTGTATACTGTTATATTTTTAGAGCATTCCTTTTGATTCCTGCTCATGTGTAGCTGAAAATCTTTTCATTAATGGATTTGAGAAACCAGAGTGACCTGAAAACTGTAGAAGAAAAGATACTTGCCCTTAATTTGTTTCTCCATTTTTGTAGATTTTGTTTTAAATTTTGTTGTTACTGTTGTTTTTGGTGTAGTCTTACACTGTCATGTGAATATATTCTCATTCATATACACATGACATCTGTACAAGTCTAAACATTCAATAAAAAGTCTTAAAAATCCATGTAAGTATGTGCATTATTAGATTCAAAGTACCCCACCATCCCCTAGCTCTGTATCTCAACTATTTATTTTTCTGTTTCTTTAATATATAATTTTAAATTCTCTGCCTCTGTGTGATGAGTAGTTTCATTGCATTTGTATACTCGGCCATGGCTGGTGGTTTTTTCTCAAGAGGCAGTTATGATTTGGTTCTACAGTTTCCAATGACTGACCTTCCATTTTTGATGCATGCATCTTTTTTTCTTCTTTAATAATTTCCTCATATATATTTATATAACTATATGTAGAAAATCTCTGTGTAAGTAGTTGACAATCTCAGTTGAAAGTTATCTTTTGCTCATTTCGATTATTGTATTAAATCTGTCATTAAATACCATGTGCAAGGCACCTTATAGAAGAAAGAATTTATTTGGGCTTGCAATTCTGGGGGTGGGCTACACTCCTTGAAAGCAAGGTATGAAGGGAGGAGCAGGAAGGTGATTGCTCACACTTTGCACCTCAGCACAATACAGAAAGAGCTGACAAGAAAAGGTAGGACTCTTTTTCTCTCAAGGCGCTACCTTCAGTGACACAAATCCTCCAACAAATCCACTTTTCCTAAACTCTCCAAACTATGTCACTACATGGGGATCAACGTTTTAACTTAACAAGTGCTCTTTTTATATGTATGCATGTGTGTATGTATGTATGCATGCATCTATCTATCTATCTATCTATCTATCTATCTATCTATCTATCTATCTATCTATCTATCTATCTATCATCTACATATCTATTTCACTTATTTGTTTTTTGGCCAGTGAATTATAAAAGTTTAGGCAATTATTTAATTTGGAGATAGTTTGCTTTCTTGAATTTTTTTGAATTTGACTTCTTTTTACTTTTTACTTTTTCAGGGAATTGTCAACAACTTTACAAACTGGTCTTCCTGCTGGCACATACTGTGATGTCATTTCTGGAGACAAAATTGACGGCAATTGCACCGGAATTAAAGTCTATGTTGGCAGTGATGGCAATGCTCACTTTTCTATTAGTAACTCTGCTGAAGACCCATTTATTGCAATCCATGCTGAATCAAAAATATAAAGTTTAAAATAAATACATATTGAGAGCATCAATCATTTGTATTTCTTTTCTTTTGTGTAATTTAATTCTTTAAATTAAGACTTTTTTTAATTAATTTTATATACCAACCACAGATCCAGCCACATCCCTCCTCCCACTCCCCCCCTAGCCTTCCTCCCTCCCCTGGCTTCCTCCCATCCTCTCCTCCAAAAAGGTAAGGGCTCCCATGGGGAGTCAGCAAAACCTGGTACATTTAGTTGAGGCTGAGCCAAGCCCCTTCCTGTAGCATGAATCTTAACAAGTTCTGATTAATAAGATCAAACCTGAGGCCAGGAATTGGGGTGAACTGGAAGATCAGAGAACCAAAACAAGCCACAGCTAACCTCACCTGGCCAACTCTCAGCTGATCTTGTTTCCTCAGACTGGAAGCTTCTGTGTCCTCATCCCAATGGCTCTCAGCTGAACTGCTACTTGAAAACCTGAAGCTTAACCAGCTAAAAGCTTAACCAGCCAAATGCTGATAGTTTCTGGTCCTCATGCCATATAAACCTTTCTGCTTTCTACCACCACTCCCTGGGATTAAAGGCTTGCTTTCTGGGATTAAAGGTGTGATGAGTCACCATGCCTGCCTGTATCTGTAGATGTAACCAACCGTCTTATTAAATAAGAAACACAGAAACAATGTAAGAGAGAGCCGAGAAGTCAGAGCTCAGAGCTAAAATCTCACCCTTCCTCCTGCTGTCCCAGCTTCGCGAAAAGAGACCTACTTCCTGTCGGTTGTTTTTTTATAGTATGTTGTTCTGCCTTCTCATTGGTTGTAAACCCAAACACATGACTGCCTCGTCACTGTCTGAATGTACAGCCCCCTAGGTCTTAAAGGCATATGTCTCCAATGCTGACTGTATTCCTGAACACACAGAGATCTTATGGGATTAAAGGCTTGTGCCACCACCGCCACACTCTTGCTATGGCTCTAATAGCTCTGACCCTGAACACACAGATATCTATGGGATTAAAGGCGTGTGCCACCACTGCCACACTCTTGCTATGGCTCTAATAGCTCTGACTACCAGAAAACTTTATTTATTAACATACAATCAAAATAATAATTCAGTACAATTAGATTACCACCACATTTCCCCTTTTCTATTTTAATAAAAAGAAAAAAAGCAAAAGGTTATAACTAACAAAAGAAAAACTATATACAAAAGTACAATAACTATATACAATATATACAAGTAATAAATACCTAAACAGGTATTTGACAAATCAGAGAAAATAATTCCATTATCTATCCTATTTTGGTAAATCCAAGATGTATCTAATGCACTTTCTATCCTAATTAATTTTCAACTATAACTAACTAATCTTCAACCATAACTAACTAATCTTCAACTCCCTCAGAGACCCAAGAAGGAAATAATATTAGCTAACAAAAATAAAAACAGGAAGTGCATGCAAGCAACTTCCAAAAAATTTTTGTGAGTTGACAGAAACAGCCAGCTGCCTGGGCAGTCACCTGAGGTTTCTCCGCAGTGTTGGGGCATCATCTTCAGCCTATAGGCTTAGTGTATCTGACAGACTCATTTGTGAAGTAGGATGTACACAAGGTCAACAGTTCAACCTCACATTGGGTGAGAGCAGTCCACGTACCAGAAACACCTGAATTCCACTAGTGTCCTGTCATGATTCAGGATTTTAAATTCTGGAAATTGTTGACAGTTTTTTAATTCAGCTGTCCATTCTTCTTGGCTGTGTATATATGGCTTCATCTCAGCATCCCCTTCTTCTCCACATCCCTCTATTAAATGCCAGTCTACTTTTGAGAGGCATGAGCTTTCAGCTGCTGTTCCATTGTACAACAGAATCCATCGGCCCTCTGCCTGTTAAGCTGCCTTCGAAGAAAAGGGCACCGTACCTTTTCCGGATGCGAAGGCCACTTCAGGGATGGGGCCATATTGTCCTGGCCTCAGAAGATGCCTTTTGATAAAGCCATAACCACACTTGTTTTGGCAAGAATCAGTAGTCCCTTGTTTCGTGATCTGTCTGTCCATTTTGTCCTGTTGATTCGAGGATACTTTGTTGTCCAGTGGCTAACTTTTGCCAGAATGAAAGTTGACTCCATATGCAGTTTCTTCAATGCCCATATTTTCTCTCAAGTAGATTGGTACTGCCAGGAGCCGACATGTCTCAAAAAATAAAAATTTTCTAAGTTATTAAAACATTTTAAATGCCATATTCTGTAGATCTCTGAAAGGTTTGAAGATGACCTGTCTAAAACATCTCTGCTCAATTTTTAAAACATATCTAATATGACTACAAGTTCTATGATAATGTCTAACTACTAGCTTTCATTTCTTTATATCCTAATAGTTGATAATAATAACATTCAAGGATCAGAAATTTGCATTACATTGTTAAATGGATGGAATAAATACAATTAGAAATATACATATAGCATTTTCTAACAATATCAATTACAAATTTGTATACAATATAAAACAATCCAATCCAATGTAAAGTATTTAAAACTAGTAATTGTCTTTTTCTTTTCTTTCTTTCTCTCTCTCTTTTTTTTTAAACAAGAACCTTAAATCTAATCTCCTTTGCTTAGCCTTTTTCCTAACCCTTGACAATAACTTGTAACCAACCCCCCTAAATACTGAAAATTATCCCAGACCCAAAACCCATTAAAAAGACCAAAAAAACCACCCGCCCCACACCACCTCTTTGGGAATGTGGGCGTCGTATTCTTAAAATTGCTTCCTGCTGGGTATGGGCGAAGTTTTCTTTATCCTGAAAGAAAAATTTTAGGTTAATTGTCAAATTCTAGGAGAGGTAACTATATCCTTCATTATCCAGTCTGTGTATAATGCCAAAGTTCAGGGTTTATCTCAAGTCCTTATTCAAGTAGTCTTTGAGACTGGATCATCTCAGCTAGTCATCTCAAAATTGCTCTGAGCACCTTGTAGTTCAAAGCTGATCTGTGGATGATGTTTGTCAGCTTAATGATATTATTATTGTCCACGTGGAATTGTTGTTGTTGTGGGGCCCCATCTTCTTTCTGGAGACTTCAGTTGATGTTAGGCCTGGCCATGATTTCCTGCAGAAAACTGATAAGAGACTCGAACACAAAAACATATATATGCAGCTAGCCTTTTTTCTAGAATTAGTTAGTACTCTATGTGACCATTCATATCTTAACAAAGTTTAAAATGTATATATATATATTAATCTTGTAAATTTTGATATAAAATTTATACTTTGAGAAAAGTTTAAAGAATCAGAATAGAATCAAAGAGTTGAGATTAGTAATAGAATAGTCCCTTAATTAATTTTGCTTTTGTCCTGTACCATAGCAGAAGATGGCTCTTATTCTGGCATGATACAGGGAGTTTGCATTTACCTTTTAACAACATGCTTGATTTTAAAGAAGGAGAGAGCCATTCTCCAACTCTAAAGTCAGCTTTAAATTTTAATTGAACTGGGACTGTTAGAAGACCAATAGTGTTAAATCTTTAGAGAAAAGCAGAAACAAACATTTAGGAAGACATAAAATATTTTTAGATAATATATACCCATACACCGTTTCACTCTGTTTCTTGGGATAGATGATTTGTCACTTTTCTTCAGTTGTCTCATTTGTCCAGTGTTCTTCAGATTCCTTAACCTTCATTCTCCTAAAAGACAAAAACAAAAACCTTTCCCCAAGACTAATTTTGGGGATGTTTCCTTTTGACAAGTTATTATCTGATTAAATGAAAAGGCATGTGTTATTGATACAAGTTAGTTTAAATTGGATGTTCATGCTGGTTGATGAACTATCACCGCCTCTAATTAAGAGGTCTCTCTTGTTCAAATCGAACCTTTATCAATTTTGATGGTACCCACAGCTTATCTTCTCCTGTAGAAACAAAAGCAAAACCTTGTCCCCAATGTAATACATACCCTGGTTTCCATTCTGAGGTCAGGACATCCTTAAAGTATATAGGCTGATTTAATTCTGTAGTTTTTTCTATTATCCAATGTCTCTCTGCAGCTGTTGTTCCTTTCTCATTGGCATTCAGAAAATTCAAAGTTAGAAGAGCATTATGCAGTCTATTTCTGGGGGTTTTTGTTACCCATTTCTGTTTATTTAGCATATCCTTTAGAGTTCTGTTTGATCTTTCTATAACTGCTTGACCTGTAGGATTATGTGGTATGCCTGTAATATGCTTTATATTGTAATAAGCAAAAAACTGTTTCATTTTAACAGAGACATATGATGGAGCATTGTCAGTTTTGATTTGTGCAGGTATACCCATGATGGCCATAACTTCTAGCAAATGAGTGATTACAGAATCAGCTTTTTCAGAACTCAAAGCAGTTGCCCATTGAAATCCTGAATAAGTATCGATAGTGTGGTGTACATATTTCAATTTTCCAAATTCTGCAAAGTGAAACACGTCCATCTGCCAGATTTCATTTCTCTGAGTACCCTTTGGGTTACATCCTGCTGGTAATGGCGTTTGATTGTAGAAGGAACAAGTAGGACATTTCTTTACTATTTCTTTGGCTTGTTGCCAGGTTATGGAAAAATCCTTTTTTAAACCTTTACTATTGACGTGATGTTTTTTATGAAATTCTGAGGCCTCCAGCACATTTCCTATCAATAATTTATCAATCTCATCATTGCCTTGTGCTAGAGGGCCTGGCAGACCAGTATGGGATCGAATGTGAGTTATATATAAAGGATGATACCTTTTCCTGATTGTATCTTGTAATTGAATAAATAGTGAAGTTAATTCTGAAGCATCAGGGATAAATTCTGCAGTCTCAATATGTAACACCACTCTTTCAGCATACTGAGAGTCAGTTACTATGTTGAGAGGTTCTGAAAAATCCATTAATACCAACAGAATAGCATACAATTCTGATTTTT
Source organism: Peromyscus maniculatus bairdii (assembly GCF_049852395.1). Taxonomy (NCBI): domain Eukaryota; kingdom Metazoa; phylum Chordata; class Mammalia; order Rodentia; family Cricetidae; genus Peromyscus; species Peromyscus maniculatus. The sequence goes on along the minus strand of NC_134857.1, from coordinate 93,468,285 downwards.
GAACTGAATTATACGAACTTTGAACCACTTTACTTAAATTTTCTGATTTGTAACCTGCCTTTCCTTCTTTGTTGGCATCTGTATAAAATGTACGAACTCCAGATATGGGTTTTTGCCGTACAATTCGAGGCAAGATCCAATCAGCTCTCTTTATAAGATCAATTCTATTGCTTTTGGGATATTTGCTGTTAATTTCTCCCAAAAAATTACTGCAAGCTCTTTGCCAAGGTTCACTTTCTGTCCATAATTTTTCAATGTCCTCCTTAGTTAATGGTACGACAATTTCTGCTGGGTCTATGCCTGCTAATTGACGAAGTCTCAGTTTTCCTTTGTAAATCAAGTCAGAGATTTTTTCCACATAAGTTTTTAATTTTTTATTTGGTTTATTTGGTAAAAATATCCATTCCAATATAATATCTTCCCTCTGCATTAATATTCCAGTAGGAGAACGCCTAGAAGGTAAGATAACCAAAATGCAATCCAGCTTTGGATCAATACGATTCACGTGTCCTTCATGCACTTTCTTTTCTACCAAGGCTAATTCTTTCTCAGCTTCAGGTGATAATTTTCTTGGACTATTTAAGTCCTTGTCACCTTCTAAGGTTTTGAACAAATTAGTCAGTTCATCATTTTTTACCCCAACAATAGTTCGTAGATGAGAAATATCTCCTTGAAAGTCATTAAGAGTCTGTAGTCTATCTCTCCGAATTTGCACCTTTTGGGGTCTAATTTTTTGTAGCTCTATTTTATATCCTAAATAATTAATAGAATCTCCTCTTTGTATCTTTTCAGGAGCAATTTGTAATCCCCAGCAAGGCAAAATTTTCTTTACTTCTTCAAACATTATTTCTAAAGTATCTGCATTTGAGTCAGCTAGTAAAATATCGTCCATATAATGATAAATTATAGATTTAGGAAATTTTTTACGTATCACTTCCAATGGCTGTTGTACAAAATATTGGCACAGAGTTGGGCTATTCAACATTCCCTGAGGGAGGACCCTCCATTGAAATCTTTTAACCGGTTGAGAATTATTATAAGTAGGCACTGTAAAAGCAAATCTTTCTTTGTCTTTTTCTTGTAAGGGTATTGAAAAGAAACAGTCTTTTAAATCAATAACTATGAGAGGCCATCCTTTTGGTAACAGAGTAGGCAAAGGCATCCCAGATTGTAGAGAACCCATTGGCTGAATTACTTTGTTAATTGCCCTAAGGTCTGTTACCATTCTCCATTTACCAGATTTCTTTTTAATAACAAATACAGGAGAATTCCAAGGGCTGGTTGATTCTTCAATATGCTGAGCATTTAACTGTTCTTCTACCAGCTCTTCTAAAGCCTGGAGTTTCTCTGTTGTTAAAGGCCATTGCTGGACCCATACAGGCTTGTCTGTTAACCATTTTAAAGGTAGAGCTGTTGGTGTCTTTGGAAGATCATCAGTTATTGTGCCCTGTTCTTGTATAATATGGATGGCTGGTGACCACTCATTAGAACAATATCTTCTAATATTTCTCTCAGTAACATGTGCTAGTTTATGATTTGTTTCTGAGATTGGAGGGATGTTAATCTGAGTATTCCATTGTTGCAACAAGTCTCGACCCCACAGGTTCATAGTTATGTTAGCCACATATGGTTTTAATTTTCCTCTCTGTCCTTCTGGACCTATACATTCGAGCCATCTTGCACTCTGTTTCACCTGAGATAATGTCCCAATTCCTAACAGTTGAACGTTTACCTCCTGAAGAGGCCAAGTTGGATGCCAAAATTCTGGTGCAATTATGGTAACGTCCGCACCTGTGTCTACCAGACCAGACAACAAAACACCATTTATTTTTATTGTTAATTTTGGTCTTTGTTCATTAATAGAAGTTTGCCAAAAAATTTTCTTTATGTTTTCTCCTGAATTTTCTATTCTCTCTGTTTCATCATCCTGACCAGCATGATTTATTCCAATAGGCATTTGGTTATTTAATCGCTCTCCAGAGCAGGCATTTCCTCTATGGCTGCAGGAAAGGTTTGAACTGGATTTGCACTGGGGGCCTGCCTGAGGCCCCTCTGGGAGTTTCCCGAAGACTGAGGCAAAGGATTACCCTGTCTGTCCTTTGTTGATCTACATTCGTTGGTCCAGTGTTTTCCCTTACCACACCTTCTGCATACTCCAGAAGGAAGGGGCATTCTGTTGCCATTGTTCCTTGAAGAAACATTGTTTCTGGGAATGACCTGTCTACAGTCCCTTTTCAAATGTCCTTGCTTTCCACATCCAAAACATCTAACACTCCTCAAACTTTTTGAAATTACTTCTCCTACCCATGTATCATCATGCTCATCAGCTTCAACATTAATTGTTTCTCTAATCCAATCTTCCATAGGTGCAGATCTTGCCCTTAATGGCCTGATTATTCTTTTGCATGCTGCATTCGCATTCTCAAAGGCCAAATATTCAATTATTGCCTTACTAGCTTCTGAATCCGAGACCATTCTCTTTACTGCTGAAGCCAGTCTTTGTAAAAAATCTGTGAAAGACTCTTTTGGGCCTTGCATCACCTTTGTAAATGACTCAGATTTTTTTCCTGGTTCCTCAACTCTGTCCCATGCATTCAAGGCTGCCGTTCGACATAAAATTAGGGTTTGGACATCATATAAACATTGTGTTTGTGCTGAAGCATATTGGCCTTCGCCCATAAGCTGATCCTGGCAAACTTGTATTCCTTTATTCCTCCATTGTTTTTCTATGTTTTTAGCCTCCTCCTTAAACCAAGTCAGAAATTGAAGTCTCTGGCTGGGTTCCAGAACACCTTGTGCAAGGTCCCGCCAGTCCTGTGGTACTATCCTATTATATGTTGACCAAGTGTTTAACATTTGCTTTACATATGGGGAATGCATGCCATAAGATACTATTGCCTCCTTAAACCTTTTTAAATCCAACATTTCAATTGGAGCCCAAGTATTTTGTGTAGCCATTTGATCAGGCATCTGCTGTACGGTTACAGGATAAATTAAGGCTGACTGTGTGAAAACAGGCTTTCTTTCTGCAACCTTATGATCCCGACTTGAAACAACTTCACTGTTAATTTCTTCTGTCTGAATTTTTAAAACAGGTTTAACAAGTTCTTCTAAAGCTGTTATCCTGGCACTTAAATTGACTATCTTTTTAAATATTAAAATGTGGATTATTATAGTGATAAGGTGCATAATTCCACCAATACTAATATTATATAGTTGTTCCATTGCCAGACTGCCTAAAATTTCGAACAAAAACCAATTTTCTTCCAATGTACACATAAAACCCATTTGTTTTTTAATGTGGAAAAAAATTCTCTTTTAGATAGTTTCCTTTAAAATATCTGATATATTATGACTTACCACATCTGCGTAGAACAGTAGAAATTCGAGGGGATTTTCAAAGCAGCCACCTAGTGTCCCAGGTGTAAATCCAAAGAGAAAGAGAGAGAGAGAGAGAGAGAGAGAGAGAGAGAGAGAGAGAGAGAGAACAAGAAAGCGTAGCTGGCTAAAGTTTAAATGCAGCCACGTGTTCCCTCTTGTGCCGAGTCAAGGCTTGGGTCTGACTTCCTTAAGCTCCGACCACGTGCGTTGGTTTTACAGGCAGGGCCCTGTTCGGCAGGGCAGGTCTGAGTTGTTTGTAGCACCGGCTTTAAGCAAGCAGGATTTAAGCAAGCAGCTCACCGATAGTCCAGCCTGAGGTCAAGCAGAACTAGACCCAGGCTAAGAAGCCGCTGCTCGGACTAAGAAGCCGATCGCCGCCGGCCGCCGCGTGCTGCCGCCGCCGCCGCCGCCGCTGCCGCCGCTGCGGGCAGCCTGCCGCCCTTGCGGGAAAGTGGACCTGCCGCCAAGCCAAGCAGTTTTTAATGGATTCTTGTCACGTTGGGCGCCAGATGTAGATGTAACCAACCGTCTTATTAAATAAGAAACACAGAAACAATGTAAGAGAGAGCCGAGAAGTCAGAGCTCAGAGCTAAAATCTCACCCTTCCTCCTGCTGTCCCAGCTTCGCGAAAAGAGACCTACTTCCTGTCGGTTCGTTTTTTTATAGTATGTTGTTCTGCCTTCTCATTGGTTGTAAACCCAAACACATGACTGCCTCGTCACTGTCTGAATGTACAGCCCCCTAGATCTTAAAGGCATATGTCTCCAATTCTGACTGTATCCCTGAACACACAGAGATCTTATGGGATTAAAGGCGTATGCCACCACCGCCACACTCTTGCTATGGCTCTAATAGCTCTGACCCTGAACACACAGAGATCTTATGGGATTAAAGGCGTGTGCCACCACCGCCACACTCTTACTATGGCTCTAATAGCTCTGACTCCCAGACAACTTTATTTATTAACATACAATCAAAATAATAATTCAGTACAATTAGATTACCACCACATGTATCCTTGAACACATGGATTTCTGCCTCTGGAATGCTAGGATTAAAGGTGTGTGCTACCACTGCCTATCCTTTATGGTTAATATTGTGGCTGTTCTGTCTATGACCCCAGATAAGTTTATTTAGCATGCACAATATTTGGGGGAATACAATACCACACCTTCCATTCATCAAGGCTGAGTAAGGCATCCCATCTTAGGTAATGGGCCCCAGAAAGCCAGCTCATGCACCAGGGATAGATCCTGATCACACTGCCAGGGGCCCCTCAAACAGACCATGCTATACAACTGTTTCTCATATGCAGAAGGCCTAGTTCAGTTCTATGCAGGTTCCACAGCTGTTGGTCTAACGTTTGTGAGTGCCTATGAGCTTCGTTCAGTTGTCTCTGTAGATTTCCCAGTCATGTTCTTAATCCTCCCTCCCCCTTGCTCATATAGACTCTCTTCCCTCTTTTCAGCTAGACTCCTGGAGCTTGACCTGGTGCTTAGCTGTGGATCTCTGTATCTCTGTATCTGCTTCCATCAGTTACTGGATGAAAGGTAGGCCAGTACAGGCACCCTCTCCATTATTGCTAGTAGTCTAATCTGGGTTGCCTTTTTGGATTTCTGGGAATTTTCCTAGCACCAGCGTTTCCCCTAACCCTATAATGTCTCCCTCTATCAAGATATTTCTTTCATTGCTCTCCCACAGCTTGGCCATCCCCTTCCCTCATGTTCTCATCCCTCATCTCCTCCCTTCTATTTTCCCTCCTTATCCCCAGTTTACTCATGGAGATCTCATCTGTTTTTCCATTCCCAGGGTGATCCATTCATCCCACTTAGGGTCCACCTTGTTTCCTAGCTTCTCTGGAGCTGTGGATTGTAGTCTGATTATCTTTTGCTTTACATCTAGTATCTACTTATGAGTGAGTACATATTAAAAGCGCCCTGGGTACCTGCCAGTACTCCTGGCAATCCTGAGAAAAATTTCAAAACCCTCAAGGCCATAGCACATTCCTAGAATAGACGAGAAGGAGCAGAGCCAATACCATAGTAACACAAGGTTTCAAGGTCTTAGGACCAGAGGGAGGGGATGCAGTGGCCAATGCAACAATCTCTGAGACATAGCTTGTTATCAGCAGACTTGGTAAGCAAAGAATTGGCAGGCTTTTCTTAGGGTGTTTTGTGTTAGTAACCTTGGTAGACACCTGCAACTCTGATCTCTGTGCATAACTGTAAAGTTTTAAACTTATGATCTATATACAAAGGCCTTTAGTCTAGTGTCTACTGTCTCATGGGAAAATAGATCTTGCTATGAAGCAGATCTTAGTATATTTTCTATATATTAAAATTATACAGCTAAATGAAAAGTCATCTTCTTGATTACCCACAGTAATATGTGCCCACCCATAAGACTGAGATGTAATCATGAGATTACATATACATGAAGATGTATGGTAATGGGAAGATATCATAGTTGTTATTGCACAAGAAGTTTACAACAAGAAACAGCCAGTTCAATCAAAAGGCAGTAATTCCAAAATACCTTGTGTGATGGTTTCCTCCAACAGAACCCTTGGTTCTGATTGGTTGACCTTCTGATCAGTAGTTGTCACCTGTTGTATATTCCCATAACCTTTTGCTATGAGCAGCTCTCAATAAGAACACACTATGTTTTCTTTCTGAGTCTGGATTACCTCACTCAGGGTGTTATTTTCTAGTTCCATCCATTTGCCTGCAAATTTCATGATGTCACTGTTTTTTTTTAAAGCTGAGTAATACTCCATTGTGTATGTGTGTGTGTGTGTGTGTGTGTGTGTGTGTGTGTGTGTGTACCACATTTTTAAAATCCATTCTTTGGTTGAGGGGCATCTAGGTTATTTCCAGGTTATGGTTATTATGAATAATGCTGCTATGAACATAGTTGAGCAAGTGTCCTTGGGTATATGCCCAAGGGTGGTATCATTGGGTCTTGAAGTAGATTGATTCCCAATTTTCTGAGAAGTCTCCATACTGATTTCTAAAGTAGCTGTACAAGTTTGCATTCCCACCAACAGTGAAGTAGTGTTCTCCTTGCTCCACATCCTCTCCAACAAAAGCTGCCATCATCAGTGTTTTTTATCTTAGCCATTCTGACAGGTGTAAGATGGTATCTCAGAGTCATTTTGATTTGCATCTCCATGACAACTAAGAATGTTGAGCAATTCCTTAAATGTCTTTCAACCATTTGAGATTCCTTTGTTGACAATTCTCTGTTTAGCTCTGTAGTTCATTTTTTAATTGGGTTGTTTGATATTTTGAGGCCTACTTTCTTGAGTTCTTATATATTTTGGAGATCAGCCCTCTGTCAGATGTGGGGTTGGTGAAGATCTTTTCCCATTCTGTAGGCTGTCATTTTATCTTATTTACCATGTCCTTTGCCTTACAGAAGCTTCTCAGTTTCAAGAAGTCCCACTTATTAATTGTTGTTTTCAGTGTCTGTGCTACTGGTGTTATATTTAGGAAGTGCTGTGCTGGGCCAATGTGTTCTAGGCTACTTGCTACTTTTTCTTCTATCAGATTCAGTGCAGCTAGATTTATGTTGAAGTCTTTGATCCACTTGTACTTGAGTTTTGTGCATGGCAATAGATATGGATCTATTTGCAGTCTTCTACATGTTGACATCCAGTTATGCCAGCACCATTTGTTGAAGATGTTGTATAGTTTTGGCTTCCTTTTCAAAAATCAGGTGTTCATAGGTGGATTAATGTCAGCATCTTCAATTTGATTCCATTGGTCCATGTGTCTGTTTTTATGCCAATATCAAGCTGTTTTTATTATTATAGCTTTATAGCAGAACTTGATGCCAGGGATGATGATGCCTCCAGTAATTGCTTTATTGTAAAGGATTGAAAAAAAAAATGAGATTTTGTTTAGAGTTCTGTGGCTTTGGGGTGTAGCATTGTTAACGTATGAGGAGTACCTCACTTCACAAAACCTTTTACTTTGTAATTATAATATTTTAAAATTAGTTTACAGCTCTGGCTATTCGAGGACTCATTATGTAGACCAGGCTGGGCTTGAACTCACAGAGATCAACATGCTTCTTGTTTCCCAAGTGTTGAGATTACTGATATTAAAAACATGGTCACTTGGCCTGATTATGTTTTTAATTTTGGTAAATCTCCCTCACCACTCTTCTCAATCCATATCACTTTTCAAAAGTTTTTTATTCATATTGTTCTCTCCCTGTTCTACATTCACATCATCTCTCCTAGTTCCTTCACTCCTTTACCTCCTCTTATCAGGTGCTATGCAACGGCCTATTTTTAGGCTCCCTGGCTGCCACAGGGACTCTATGTTAAAGAAACAAATCTAAAGATTTGAAATTAGGATCCTTCTCTGAGAGATCATAAACAACATTGGTCTTTCTGGGCATGTGTTGGCTTACTATATTTTCTAGTTCATATTGAAAATTTTCTAATTTCATTTTTCTTTCTATCTGAATAGAATTTACCTGCTGTGGGATGGTTTGTATGTCAAATGTGTTGCTCTGATTAGTCAATAAATAAAACACTGATTGGCCAATGGCCAGGCAGGAAGTGTAGATGGGACTAACAGAGAGGAGACTTGAAAGAACAGGAAGGCGGAGGGAGACACTGCCAGCTGCTGCCATGACAAGCAGCATGTGAAGAGGCCGGTAAGCCATGAGCCATGTGGCAAGGTATCGATTTATAGAAATGGATTAATTTAAGATGTAAGAACTAGATAGCTAGAAGCCTGGGCCATTAGGCCACACATTTTGTAAATAATATAAACAAACATCTGTGTGTTTATTTTATAAGTGGGCTGTCAGACTGCAGGGACTTGGTGGGGCCTGGAGAGAAAACTCTCCAGCTACATTTACCAGAGTTTCATCATCTATTTACCAGTTGATTGATATCTAATTTGATTCTATTTCCTAGCTATTATGAACAGAACAATATTAAGCCTGTGTGTATGGATATCTCTGTAGAAAGATACAGAGTCCTTTGGCAATATGTCATGTGTTTTAGAGCTGGATACCATGGAAGCTTTGTTTTTGAGACACCCCCTCACTGATTTGTAAACTAGCAATGCCAGTTTAAGTTCTCCTTAAACGTGAATAAGTATCCTCCTATCCCCCTACCTTACCAACTTGTAACTTGATTTCTTCATGATAGGTTTTCTGATTGGGGTGAAATGAAATATTCAAATTAGTTTTAATTTGCACTTTTGTGGTGAATAAGGATGTTGAACACTTCTAAAATATATTTATTTGATAATTTTATTTCTTCTTTTGAGACAACTCTGTTTAATCCCATTTAGTCATTTGTTTCTTTGTTGTTTATTTATATTAGTTCTTTGTATATTTCAGGTGTTAATCCTCTGTCACATACCTAGTAAGTAAAGATTTTCTCTCATTCTCCAGGTGGTCTCTGCACTCAGTTGACTTTTTCTTTTGCTGTACAGAAGCTTTTTAGTGTAATGAGATATCATTTGTCAAAAGTTAGCCTTATTTCTTGAATGAAGAGGCCAGTTCAGAAAGACCGTACCTTTATCTTGAAATGCATTCTTTTCTAGCAGTTTCATTATTTCATGTATTAAAACAAGATCTTTGATCCATTGGGAACTGAATATTGATCCATTTGTATATAGTGATAAACAAGTATCAATTTCATTCCTCTACATGTGGATATCCTGTTTTCCCAGCACCACTCATTGGATAGCTGCCCCTTGCCCATGTTTTCATTTGCCACCTTTATCAAAGACAGACTACTACAGCTTTGTTGGCTTGTATGTGGGCTCTCTATCTACTCCATTAATGTATATGGGTATTTCTGAGCTTGGACCATGATAGTTTTTATCACCATGGTTCCACATTACAACTTCAAATCACCTATGTTGATCCTTCTAGCATTTTTCTTATTACTTAGAACTCTTTTGGCTATTCGGAATCTCTTTTGTTTTCATAAGAATTTTAAGATAATTTTTTCTATCTCTGTGAATAATAGTGCTGAAATTTTTATGAGAATTTAGTTGAATCTATAGATTGCAGACATTCTAACTCTAAACTACAATCCTAGTTCTATTTCATAATTTTAAAAATCTTTAAATTATCTCAATTATTATAGTATGACAACCTTAGATCTTTATAATAATGAAAATTCTTCCTCCATGTAGGGTAATGCTGGAGAGACTGACAATAGAATATTTATATTGCAAATTATTATTGTTTCTTTAAATAATATTCTTTTAGAGAAACTATTCTAGGATGAAAATGCAAATCTGTTAAAATTCCTTTTGTTTTTGTTCCATCCTGGATATCACATACATCAATGATTTATTTACAGATTTCTTCACAATAGTAATATATTTTAGCTCTTTATAGTTTCCTGCTCTTCAGATTGGTTATGGTATTGACCCTGAAGAAATCCTGCCTTACAGATTTGCTTTCTAAGACCATGAAATCATATAAGTGACATTTTCTTTTCAAATGAATCTTCATTTCCATGAGTTGAAGCATGTGATGAGTGGAACAATATCTTTAGGACAGCTCTTTTATTTGTCCCAGTGATTAGCAATAGGTTTTCTCTTAAGAATTATAATTGCTTTTCAAGAATTGGTCTTGCCTGTAGTTTGTGAGCCATTTAATCCTCCAAACTGAACACTTTTAATATATATCTTTCTACCATATTTATTGCTCTTTTCTATATAGAGCTTGATTAGAATGGTGAGAAAAATTATTCCAGAGTCTGAATTGTACTCTCCTTTGAAATTTCCTCTGCCAAGCACATGTTAAAATTCAGCCTCAATCTAGTTCTCGGAAAAATACAGCAGATTTTTGTCGGACTATAATGTGAAGGACTTCAAGCCCAGCAGCTTCCAGAGTCCATATTCTGCTATGAAGCCACATGAACCTGGTCTCCATTGTTAGTAATTCTCTCTATTTTCTAGTCTCCCATATCCAGGAGGAAAATCCCGATATCTCTACTCTCAACATTTAATGTCTTTTCTAATCCCCAATTCCAAATTCTTCCTTATTTGTCCATCAAAGCTGTTCCAAAGCCTACAGATCATGTGGATTTTCAGAGTGACAGTGGCACTCTTTGGTATTAATTATTAATAAATTTTCTCATGGCAATCACAAAAGACTTGTAAAGGAACAATTTAATGGTTGAGAGGATATACACTGTAGGGTTAGAGAAAGCAGCCTTCAGGTGCTTTTCACACTGCCCTGCAGAAGCAAACAGAGAGGGAAAAGGAAACGGGGCAAGGTTATAAAACTAAACCTTCCTCTAATGATCAACCTCTCCTAGCAAGGTTCCATTTCCTAGAGGTTTCATAGCTTCTCTAAACTTACCATAATTGGAGTACCAAGTTGTCAAGTTCACGAGCCTATGAGAGACATTTGATATTTACATTCCAACTATAGAAATGCCCCTCCTATCCTGTCCTCTATACTCACCTACCTTACTCTCTTCTGTCACATTAGTTACTTATGTACAATAATCTATGTGTCATAAGACTGTAGGTGGAGTATATTGTTTTTGTCTGGATTAGCTTGGAATGCCATTTAACTATGGATAACTAGCTAACCTACACAAATCTTTGGTATGAAGAGGGACAACTAGATCTCTTTGTGTAGACTTTCATCACAATTATGTACAAAGTTCAACAGTCTTAAGATTCAAGTGATCAAGCCTCCTTTACAGTCCTAAGTAATATACTCACAGAGGACATGTCACAGATCTGTGTAGGCTAAGCGAGTGCTGCTTCAGTCTCTGTGCGTTCATATGAGCTTTGCTCAGTTGATTTAGAAGGCCTTGTTCTCTTGGTGTCTTCTATCCTCCCTGGCTCAGCAGTATTTGGTTTTACCCTAGGTCTCTGGGCTATCTAGTCTCTGGTTCTTGGTCACCTAATCAGTATCAGGAATGGGTTCCATCTTGTGGAGTGAGCCTTAAGTCAAATCAGACATTGGTGGGTTACTTCCACAAGCCTTGTGCCACCATTGCACTAGCATATATTATAGACAGGATAGATTGTAGGTCAAAGGGTTTGTGGCTGGATTGGTATTCATGCTTCTCTTCTGGCAGCCTGCAGAGTACCTTCCCATACCAAAGACACTAGAACATGGAGGTGAAGGTCCTATGTAGGCACTAGCCCTAGCTCTCCATGTTCAATGAGTTGTGTGGGTGTTTTCTTTAGCAATGGGGTCTTGCTGTCAGTTTTTGGCGAGAAACCGATTGTCTTGGCAACAGGCTGAGTTGTTTGGGAATTTCCACAGGACCCCTTTGGCCAAAAACTCAATTGGATGCAAGCCATTCTCAGTACGGGAAGCTATGTTTGGTGACAAGAGATGGCCAGTTGGAGATCCAGCTCCCTCACTATCTGGAGCCTTCATTAGCCTTGCCTTTGTGTATTTTAGGAAGTTTCCACTGCACTCAGTTTCTAAACCACCCCTCAAATGCCCCCCAATTCTAGCTACTCTCCCTGCATTCCCTCCATCAACCTCATCTCCCTCTCTCTTCCCACCTAATCCTTCTATTCCAGTCCTCCCCTCCTCCAGCCCCAGTCCACCTATAAAATCTATTCAATTTCCCCCATCTAAGGAGATCTACATATTCCCCCTAGTCCCTTCTTCTATGCTCAGCCTCTCTGGGTCTACAGATTGTAGCTAGGTTATCACTGATTTATAATATATAAATATTTGATATTTATAAAATTTCTATTTATTGAAATATCAAATTCATTTCAGGAAATAATTAACTTTCTTAGATTTCTTATTTTTACATTGGTAGAAAATTTATTCAATATAAAAAAATCATGAAAAAGAAAACCAAAATCGAAATAATCTATTATGCTAACATAATGTTTGTAAAGTTTTATCTGCTTATTTCTTCCTGATAATAGACTCTCTGCTTTTGCTTTTCTCTAGAATTAGTGATTCCCATAGAAAACTCCTGGTTTTATTTTTCTATGCTTCAGTTTCTTTACATACATAATTCCTTTCAACCATAATTGTCATCTGTTCTGAGAATAAAGATGCTTAAAGGATTTTTGTCTCAATAGTGTTTTTTAATATAAAAACATTATAAACATTTTAATATAAAAACTTATAAAACATTATAAGTGCCCGGGACGGCATATAAGATGACTGACGTGATGCCAGAGAAAAGGGGACCCGAGATTGTGAACCATCAACCCTCCGTGTGTTCCCCTCCAGATCTTACTAGGCATGCTTAGCATGCCTCTAGAGGGCCAAGGCAGAAATGCCTACGTGTCCCAAGGTCATGCTTTATGGCATGCACATGTCATGCCCTCCTCCATATAAATACTTCATGCAATACTAGTCTTTTTCTTCTATCTGATCTTCATGTTCTGTGTTCTTAGACCAATGGTGATTTCTGTGATACAGGAAAGGAGTGAAGTAAATTTCACAGGAAATTATACAAAGGTGATCACTCAGGCTAGGGTTAAGGCAGTTATGCAGTTCATGGAAAAAAATTTGCAGCCTGGAAAGCTTTTTAGGCTTGGACAAACTGTACTGAATGTGTGGTCAACTATAGCACATGGTGTGATGTGTATTAACACACTGAACTTAAATTGGTCATGATGAATAATTCAGTTTCTGAGGCTATTCCAAGGACATTGTGTAAAACTTGAGACCCTAAGCGGTATTGGCTGAAGACTGTGGATGGAGTAACATCTAGATGGGATGACAAACTAAAAGTGTGGGAACCTAGAATAGGAGGAGAATAGTGGCCTCCACCAAGAAAGGGAGATGGCAACTTCAACTCAGATACTTTTTATTCCTCCTGAAGGAGTGTGGAGATAATGTGACATTGATGGAGTGATTGCTACAAGCTTTATTGGGTTCCTACATTGAAAAGAGCTGCCAAGAAAGGTGAGCTTCCTTTCATAGAAGCTCTATAATTTAGATTAGGTCTTCCTTGGAATTGTTGGATATAGAAGGACAGAAGTTGCTGACTTGCAGGGACAGATTTCTTGTCTGAGGTCATTGTAGCTCACCAGTTATGTGGCTTAGTGTTTGCAGAGGGCTGAGGAGGAACTTAGGTGGCTGCAGGGGTCTTGAAGTCGGAGCAGGCTGTGTGAGAAGGAAATGACTGTCTGGTACATTGACCACTGTTCTTATTTTTACTTTTTTTGCAAAATTGCATGATGCTAGCCTCTGGATCAAGTACTCAGAAGGTTGTATAATCATTAATATTAAAAGTAGATTATACTTGCTTTAGTGTTAAGTCTGGGGTAGTCCCTGTGTTTAGTAAAAGATGATGAAGAGTATATTGGTGATTTTCCAAGAATAATCTTTGGAATCATAAGAACAGTTTGTATTGGGTGATTTCCCCTTTTTTTCCTGTTCCCCCATTTCTTATGATTATAAAAGACTGAGGTCACCAGGGCAAATGTAGAAGCAAAAGTAAGAGAAGTTAGAGAAGTAGCTAAGAGAAGCTAAGAGAAACTAAGAAAAGCTAAGAGAAGCAAAGAGAAACCAAGAGAAGCTAAGAGAAACTAAGAGAAGCTAAGGGAAGCCAGGGAAGCAAAAGAAACTTAGCAACTACAGAAGCCCAAATCACCTGTCAGCTTGCATGAACATTGTCTCTGAGTCGTTATTGTGCCTTCCAGGTATTCCATCCTTCAGACCACTGAAGTTGCTGAAGCTAGTCCTTGGCATATAAGATAAAACAAAACCATCACATCAAAGTTGGATAAGGCAAACCAACAGAAGAAAAATCATCCAAAGAGAAGGTCTAAGAATCACAGCCCCACTAGTTCAAACATTCAGGAGTACCATAAAAGAACTAAACTGATTACTAATGTACAAGTTTTCTAGTGTTTCTCAGTAGTCTCTGCATTTTAATACCTTTAATACAATTCAAAAATATAAAATCTCAAATATAACAGATAGATTCATAAGTCTCTCAGAATAAAAATTGTGTTTCTTTCTTCCCAACTTTTTACATATCTAATATACCTTTCCTACTTTGGCACTCTTAGCTCCTCACACCTACTGTGTCTGTAAAACACTCCTTATACTTCTTACCATTTACTCGAAGCTTACTTCATCCCTATGCCTTAGTCTACATAGGTTGCTCTTTCTCTGTCCTTCAAAGGACTGATGGCTTTCACTCTGTAAGTCAGAGCTGTCAGAGAGGTGTTTCCTGACAATCAAGTATGGAAGACCTCAGTGTTGAACTCAGTATTTTAACATTTTTATTACACTGATCATTATTCTACCTGGATTATTTTAATCAACATTTTATAATCATAGTTATATTTATTAACATGTTTTCTTCTCTTTCATCTAAAAGGAACTTCTAGCATGGGGACCTGTCTGTTTTGTTCATCATTATATCTTAATACCCCCAGTGCCTGGCAACCTGAGGACACTCATTCAACACTTGTTGAGTGGATGGGGAAAGGTGTTTCTTACCTGTAGCACCATTTTCTCTCATAGGATTTCACTAATAGTGAGTAAGAAAGGAACTTTAATTATTTTATTAGTTTTCTTTTTTTGGTATAAAGGATATTTGGGTAAGATGGAAAAATCAACCATCACCATCCTGTTGGTATAGATAATGATTAAGGTCAGGATTTTATGACTCATGTTTTTAATATATTAATGCAAATATTAAAATAATTTAAAAAAACTGAGTAAAACAAGAAAAACCAAAATGAATTGAGAATCCTGTTTTGGCTTTAAGTTCGATTTCCTTGTGAGGAGATGGCATCAGAAATAAGATTCAATAACTTGGCGCACTCCTTTAATCCCAGCACTCGGGAGGCAGAGGCAGGTGGATCTCTGTGAGGTCTCCAAAGCGAGTACCTGGAAAGGCACAAAGCTACACAGAGAAATCCTGTCTCAAAAAACCAAAAAAAAAAAAAAAAGATTCAATAACCATTGAAATAATACATGTTCTCAATAGGCGTTTCCTTTATTTTCCTATGAGATTTTCTGAGTGTACTTCACCTGTTAATATTATTATTGGCAACCATTCTCATGATGAACAATTAGTTTGTACTCTAAATGTTTATTTCCAGTATTCATGTTCAATATATGATTCATCACTAGAACAGATGCTGGCAACTTCAGTGCAAAATAAAGATTTTCTGCTGTGTTCAGCCGTTGGGTGCTGCTATGTTCAGTATGACACAGGTATAGTCTCAATAGGGACAGATTGCCATTGTTCATATGTTTGAATGGCACGGTGTTGATATTACTAGGGAATGTGAGCAATGCTTAGCTCTCAAAGGATTTGCAGTGGGCAGGTACAAGGAATTGTTTTCCACAGTTTAAATACAGAGTTTACATACATATATAACAGTCTTACACTTTTAACTTCAAATTGAAGTCATTTTTAAAAATCATTTTCCTCTTCTACTGAAAATAGATTATTTCCTCCCATAATATATCCTAATTACAGTTATCCTCCCTGCACTCTTCCCAGTCTTTCCCTACCTCCCCTCCCATTAGGACATATTCTCTTTCTGTCTCTCATTAGAAAAGAACAAGCTGGCGCCATTAGGATCAGATGGGTGGACACCCACATGCTGCCTAGGGCCACATGGCCTGGGCAGGTGGAAGAAACCATGGGGCTATGTGTGATTAGATCCGAGTAGGTGAAGAACTCCCACTCCCTAGTCTGTGGCTCTTTAGCCTGGGCAGGTAGAAGAAACCAATGACCCACCTGGTGTCAACAGTTGCCATTATGGTGAGTAAATATATGGTGAGGTATGAAAGAGAGAGTCAGAATGGTTCATGTCCTGTGGAGAGAGGCAGATATGAAGAGGTGAAGATGGCGAGGAATGGGCTGCTGTGGGTGACCTGCTTGCCACCTGGGGCCATGGTGACGTCTGGGCTGAGGCTGCTGCCAAGGGCCATGTTTGGATACATAGTCCTACTGTACCTACAGTCTTGTGTTAATGTCCACGGCTCCTGTTACCACTGAAGGTTGTGAGATTGCCTGGGTACTGGGCTGTCACATGTGGCTTTGTTGGTGCCCAAGGGTCATGCCACTATAGGGGCCATGCTGATCTGAGTGGCCTATGCTGCCACCTGTGGCCATGGAGACATCCAGGTCTGAGTTGCTTCCAAGGGCCATGTCAGGGTACCTGACCCTACCCTAGCTAGGATTTGTGTTGACATCCACGACTCTTGTTACCACCAAGGCCAAGCAGATGCCCAGGGTCTGGGCCAACACCTGAGTCCATGCTGTTGCCTGAGGGTCATGCTGCCGTCAGGGCCATACAGATGGGAGTGGTCTTAACTGTTCCCAGGAGCCATGGTGATATCTAGGATTAAGCTTTGGCCAACAGGTGTATCTGGGTCTGTTGCCCTACCATAGCCAGGGGCTGTGTCAATGTCCATGGCTCTTGTTACCATAGAAGGCCATGCAATTACCTGGGTCTGGGCCACCACCTGGGGACATGATGGAGTCCTGGGTCCATACCGCTACTAGGCTCATGCTGGTCCAAGAGGCCTGCACTGCCACCTAGAGCCATTGTGATATCTTGGCTCAAGCTGCTGCTGCTGGCCATGTCTGGGTCTGGAGTCCTGCTGCAGCTAGGCTCTGTGTTTCTATCTGTTGCCCATGTTACCACAGGGCCACATACGAACCATGTGTGAACATGAGTTGAAGTACGATGACCATGTTGAACAGGCCACATCCCCTCTCACTGGAGAGATGATCCTGCTCCTTGTTGGCCCTGGGATAGTGGATTCTGAAGACCCCAGCATGGGAGAGCTGGTCCTGCCCCACACTTAGGAGAGCTAGTCCTACCTCTCACCCCTGGCATGAGAGAGCTGGGGATGGACCCAGCATCCTGAACTGATTAACTTAGTTACTACCCAGGCACATATCCAGGGCAATGAGTTGGCACATCCCAACATCTACCCCATCTATGATCTGCTAGAGCACTTGAAGGGTCTGGTCCTGAAGAGAAACCAAGGCCGTAATATCTCTGTGATTCTGAGTAACACAGGATATCTGGAAGGTGTTTTGGTGAAGGTGCAATATTGATGGTGTACCAGAAGCCAGAGACCTTGAACCTGACCAACAACACATCACACAATGAATATTTGCAAGTAAAGCTCGTTGGACAAAAGGGTATACTGTATGATACACAGGAGCTCCCAATGTCACTAAGACAAATGAAGAGTTGATGGAGAAGCAGCAAAGGTGGAGGAGGAATGAAGTGTCTTATTGTTTGCTTTCTTGTTTTTACTTTCCTGTGTTTGTTTTTAAATTAATATTTTTTTTGTATTATTATTTTTAAAATTTTCCCTTTGGGGGTAATGCTACAAGGGTGAAGGGCAGATATGGAGAGACTGAGAAATGACTGGGATTGGGGTGCATGATATGAAATTTCCAAAGAATCAATAAAAAATATGTTAAAAAAAAGAACAGGCTTCTAAGAGATAATATTAAAATATAACAAAATAAAATATAAGGCAAAACAAAATCTATCATATCAAAGCTGGGCAGGACAAAGCAGCAGGCAGGAGCAAAAGCACTCAAGAGAAGGTGCACATGCAGAGGCTCTGTCCTTCCCACCCTCCGGATCACACAGAACTACTAACCTGAAAAGCATGATGTACACAGGTGACCTGGTGCAGACCAGTGCAGGCTTTGTGCGTGTTGCTTCTGTCTCTGGGGTTCAAATGAGCCTTGCTCATGTTGATTTAGAGGGCCTTGTTTTCTTAGTGTCTTCCACACCCTCTGGCTCTTACACTGTTCCTGCATCTTCTTCTGAGGGGCCCCTGAGCTCTGAGGTGAGGGATTTGTGAAGGAAATTTATGGCTGGTTGTTCCAAGGTCTCTCATTCCCTGTGTAATAATGTGTACTTTCCCCATCTGCTGCAGGAGAAAGTTTCTCTAACGATGGCTGAACAAGACCATCTGCGAACATGACATACTATCATTAGATTCATTTTACACTGCTTTTCCCCCCTTCTTTTCTGTTTTTAAACCAGTAGTATTTGGTTTTACTCTAAGTCGCTGAGCTCTGTAGTCTCTGATTCTTGGTTACCCAACTAATGTCAAGTATGAGATCCATCTCAGCGGAGTAGGCTGTAAGTCAAATCAGTTAACAGTTATTTACTCCATTCTAATCGATCTGGAGCAGTAGCTCATGTCACACATAATTTTCCTGAGGAAGACATATTTTGATATGTTGGACACTTTGTCATTTGTTTTAGGACATTGGTAGGATGTCTCCAGTGTTCTGTCAATGTTTTCAAGTGGTGAAACAGCAGTGGAGATGCACGCAGATTAGGAAGTAATACTGAATCATTGATAGATTTCTATACATTTATTGTAAAAATGAAAATATTGTAGCTTACAGCGCTTCAAAGGCCTTGGGGGGAAAGATATAAAACAATTATCTATAAAATATGAGCAAAGTCCAAAAATAAAGATGAATTAAAAGAATTCAAAAATGGAAAAGAGAGAATTATATATAATATAATCTTATTAAAATATTTTAAATAAAGCACACCAATTTATTTTAAATATTAAATTAAATATATTTATTACATTTATTATTTAGATTACTAATACTAATATATATAATTTATATATATAATATATATATATATATATATATAATTCTCTCTTTTCCTTCTCATTCTTTTTCTTTGAACTGAATGTTAGTCTCCTTCTTCAGAACCCCAAGAGTCCAATTAGCTCTGGCCATTTATGAATGTGTATATGGTGCTAACTGCCCTCCCCTCAGATTCCACCAACTGCCAATATCCCATCAGCTAGGGGTAAAGTTTCATGACTCCCTCACTGTATCTATACTGGACTGTTGACTAGTGTTGATCTTGTATAGTGCTTATTCTGGCAACAACTGCTACTGTGATTTAATGTGTGCATCAACCCAGTCATTTGCAGAAAAAAAAATCTTTCCAGTAATTATCGCCAATCTCTGGCTATTATAACTATTTGATCCTCTCTTCTAAGCTGATCACTGTGTCTTGGGGGACTGTGTAATATAGATGCTCCATTTAGGGCTGACCCCTCCGCAGTCACTCATGCTCACTACTTTGACCAGGTGTGAGTCTCTCTAATCACTGCTATCTACTCCATAAACAAGCTTCTGTGATGAGGGTAAGAATGGCAGTTGTCTATGGGCATAATGCTATACCACGTCCAGGTAGCAAAGCAATTGTTCTCATCAGAACTGAGAAGATAATGACTACGGGTACAAGAGTGGCACAAACATTTTGGGTGTAAACAGTTTTCTTTTTCATCTTATAATATCTTGCTAAAGGGCTTACATATCCTAGGTCGCAGACCACTAAAGGATGCCAAGGAAGAAGCTTAAGGCAGGAACCTGGAGTCAAGAACTGAAGCAGAGACCATGGAGGAATCTGGCTTACTGCCTTACTTTCTGTGACTTGTTGCTCTTGGTTTCTTGTACCACTTAGAACCACCTACCCAAGAATGACACTGCCTCCAGTGTGCCGGCTCTCCTTCATCAATCATTCAAGGAAATGCCCTACAGATTTGCTTGCAGGCAATCTGATGGGGGCATTTTTTTTCAGGAGAGAGTTCCTCTTCCCTGGTAACTCCAGCCTCTGTCAAGTTGATGAAAAAACTAACCATGACATAGTCTAACTTGAAAGTAAATCAAATAAAACCTTATCTTGTTAAGAAACAGCATATTTTATTTCTTTCACATTTAGATGAGAGAAACAAATATATTTAGGTGACAACTTTAAATTCCAAGCTATATACTCCTTTATATAATTTTTAGACTATCTTCATGTTGAGCTTAAATACTTATTAGTCCTTTGCAAACATTGTTGAAGAAATAATGTCTCTAATATTGTTAAAAGCAGTTAATGTATTCTTAAATTCATCAGAGAACAAATTAGAAACAACAGTGTTTCTCACAGGTTGCTTTTTGAATCTAGGAGTGAAAATTCCCTGTGATGGTACTGTGTTCCCCAAAATATTGTGCACCCTAATAAACTTATCTGGGGTCAGAGAACAGAACAGCCACTAGATATAGAGACCAGAAAATGGTGGCGCACATGCCTTTAATCTTATCACTTGGAAGGCAGAGATCCATCAGGATCTCTGTGAGTTTAAAGCCACATTGGAAACAGCCAGGCATGGTGACTCACACCTTTAATCCCAAGAAGTGAGCCTTTAATCCCAGGAAGTGATGGCAGAAAGGTATATAAGGCATGAGGACCAGAAACTAAAAGCTTTTGCCTGGTTAAGCTTTCAGGCTTTTGAGCAGCAGTTCAGCTGAGAGTCATTCGGATGAGGACTCAGAGGCTTCCAGTCTGAGGAAACAGGATCAGCTGAGGAATTGGCAAGGTGAGGTTAGCCGTGGCTTGTTCTGCTTCTCTGATCTTCCAGCTTTCAGCCAAATACCTGGCTCTGAGTTTGTTTTTATTAACAAGACCATTTAAAGTTCATGCTATAATTCCCACAAAAATTTATGATATTTTTGACATTCATTGTGTGGTAGGATCTACCAGAACCTGGGATTTGATAGCCATTTTGTGAGATTACCTTTGGCCCCCAAATATTTACACTTCTATTGGAACGGTCTTGGTTTTTAAATTTATTTACTGATGCTTTGACCTCTTAGAGCTTTGTATCACAGTGTTAAGATTTTTTTAAATTTTATTTTAGAGATAGTCTTTCTTTCATTATCTGTGCTGAATTTAAGTTAAATATTAATTTTTTGTCTGGTTTCTTGTCATCAAGTTTATAGCTCTTCCTGCTACTACATACTGTGATGTAATTTTGGGAGATAAAATTTGTGGCAATTGCACCAGAATTAAAATTTATGCTTCTGGTGATGACATTGCTCACTTTTTATCAGTAATGTTACAAAGATCTGTTCATAAAATTTAAATATGCATATACACATATATAGCCACAGTCACTCATAAATTATAAACTAACCCAATACTGTGAGTTCATAGGTATAACAGCCTTATCCTACTCAAAAGATGGCTTTTTATAGCATTCCTCCCCATGTCTTGCTCTTGCATTTTCCACCACTTCTTTCTTTATGTTCTCCATGTCTTGGAGGATGTACTGGGTGGTTTTATGTGTCCACATGACACAAGCTAGATTCATCAGAGGGGAAGGAGCTTCAGCTGAGGAAATGCTTCCTTGATATGCAGATGTAAAGCATTTTCTCATGTAGTGATCAATGTGGGGGCGCCCAGCCCATGGGGTGGTGCCATCCCTGGGCTGCTGGTCTTGGGTTCTATAATAAGGTGGATCTGTCTGCCTTTGCCTCTTGAGTGCTGGGATTAAAGGTGTGCTCCACTACAACCTAGCAAGATAGAACTATATTTCATCTCTTCTACCATCTAAGCTGTGACACAGTGAGGCAGCTGCTAGACTTTTTCAGAGGTGGAAATTAAGAGACAATGAAAAAATATATGACAATGCATGACACTAGTAGATTATGACTTGTTTTTATAACTT
This sequence comes from Peromyscus maniculatus bairdii, assembly GCF_049852395.1. Classification (NCBI taxonomy): domain Eukaryota; kingdom Metazoa; phylum Chordata; class Mammalia; order Rodentia; family Cricetidae; genus Peromyscus; species Peromyscus maniculatus. The sequence continues at coordinate 93,446,433 of NC_134857.1, read as the reverse complement.
CACTTATCCTTGGGTGCTAATGAACTCCCTAAGTAATTGCTGAGAGTTATACTTTGTTTTACTAATACTCCAAATGCACTGGCGAAATCCTCATTTTTTCCTGTTAAACACATTTTTTGTCTTTGTTTATGATATTATATGCTACAATGAAAGAGGAGAAAAATACCTATATATTTTAAAAATGCTCTAGGAGCATTATTTTCTTGTCTTCCTTCTTATTTTAAAAAATAATTTTGAGATTATAATATAACTACATCTTTTTCTATATCTTCCCTTTTCTCCTTACAAACCCTCCCATGCACCTGTCCTTGCATTCCTCCAAATCCATAGCTTCTTTATTCATTAAGTGTTGTTATATGTGTATATGTGATAGTGCTCCCTCCAAGAACCAAAGACCATATAACAAAAACCCCACACCAGGCATTAGAAGCCTTTTTTGAGTTGTTGATCCGGATTATCCAAGAGTTTTAGAATATATAGACTATTTCTATTGCTGTTGTTTGCCCCGCAGAGATGGAAGGTAAATCCCTTTTGGTGAGGACACCATGTACTTTAGAAACAGGGTCAGGAGGCCTGCCTTGAGATGGAACTGATCTGAATGCCCTCCTTGAGGACTAGCATTCATGGCAGCAGAAGATGCCATATAAGCTTCCAAAGAAGGGAAGCAACCAACAGTCCTACTTAACTATGATGCTTATAAACCACAACAGTGGCCAGTATGGCACAATAACCCTAAAGGTGCAGCAGTGGCACGCATACTTTGGTGGTAACCAACAGCTCTCTAATTGGACTTATGGCTCACTGAACAAAAGGGAAAAGGTGCAAGAAACCTAGGCAATGACACAGGCCTATTAAAGTCATGGCTCTTGGAGAAAAATCTACAACTACCACTTACTAAATCAACACAATCCTAACTATGCTCTAAATATTTGTCCTAATGCCCTCAGATAAGTGTAGTCACCATCCCTCACCAAGAAACTTCCATTGCAACAGGTAGGGACTGTTACAGAAAACCACAACCAAAAAAAGATTCAGAGTTGTGGAGCACATCCCTAAATGGTACATCTACAGAACACCTCCTGAACCCAAGATTCAAGGAACATTGCAGAAGAGTATGTGGGAAGATTTTAAGATTCAGAAAATCAAAGAGTTTGCTATGAGATTGTGTCTCCTAGTAATTTCAGAAGTTACACCCATAAAATGTCACCAGCATGGTTGCCTAAGCATGAGCCAAACAAAGATACCAACAACACACGGAACAAAGTGGATGGGGGAAAGACCACAAGGCCTCAAGTCTACACAAAGAGATAATGGCAATAAGGAATACTGAAAGGAGGTGAAATAGTCTTATCCAGGGATGTACATATCACTTGATTACTCAATAACAAATGGTCAGCTCTGAAAACATATAGAGAATTAACACTATACAGACTGAGCAAGTTTTATATGGGAATATATGTATGTATACATACACATATTTATGTAACAATGATTTGAAAAAAGAGGTCATGAGTTTCAAAGAGAGCAATCAGGAGTATATGGGAAATTTAGAAGGAAGGAAAGAAGGAAGAAATTAGGCAATTATATTATAATTGCAAAGATGAAGGAACACTTTTTAATAATTACACTCACAGAATTTATTTTCCATCATAGAAAAGTTAGTCTGAGATATTTACAGGGTCTTGATTGGTGGGTAGTACAATGTTTCAAAGTGTAGCTTGGTATAATATTACTGTCTATGTAGTATTTTAGTATAGCATGTGTAAGCTTGAACCAAGTGTGAAGTTCTAATAATGCCCTTATTCTATAACTCTCTAAGCTCTTTATAACACCAGCACCAATTTCACCATCTTCTCTTCTCATTCCAATACTCTGTGACATCCAGTTAGTATCTTGTACTTAAGCATTTTCCTCTTTACTTACTTTTGAATGGTTCTCTTTCACTGAATGATTTCTCTACATTTAGATCACTCCTTTCCATCTCTTTACTATTCTTCTATCTCCATTGATATAAATGCTTGGACTTCCTCACCTTCATGACTTTACATTAAGCTTTCTTTGGTGCCTTTTCAGTGCTCAAAATACATGCTTGCAGATCTGGTGATACAGATAGTTTCCTTGGTGTGTACACAGCAAATGCCCTGTGAATACATCTGTTTTTTTTTCAGTGTCTCTGCTTTTCCAGTAGCTAAAAATTTTGTCATTTAAAAAATTATCATTGTTGCTGGGTGGTGGTGGCACATGCCTTTAATCCCAGCACTTGGGAGGTAGAGCCAGGTGGTTCTCTCTGAATTTGAGGCCAGCCTGATCTACAGAATGAGATCCAGGACAGGCACCAAAACTACACAGAGAAACCCTGTCTCGAAAACAAACAAACACACAAACAAACAAACAAACAAAATTATCATTGTTTTTGTTTTTAAACACTAATACATTCTGATTCTTTCTTCATGCCTTTTTTGATTTTTGGTGTGCAAAGGGAATGTTTTGTGTGTATTTATGAGTCTGTCTGTGGTGTACATGCTTGTTTACACATGTGTGGAGGGCAGAGAAAAAAGTCAGTGTTCTGATCATTCTACAATTTGTTCACTTTAAGGCCTTTCATTGAACCTCCCCCCCCCCAACACACATTGTGTCAAATCAAGGAATTCATAGGTATTAATGGTCTCTGTACCGAAATTCTGGGTTTCCGAGGACTGTGTAGCTGTGCTGGCAATTCCATGGGTGCTTGTATTTCAAGTTTAGGTCCTCATCCTTATGCATCATGTACTCTTTCTCATGAGCTATTTCCCAAGATCTTCCTATTTACTTTATTTTTTTTAAATTTCCATTTAGATTTAAATTTGATACCTCAAACTTAGGGTATCCTATAGTTCTTCTGTTTTTCTTACCCAGTAGTTTTCTAGATGCACTAGAAAGGATAAACCAAAACTTTAAGTCACAGAACACTCTTTGATTATTTTCTTCTGACACTGTTCCATTGAATTAATTAACTACCTATTCTGTAGGAAGTCTCCTCTAAGGTTATCATTCCTTCTCTCCTTTTCATTTCTTCTCTCACCTCTTTTCTTTTCCCTAGGCTTTCTTCTCCTCCCTTCTCTGTTCTCTTCCTGTCTCCTCACTCCCCACCCCCTTTTCATTGGCTGGGGTTATCCAGAGGAATTCAGTCAATAGAATGAATAGATACCAAAATTAAGTTTATTTGATTAGCTTACATGATGCACCTTTGGTAGGAAGTATATCAGTTCCTGTCTTCATACTGGAAAGGGTGAAAACTTAGCTGCTCAGTCCATAAGCTTATAGTGCCAATAGTTCCAATATGGCAGTACAGGTATTGAGGAAATTTGAAGACCCATTGGTCTTCAATCCTTGTTGGATGGCTGAGGAATCTTGGTTTGTTTGTTTGAGACAGTGTCGCACTACACAGCCCTGGCTGGACTTAAACAAGTAGAGATGTTTCTGTCTCTGTCTCCCAAGTACTTGGTTGAAAGACAAGATCATGTCCCGAGAGTCTAGCTTTTGATACCAGCACAGAATGGCAGCGACAACGTGAGCAACAGTGGCAGTTTCAACAACAAGTTAAATGAACTTATCAGAAAGACAAAACCAAGCAGGCCAAAACACCAAACCCAAACAAAAAACCACACCCAAACAACACTAAACAAACAGACAAGCAAACAAGTAACATAAAGGAAATCAACTAAACAAGCAAACAAATCCCAAACAAGAAAAAAGCAGAACATTTTCCTTGGACTTCCTCATATGTCACTGAAAGACACTGCCCATATTTAGGATGACTCTTCCTATTTTAATTAACCTAATTAAGGAAAACCCTTACAGTTATGCCTGTAATCCCCTGTCCCAGATTCTCTTATTGACAATCAATATTAAGCATCAAGACTTTTTTGCATTCACTTCACCCTTTCCCTTTAATCCCTTCTTGTGAGCTCAGATATTAATTATATATATATCAATTAGAGGTAGAAAAACCTGGCTAGAAACAATGTAAAGGAATAAAGGTCTATTTTTTCCAATCCTTTTTCATTGTGCCAGAGCTCCCTCCTCTTTTTCCTAATGAGATAAGTGGCTTATGTCATATGATATGGCATCATGAATGATTTCTTTCTTCATATTTTTATTTTTTTAGGTTTGTTGACAGAATATGTTAGCATGCCCAGGAGCACAGAGTGTACTATTTACATTGGAAACACTACTGACTCTTGGCTCAAAATGTGTCAATATTGTTAGAGACCTTGTTGGCAGACTTGAAAACTTTTTTCTTTGTTGTTTGTCTCTAACCTTCACATAAGAAATTCTAAGTTCATATTATATTTTGGGATATGCCTCATTGGCAAGTGAACACATATTGTGAAGAATGCAATGTTAATTTAGAAAAAAATATGTGTTAGATATTTTACTTTTTTAGAGTTACTTTTTAAAGTCATGAGGTCAACAACTTGGACTACTATGCATGTAAGTGCTAATGCAAATTAAAGTCCAAGTTGACCTCCAGCAGCAGTTCATTCTATGTTGACAGTGAGAGAACACTTTGCCTGTTAGGATACTGTTACTCGTGGACTGAAATGCTGAAGAAACCCCTCCCCCTATTTTGTTTTTTGCAAAAATCAAGGTATATTCTAGGGTTTCCTGGTTGACCTCAACAGATAAACTGAGATGATAGTCTTAGTTCAGAAATGATCTGAATGTAGATTTACAGTCTACACGTACAGCTGGCTAAGTGAGATTGCTTTCACAGTTCTGCATGTATCCCATCGGCTCCCCATTAGTCACTGAACTCTTAAAACTGGTATTGTAACATTATCACAATGTTTTGCGCCAATTTTATAAACTTTACAGTGCAATGTGTGTTCCTTTTCTGAGGCAAACCAAAGGTATATTTCTCAAGGTTCTGCTGCTATCAGCAGCGTTGATGGAGGATTTTTTATACATTTGTAATAGATAGAAATAAACCAGAAAAAAAAAGAAAAAAAAAGTGGTGGAGGAAAAGGTGAACACTGCAAGAATACTCAAAAGGGCTGAGAGTTGCAAACACCAAGAATGGCTTTGCATAGTAAATGGAATAGAACAGCTCTGAACTATAGCTTACTTTTCCTGGTTTGGTCTGACAGAATGATTAAATGCTTTTGTACAAAAATCAGAGCCTTAAAAACAAGGATTTGGTGAGATTGTAAAATGGTGTGCCACTTTGGCAAAACAGTCTGGTGGTTGGTCAAAATGCAAAACATTGTTACTCTGTTACTCAACAATTCTACCCTTAGGAATATATCCTCAAACTACTGAAAATGTGCACCTATGAAACATGTACATGAAGGTTTACAGCAGTGTGTTGCTAATAGTAAAAAAGTTAAAACAACTCAAATAGCTATCAAATACTGGAGAGAAATAAAATGTGGCTTATCATACAATAGAATATTATTAAGACATAAAAATGAATGAGAAACTGACAGATTAAATGACTTTGGTGAACCTTCATAATTTCATTTGTAGATCTTTCCATTTCTAATTTATAAATACATTTGGGGTTATAAATTATAAATGTACTGCCTCCTGTCAACATTGTATACTTCTATTTGATGATTTCTGTGTCAAACATTATATGGAAATGTTTCCAAGTTAAAAAAAATAAAATAAAAAAAAATATGTGTTACAGTAAGAGCAACCATTAACTTGACTAACTTCTACAGAGTATTTCTATCTAAATATTTAAAATGTTGAGAAATAAAAAAAATTGAGAAAATGAAAGGATTCAACACTTAGAGATAAATATAAACAATAAAATTGTATGCAAAGATGTAACAATAATTTCCTGAAATTTTAATAAGACATACAATTTTTATTATAACAATAACTAACTATGAGGCCTCCAGGGCCATAAGTACATTGAGAAGAACAGATAATTTGTCTCTCATTGATCAATTTTAGTTAATTCATTTGCATTCATAAGGCCTTAGTTTATAAGAAAAAAGGCTTTATCCAATTAAAGGAAGAATTTTGCAAATAATTTGTATATATATGCAAACAGGAAGCTACAAAATACAAATAGTTTTAGAGGTTACTACTTTTTTCTTTACATGTACATAGATGTTTAAATTATATAACTTTTTGAAACTTAACTGTGAGTTAAAATGATTAAATCATGGTACTTGATATCTTCAAAGAAATCCCAAATTTATGGAAGGGTCACTCCTATATAATTTTATTTTATATAAATAAAAATATAGAAACCTTTTATATAATATTGATTGAAAAAATACTTTTGGAACACTGTTTAATATTGAGTTTAAATTTTCTTCTTAACACTAGACATGATTTTTAATTTTTACCCTTTTATATACTTTAATTTTAATAATACATATTTATGGCTTGCAATGTGACAATTTGGTAATTACCCAGTATATATAAATACCAAATCAAGGTAATTAGCATTCTCATTAAAATTATAAATATGTAATTATTGTTAATATTTTCTATAAAATGTTTTATGAATTACTACATGAAGGGAGATTAAAGGCTCCTATCATGAAGTTATGAAATGGACTAAGAAACATCAAGCAATCTATATAAACAAACATTCTATATGTCTACTATCATATGACAGAGTAGTCTTAAATACTGGATATGCATATATATGTATATATATATCCATAAAGAGAATTATTTTATGATAATATCTTGTCAAATGTCCTAGAGTACGTGTGTAGCTAGTAACTGAATCCAAAGCATATAAATGCAAAGCAGACATTTTACCACTGGCCTGCATCCCTAGTGCTATTTACATTTAAAAATTTTTGACCAGTACTTTATACAATATTTTGTGTTATCATATTTCCCTCCCCATTTCCTTCCTTTATTTTTCTTCTCACTCTTGTTTATTCCTGTCTGCCCTGGTAGTCAAGCTTTCATTTCTCTTGTCTCTTTACCTTCTTGTGTGCAATTCCTTGAGGGTAGTCTCTGCTGCTGTGTATTCATGCTTACAAAGGCATGTTGCTTCTCCCCATCTGTTAGCTGTCACATTCTTGATATTTCTCTTCCATTATGTTCCAAAGAGCCTTGGTGTGGGATATATAGATATCCTACCTAGGGGAGGACACTCAATATTCTCTTATTCTCAGAACTTTAATGACTTATGAGTCTCTTATTTGATTGTCAACCGCTGCTAAATGAGGCTTCTCTAACTAAAACTGAGAGTTTCTCTGGTCTATGAATATAAACACAAATATTTAAAAGACATACTAACTACATTTCCACGCAGCAAAATATTGGTACCAGATTCAAGCTGGTGACCTAGAAAGTCGTAGGGTTCTGAAAAGGTTTACAGCGAGAAACACATATTGCCTCCTATGAAGCAAACCTTAGATCCAATGAGAAAGTAGCTACTTTGCTGCTTGACTGTCATGTGCTATTATACTTATAGATACATCATGGCTGGCAGGGCTTTGCTGTGGGACGTTCTGTATGTTAAATGTGCTGCTCTGATGGGTTAATAAAAAAAACACTGATTAGCCAGTAGCCAGGCAGGAAGTATAGGTGGGACAAGGAGAGAAGAGAATACTGGGAAATGGAAGGCTGAGTCAGAGAGACGCTGCCGGCCGCTGCCATGACAAGCATGACATGTAAGGTACCGGAAGGCCAAGAGCCATGTGGCAACTTATAGACTAATAGACATGAGTTAATTTAAGATAGAAGAATTAGATAGAAAGAAGCCTGCCACGGCCATACAGGTTGTAAGCAATATAAGTCTCTGTGTGCTTACTTGGTTGAGTCTGAGCGGCTGTGGGGCTGGCAGGTGAGAGAGATTTGTCCTGACTGCCAGCCAGGCAGGACTGGAGAAAACTCCAGCTACAGGTATTAATTGTACACAAAGATCAAATTGAATTAGATCACTGCTAATTGTTTAGAACTTACTTTTGGTACCTTGCAAACTGTCAAGATCCAAGACTGAAAGCTTGATAAGACAGCTAATGTTCATTGGCATGTACATGGTAAATGCCAAAGGATAGCATCTGTTATGCTCTGATACTCTGATAAATTAATACTGCATACTTGTATGCAATATCCTCTGACCCCTCTGTCCCTTTTACTTTCCTTACCCATTTCCCCAACTTTATTGTATCCCCAGTTTACCTCCTCTCATCTTGAATTAGTCAGTATTCTAGTGCAACAAAGTCAATGAACCAAATATATTTTAAATGAATGGATCTTTAGTAGCTTGCTCTTCATGATTCAGTCTGAATACTGGAACAATGGCTACTTTCACACTGGAGAACTGGCAGCTTCTCAGTGTGCATGGGAACGTCGGAGCAGTCTCAATTGAATGCTGAGCCATTGTTCTTCAATCTACCATGGATGGTGAAAGACTTTATGTTTTAATGTTGTCACAGAACAACAGCAACCACATTAGCAGCAGCAGTGACAGTGCAGAAATAGGGGGAACAAAATCTTGAGCTGGACACTTTCCCTGCCAGGAGTGGGGGTGGGGGCAACTTTCAGAAGCACAGGGGTCTCAGGGGAATCCATGAGTCAGCATACTGTGACTTTTTATACGAGGGGGTTAAGGGAAAAAAAAAACACTTACATACTCTCTTGATAATTTCCATCTTTATTCTTCTTCTGTATTCTATATTGTTTGTTTTTCTGGTGATTTCCTTCTCTCATTCTTGATGTTTTCCTTCTAACTCTATCTTTATTCTTCCTTATTCTCTCACTCTTGTTTTCTTTCTAACTTTATAGCTAATGTTTTTCTTCTAATTCTACCTTCATTCTTTCTTATTCTCTCATTCCTGATGTTTTCCTTCTATCTCTATGTTTATTCTTGATGTTTTCCTTCTAATTCCTTATAACTTTATCTTTATTCTTTTCCTTACAGCTTATTTACCCTGGCAAAATCTTTCAGGCAATATAAAAACTACAATGTGGTTGCATTCTATTTTTCAAGTGAATGGTTATAATGAATACAAGCAAAAACAGAATATTTTCCATATCCCTTACATGATTAAACATTTTATGCATTATAGATGAAAAACAAGTTGTCCCAAGAACCCACATACATTCATACCCAAGCAGCTTGTTATAGATTGACAGAGTAAGCAAACAAGGTATTCTTCTTCTCAGCCAGTTCTTTTACTGATTGACTGTGTTTTGCAGTTACAAAGAAAGGACCAATCATTTTAGTACTTATCTTGAAAGATTCTTATAAGGAATCTTAAAGGAATCAAAACCTAGCTATTATACATGAAAAACAATTAGTCAGCTCTACTTTAAGTCTTTAAGGTGTATACCCATTCATCAATAGCTTTTTTTTTTTTTTAATATCAGGAGATTGAGGGCAGAAATGGGCGTAAGGAATTAATCATCACCTTTGGTCATCAATCAGTCTTTGTAAGAAAGGCATGTCAGCCAAAGATAATTGGGCTGCTTTGTTCTTCTTATCTGACCTTAAAGAGTTCCTCAGTAAACAATGTGCCTTCCTAAAACTTTAGACAATTTTTTTTTTGATTTTTCACCTCAAAGCTACTTAACAAAAACATCTTAGTCTAAATTTAAGTTATTTTCAAAGCTTTGTTTCAGCTATGATGCACTCTAAAACCTGAGAACACATTTCCCAACATTAAGATTAAAAGAATTCGACACAACCTGACTCCTGGGACTCAATTATTTTCCTTAATTATTAACCTGAACTACAATCTATGCGGCTTCATAGGCCCTAGCTATATAGCATTTCCTTCCTTGTATATATTTTTAATCATCAAAACTCTATTTAAACTAACATTATTATTATCAATTAGACAGTACAGCTTAAGAATAAATCATCTTCATAATAATTCACAGGTAAAGATGCACAGTAGAACAGGATGTATCCATGAGATAAACAAACTACATTGCAGGCAATGGGGATCTCCCCACACCCATTCATACGATGCCAGATATGAGAGAAAGATGCCAGGGGCAAACATGTAAAGGCACAGCCAAAACAAAAGACATTCTGGAGTCTGTGGTCTCAGAGCCTTGTCTATTTGATATTCACCCACCAGGGATTCACCTCTTTGTTGACTAAAACCCGAAGTCAGCTGCCATCTGCTGCTCTTCTGACATGGCCACCAGCAGGATACAAAGATCAGGAGGCAAGGATTCCCCTTTGAAATGTTCTGTCTTTCTAAATGGCACCACCAGCTTGAGACCAAGTGTCCAAACACATGAGCCTATTTTAGGGACACTTTACCATTCACATGTTGTAGATGTAACCAATCGTATTATTAAAATAAGAAACACAGAGCCAAGGTAAAAGAGAAAAGCCGAGAGGTCAGAGCTCAGAGATAAAATCTTACCTCCTGCAGTGCTCCTAGCTTCCCCGAGAGAGGGAGGTACTTCCTGTGTCCCTGTTTAAATAATCTTTCTGTTCTGCCTTCTCATTGGTTGTAAACCCAACCACATGACTGCCTCATCACTGCCTGTAAGTACCGCCCTCCAGGTCTTAAAGGCGTATGTCTCCAATACTGGCTGTATCCCTGAACACACAGAAATCTACCTAGCTCTTCTAACCACCACGCTCTTACTATGGCTCTAATAGCTCTGACCCCAGGGCAACTTTATTTATTAACATAAAATTAAAATAACATTTCAGTACAAATAAAATATCACCACATTTCCCCTTTTCTATTTTAATAAAAAGAAAAAAGGCAAAAGGTTATAACTAACAAAAGAAAAACTATATACAAAAGTACAATAACTATATACAATATATACAAGTAACAAATACCTAAATGATGTCTAGTCCATTTGTATTTGACAAATCAGAGAAAATAATTCCCTTATCTATCCTATTTTAGTAAGTCCAAAATGTATCTAATTCACTTTCTATCCTAATTAATCTTCAAGTATAACTAACTAATCTTCAACTCCCTCAGAGACCCAAGAAGGAAATAATATTAGCTAACAAAAATAAAAACAAGAAGTGCACAAAAGCAACTTCCAAAAATTTTGTGAGTTGACAGAAACAGCCAGCTGCCTGGACAGTCACCTGAGGTTTCTCCACAGTGTTGGGGCATCATCTTCAGCCTATAGGCTTAGCGTATCTGACAGACTCATTTGTGAAGTAGGTTGTACACAAGGTCAACAGTTCAAGCTCACATTGGGTGAGAGCAGTCCATGTACCAGAAACACCTGAATTCCACTAGGGTCATGTCATGATTCAGGATTTTAAATTCTGGAAATTGTTGATGGTTTTTGAATTCAGCTGTCCATTCTTCTTGGCTGTGTATATATGGCTTCATCTCAGCATCCCCTTCTTCTCCACATCCCTCTATTAAATGCCAGTCTACTATTGAGAGGCGTGAGCTTTCAGTTGCTGTTCCATTGCACAACAGAAGCCATCGGCCCACTGCCTGTTCAGCTGCCTTCGAAGAAAAGGGTACTGTACCTTTTCCAGATTGTGAAGGCCACTTCAGGGATGGTGCCATATTGTCCTGGCCTCAGAAGATGCCGTCTGATAAAGCCATAACCATACTTGTTTTGGCAGGAATCGGTAGTCCTTTGTTTCGTGTTCTGTCTGTCCATTTTTTCTGTTGATACGAGGATACTTTGTTGTCCAGTGGCTAACTTTTGCCACAATGAAAATTAACTCCATATGCAGTTTCTTCAATGCCCATATTTTCTCTGAAGTAGATTGGTACTGCCAGGAGCTGACATGTCTCAAAAAAGAAAAATTTCTAAGTTATTAAAATATTTTAAATGCCATATTCGTTAGATCTCTGAAGGGTTTGAAGATGACCTGTCTAAAATATATCTGCTCAATTTTTAAAACATATCTAATATGACTACAATTTCTATTGTAATGTCTAACTACTAACTTTCATTTCTTTATATCCTAATAGTTGGTAATAATGTAAAGTATTTAAAACTAGTAATTGTCTTTTTCTTTTCTTTCTTTTTCTTTTTTTTTTTAAACAAGAACCTTAAATCTAATCTCCTTTGCTTAGCCTTTTTCCTAACCCTTGACAACAACTTGTAACCAACCCCCCTAAACAATTGAAAATTATCCCAGACCCAAAACCCATTAAAAGAACCAAAAAACCACCCGCCCCACACCACTTCTTTGGCAATGTGGGTGTCATATTCTTAAAATTGCTTCCTGCTGGGTATGGGTGAAGTTATCTTTATCCTGAAAGAAAATTTTTTTAGGTTAATTGTCAAATTCTAGGAAAGATAACTATATCCTTCCTTATTATCCAGTCTATGTATAAAGCCAAAGTTCAGGGTTTATCTCAAGTCCTTATTCAAGTAGTCTTTGAGACTGGATCATCTCAGCTAGTCATCTCAAAATTGTTCTGAGCACCTTGTAGTTCAAAGCTGATCTGTAGATGATGTTTGTCAGCTTAGTGATATTATTATTGTCCACGTGGAATTGTTGTTGTTGTTGTTGTTGTGGGGCCCCATCTTCTTTCCGGAGACTTCAGTTGATGTTAGGCCTGGCCGTGATTTCCTGCAGAAAACTGATAAGAGACTCGAACACAAAGACATATATATGCAGCTAACTGAAGCCTTTTTTCTAGAATTAGTTAGTACTCTATATGACCATTCATATCTTAACAAAGTTTAAAATGTATATATATATATTAATCTTGTAAATTTTGATATAAAATTTATACTTTAAGAAAAGTTTAAAGAATCAGAATAGAATCAAAGAGTTGAGATTAGTAATAGAATAGTCCCTTAATTAATTTGGCTTTTGTCCTGTCCCATAGCAGAAAATGGCTCTTTTATTCTGTCATGATACAGGGAGTTTGTATTTTCATTTTAACAACATGCTTGAGTTTAAAGAAGGAGAGAGCCATTCTCCAACTCCAAAGTCAGCTTTAAATTTTAATTGAACTGGGACTATTAGAAAACCAATAGTGTTAAATCTTTAGAGAAAAGCAGAAACAAACATTTAAGAAGACATAAAATTTTTTAGATAATATATACCCATATGCCATATACTCCAATATACTCTGTTTCCTGGGATAGATGATTTGTCCCTTTTCTTCAGTTGTCTCATTTGTCTTGTGTCCTTCAGATTCCTTAACCTTCATTCTCCTAAAAGACAAAAACAAAAACCTTCCCCCAAGACTAATTTTGGGGATGTTCCTTTTTGGCAAGTTATTATCTGATTAAATGAAAAGACATGTGTTACAGGTACAAGTTAGTTTAAATTGGATGTTCATGCTGGTTGATGAACTATCACCTCCTCTAATTAAGAGGTTTCTCTTGTTCAAATCGAACCTTTATCAATTTTGATGGTACCCACAGCTTATCTTCTCCTATAGAAACAAAAGCAAAACCTCGTCCCCAACGTAATACATACCCTGGTTTCCATTCTGAGGTCAGCACATCCTTAAAGTATATAGGCTGATTTAATTCTGTAGTTTTTTCTATTACCCAATGTCTCTCTGCAGCTGTTGTTCCTTTCTCATTGGCATTCAGAAAATTCAAAGTTAATAGAGCATTATGCAGTCTATTTCTGGGGGTTTTTGTTACTCCTTTCTGTTTATTTAGCATATCCTTTAGAGTTCTGTTTGACCTTTCTATAACTGCTTGACCTGTAGGATTATGTGGTATACCTGTAATATGCTTTATATTGTAATAAGCAAAAAACTGTTTCATTTTAACAGAGACATATGATGGAGCATTGTCAGTTTTGATTTGTGCAGGTATACCCATAATGGCCATAACTTCTAGCAAATGAGTGATTACAGAATCAGCTTTTTCAGAACTCAAAGCAGTTGCCCATTGAAATCCTGAATAAGTATCGATAGTGTGGTGTACATATTTCAGTTTTCCAAATTCTGCAAAGTGAAACACGTCCATCTGCCAGATTTCATTCCTCTGAGTACCCTTTGGGTTACATCCTGCTGGTAATGGTGTTTGATTATAGAAGGAACAAGTAGGACATTTCTTTACTATTTCTTTGGCTTGTTGCCAGGTTATGGGAAAATCCTTTTTTAAACCTTTACTATTGACATGATGTTTTTTATGAAATTCTGAGGCCTCCAGCACATTTCCTATCAATAATTTATCAATCTCATCATTGCCTTGTGCTAGAGGGCCTGGCAGACCAGTATGAGATCGGATGTGAGTTATATATAAAGGATGACTCCTTTTCCTGATTGTATCTTGTAATTGAATAAATAGTGAAGTTAATTCTGAAGCATCAGGGATAAATTCTGCAGTCTCAATATGTAATACCACTCTTTCAGCATACTGAGAGTCAGTTACTATGTTGAGAGGTTCTGAAAAATCCATTAATACCAACAGAATAGCATACAATTCTGATTTTTGCACTGAATTATAAGGACTTTGTACCACTTTACTTAAATTTTCTGATTTGTAACCTGCCTTTCCTTGTTTGTTGGCATCTGTATAAAATGTACGAACTCCAGATATGGGTTTTTGCCGTACAATTCGAGGCAAGATCCAATCAGCTCTCTTTATAAAATCAATTCTGTTGCTTTTGGGATATTTGCTGTTAATTTCTCCCAAAAAATTACTGCAAGCTCTTTGCCAAGGTTCACTTTCTGTCCATAATTTTTCAATGTCCTCCTTAGTTAAAGGTACGACAATTTCTGCTGGGTCTATTCCTGCTAATTGACGAAGTCTCAATTTTCCTTTCCAAATCAAGTCAGAGATTTTTTCCCCATAAGTTTTTAATTTTTTATTTGGTTTATTTGGTAAAAATATCCATTCCAATATAATATCTTCCCTCTGCATTAATATTCCAGTAGGGGAATGCCTAGAAGGTAAAATAACCAAAATGCAATCCAGCTTTGGATCAATACGATCCACGTGCCCTTCATGTACTTTCTTTTCTACCAAGGCCAATTCTTTCTCAGCTTCAGGTGATAATTCTCTTGGACTATTTAAGTCCTTGTCACCTTCTAAGGTTTTGAACAAATTAGTCAGTTCATCATTTTTTACCCCAACAATAGTTCGTAGATGAGAAATATCTCCAAATAATCTTTGGAAGTCATTAAGAGTCTGTAGTCTATCTCTCCTAATTTGCACCTTTTGGGGTCTAATTTTTTGTAGCTCTATTTTATATCCTAAATAATTAATAGAATCTCCTCTTTGTATTTTTTCAGGAGCAATTTGTAATCCCCAGCAAGGCAAAATTTTCTTTACTTCTTCAAACATTCTTTCTAAAGTATCTGCATTTGAGTCAGCTAGTAAAATATCATCCATATAATGATAAATTATAGATTTAGGAAATTTTTTACGTATCACTTCCAATGGCTGTTGTACAAAATATTGGCACAGAGTTGGGCTATTTAACATTCCCTGTGGGAGGACCCTCCATTGAAATCTTTTAACCGGTTGAGAATTATTATAAGTAGGCACTGTGAAAGCAAATCTTTCTTTGTCCTTTTCTTGTAAGGGTATTGAAAAGAAACAGTCTTTTAAATCAATAACTATGAGAGGCCATCCTTTTGGTAACAGAGTAGGCAAAGGAATTCCAGATTGTAGAGAGCCCATCGGCTGAATTACTTTGTTAATTGCTCTAAGGTCTGTTACCATTCTCCATTTACCAGATTTCTTTTTAATAACAAATACAGGAGAATTCCAAGGGCTGGTTGACTGTTCAATATGCTGAGCATTTAACTGTTCTTCTACCAGCTCTTCTAAAGCCTGGAGTTTCTCTGTTGTTAAAGGCCATTGCTGAACCCATACAGGCTTGTCTGTTAACCATTTTAAAGGTAGAGCTGTTGGTATTTTTGGAAGATTATCAGTTGTTGTGCCCTGTTCCTGTATAATATGGATGGCTGGTGACCACTCAAAATAATGCCTTCTAATATTTCTCTCAGAAACATGTGCTAGTTTATGATTTGTTTCTGAGATTGGAGGGATTTTAATCTGAGTATTCCATTGTTGCAACAAGTCTCGACCCCACAGGTTCATAGCTATGTTAGCGACATATGGTTTTAATTTTCCTCTCTGTCCTTCTGGACCTATACATTCCAGCCATCTTGCACTCTGTTTCACTCCAGATAATGTCCCAATTCCTAACAGTTGAACGTTTACCTCCTGAAGAGGCCAAGCTGGATGCCAAAATTCTGGTGCAATTATGGTAATGTCCGCACCTGTGTCTACCAGACCAGACAACAAAACACCATTTATTTTTATCGTTAATTTTGGTCTCTGTTCATTAATAGAAGTTTGCCAAAAAATTTTCTTTATGTTTTCTCCTGAATTTTCTATTCTCTCTTTTTCATCATCCTGACCAGCCTGATTTATTCCAATAGTCATTTGGTTATTTAATCGCTCAGAGCAGGGATTTCCTCTACAGCTGCAGGAAAGGTTTGAACTGGTTTTGCTATGGGGGCCTGCATGAGGCCCCTCCGGGAGTTTCCCGAAAACTGAGGCAAAGGATTACCCTGTCTGTCCTTTGTTGATCTACATTCGTTGGTCCAGTGTTTTCCCTTACCACACCTTCTGCATACTCCAGAAGGAAGGGGCATTCTGTTGCCATTGTTCCTTGAAGAAACATTGCTTCTAGGATTGACCTGTTTACAGTCCCTTTTAAAATGTCCTTGCTTTCCACACCCAAAACATCTAACACTCCTCAAACCTTTTGAAATTACTTCTCCTACCCACGTATCATGCTCATCAACCTCAACATTAATTGTTTCTCTAATCCAATCTTCCAAAGGTGCAGATCTTGCCCTTAACGGCCTGATTATTCTTTTGCATGCTGCATTCGCATTCTCAAATGCCAAAGCTTCAATTATTGCCTTACTAGCTTCTGATCCTGAGACCATTCTGTTTACTGCTGAAGCCAGTCTTTCTAAAAAATCTGTGAAAGATTCTTTAGGGCCTTGCATAACCTTTGTGAATGACTCATGTTTTTTTCCTGGTTCATCAACTCTGTCCCATGCATTCAAGGCTGCCATTCGACATAAAATTACGGTTTGAACATCATATAAACATTGTGTTTGTATTGAAGCATATTGGCCTTCTCCAATAAGCTGATCCTGACAAACTTGTATTCCTTTATCCCTCCATTGTGTTTCTACGTTTCTAGCTTCCTCCTTAAACCAAGTCAGAAATTGAAGTCTCTGGCTGGGTTCCAGAACAGCTTGTGCAAGGTCCCGCCAGTCCTGTGGTATAATCCTATTATATGTTGACCAAGAGTTTAACATTTGCTTTACATATGGGGAATGCATGCCATAAGATACTATTGCCTCCTTAAACCTTTTAAAATCCATCAGTTCAATTGGAGCCCAGATATTTTGTGTAGCCATTTGATCAGGCATCTGCTGTACGGTTACAGGATAAATTAAGGATGACTGTGTGAAAACAGGCTTTCTTTCTGTAACCTTATGATCCAAACTTGAACCAACTTCACTGTTAAAATTAACAGGTTTTTCTAAAGCTGTTATCCTGGCACTTAAATCGACTATCTTTTTAAATAGTAAAATGAGAATAAGCATGGTGATTAACTGCATAATTCCCATAATACTAATCTTTTCATATAGTTGTTCCATTGTCAGACTGCCTAAAATTTCAAACAAAACCCAATTTTCTTCCAATGTACACAGGAAACCCATTTTTTTTTAAATGTGGAAAAAATTTGTCTTTTAAATAGTTTCCTTTATGACTTACCAAATCTGCGTAGAACAGTAGAAATCCGAGCGAATTTCAAAACAGCCACCTAGAGTCCTAGGTGTAAATCCAGAGAGAGAGAGAGAGAGAGAGAGAGAGAGAGAGAGAGAGAGAGAGAAACAGAAACAGAAACAGAGAGACAGAGAGAAAGCAAGAGAGAAAGCGAAAGCGAAAGCGAAAGCGAAAGTGAAAGTGAAAGTGAAAGCGAAGGGGTAGCCGGCTAAAGCTTAAAGCCAGCCACTTGTTCCCTCTTGAGCCGAGTCAAGGCTTGGCTTTACAGCCAGGGGCCCTGTTTAGCAGGGCAGGCCTGAGCTGTTTGTAGCACTGGCTTTAAGCAAGCAGCTCACAATCCAGCCTGAGCCCAGACCTGGGCCGGGGCTAGGGAGCCGGCTGCTCCGGCTAGGGAGCCGGCCCCAAGCAGTTTTTAATGGATTCTTGTCACGTTGGGCGCCAGATGTAGATGTAACCAATCGTATTATTAAAATAAGAAACACAGAGCCAAGGTAAAAGAGAAAAGCCGAGAGGTCAGAGCTCAGAGATAAAATCTTACCTCCTGCAGTGCTCCTAGCTTCCCCGAGAGAGGGAGGTACTTCCTGTGTCCCTGTTTAAATAATCTTTCTGTTCTGCCTTCTCATTGGTTGTAAACCCAACCACATGACTGCCTCATCACTGCCTGTAAGTACCGCCCTCCAGGTCTTAAAGGCATATGTCTCCAATACTGGCTGTATCCCTGAACACACAGAAATCTACCTAGCTCTTCTAACCACCACGCTCTTACTATGGCTCTAATAGCTCTGACCCCAGGGCAACTTTATTTATTAACATAAAATTAAAATAACATTTCAGTACAAATAAAATATCACCACAACATGTTGAACCTAACACCTTATCATCCCATTCTATTTTTAACCCCATCTACCTTTTTTCCCCACTCTCTGTACATTATTTAGTTTTTTTTTTTGTCTTTAGATATTTTTTATTTCTTCAATTTTTATTATCAGGAGTGACTGAAATAAAAAATATAATTGAGTCCCATCATTATTGTCATTATGGAAATGGCTTTAAGAGAAAATTGGTCAGATGAATATTATTGCTTCCCACTTTTCAACTGGTAAATAGTTGCCATTGATAAAACAGACAAGCCCAGGGAATCTGTCCAGAATGTTCAAGATACAGTATATTATACAACATGCCTGTTCCCAGGAGAACACCTAAGACATAATTATGTGTACTTCTTGATCTCATCATACAAGACAAGCACAAAGGCACCACCCATTCCCCTGAGAACATTGGTCCATGCACCCTTGAAGAAAGCCTTGCTTCCTTCATCACGAGAGATCTTACTCCAGCAGTCAATCGTGCCTGTATACATGATATCAGTTCCTTTGCGTCCCGACTGCATCATCATATGACGGCGAACCGTATCAAAGGGATAGGAAGTCAGGCCAGCAACAGCAGTGGCAGACTGTGCAATCATCCAGCTGATGAAGATGTGAGTATTCTTGGGATCCGGAAGCATTCCCTTTGCAGTGTCATAGATGCCAAAGTAGGCAGCTCGGTAGATAATAATGCCCTGTACTGACACATTAAAGCCTTGGAACAGGCCCCTAAACCCATCAGATTGGTAGATCTTAACCAGGCAGTCACCAAGGCCTTTGAATTCCCTTTCAGCTCCAGCTTTGCCCACATCAGCTGCTAGACGGGTACGGGCAAAATCAAGAGGGTACACAAAGCACAAGGATGTGGCCCCAGCGGCACCACCTGAAGCCAGGTTCCCAGCAAAGTAACGCCAAAACTGGGTCCTCTTGTCCACACCACCCAAAAAGATCTGCTTGTATTTATCTTTGAAGGCAAAGTTGAGAGCCTGGGTGGGGAAGTATCTGATGACATTGGCCAGGTTACCACGCCAGAAGGACAGGACTCCCTGTTCCTTGGGGATACGAACCACACAGTCTATAATGCCCTTGTATTGCTTATCTGCTGTGATTTGCTTGCTGGCATGCTGCACCTGCAGCAGCAGCTTGACCCGTTCGATGGGCGCTACTGCCGTCTTGGAGATGGCCGTGGCCACTCCACCTGCCAAGAAGTCCTTGGCGAAGGATACAGCGGCATCTGTCATGTTGAAAGAAAAAGAAAAGGCAGAGGACTGTTGGACAGTACTGGGTTGACAACCGGCTTTGATTCCCGGGCTCTTGGCACATTATTTAGTTTTTGATGAATAAAAACATGATGTATCATAAATCCATGAGTGTAGCAGGCTGCACTTCGACTGAAATAGCCTGGACATGCCACACAACTGCAGACAACTGGTCAACCAACTCAATTATTCAGTATGAAGAGGGACAACTGGATCATTTTATGTTGTCATGTTTAAGTTATGCTCATGGTATAATAGTTTCACAGATTCAAGCAATAAATCTCCCTACCAGAAAAATCCTGATGGAAGTTCTACTTACTTTCCATTGACTGAAACTGTATTGAGCACAAGTTAAAAGTTCATCCCATAGACTTAGTAGAAGGAAACTCCAAATAGGTCTGGCCCTGGGACACATCATTCTTTGAGCAGACCTCATTTTAACAATCTGCATTCTCATAATTTCTGTCCTTACCATAGAACTTCATGGTGCTTGCTGTACTAATGTGCAAGTTTCTTTTCTACACTGTTTTTCTATTGTCTCTGCCTTCAAAGCAATCAAATGCTCTTCCAAAATGATCAAATTAATTTCTGGCTGGAATATCATAAGAACTCACTTGTAGGTGAGGAACTACATTTAATGAATGGCTGTTAAGAGAGGGAGAAATGGGATACTCGCTGTATAAGCTTTCTGAAAATTTTTCAAATGCTAAGTGGTCATCCCTAAATACATATACATATAAGAATCACTAAATGGACTCAACAGGTTATGTTTATATATACATACACATACATGCAATAATTAAGGAAGAAGAACTCATGAATTAGAAAGATGGAGCAGGGGACAAGGAGGAGTAGGTGGAGAGAGAAGTAGGCTTAAAATAATGTAAATATAGTATCCAAGTATTGGATTCTCAAATAAAATAAATACATGTAAAAATAAAACCACATAGCCAAAAAGTTATTGAGCCTTTCCAAAAATTTTCTATTTTTTAAGGATTAGAATTTAGTGTATTATACAATTTCTGATTTAGTGTTCATTTATGTAAAAATGAGGGCATTACTCATTTCAACATCTTGGTCAATACCTGGAACTTGAAACTGAAGAGTTTCTCTACCATAGCCATTTACTAAGGATAGAACACATTATTGTTGTTCTAGCATTGTCTACTCCTTATGGAATCTCAATGGTTCTTTCTTCCTGTTTTAAAAGTCTGTGACCTAGCCTAAATCAATGACCTCATCTGATTTCATCTTCCCCCTTTCATACATGCATTTCTGTTGCTATTAATATTTCTCCAGTATTCTAAAGTCTTTTCATCAGTAAGCCTTACTTTGCCATGATTCCCCTTTTTCTACTTTTTCTCATTCAAATCTATCTATCTATCTATCTATCTATCTATCTATCTATCTATCTATCTATCATCTATTTATTTATTTATTTATTTATTTATTTATTTATTTATTTATTTATTTATTTATTTTGAGGGCATTCTATATTCTGCTGACTTGCACAAAACTCTTACTCCCTAGTACTGAGGTAGCCAGTGCATGAGATCACAAGTTGCAGTTTCTTAAAATTCAATGAAAATGTTGAAATGACAAAAATCTAATTAGGGGTCAAAAGCTGATTGGTGATCCCATGTCTATTTGTAATGGGTCAATACTAAGATTTAAAGATGGAAAATCCAAGATATATTTTATTTCAGCTGTAATGTGGAGGACATAACAAGTAAGTTATAGTACCATAATCAAATAATATGTAATCTTAAAAGACTTTAAGTTTATTCTCCATGGGAGTTTCTGAAGATTCTTCAGCTGTACACATCATTGCTGCTAATCTCTTTCAGATTATAGCTTGTACTCTAAATATTTATTCATGATCATTTACTTCACAAAATGTACCTTTTACAGCATATAAATAGGCACTAGAAAGAACACTGACAACTTCAAAGCAAAATGAAGTTCTTTCTGCTCATTTCCCTCATTGGGTTCTGCTGGGCTCAATATGACCCACAAACTCAGTATGGGCGGACTGCAATTGTCCACCTGTTTGAGTGGCGCTGGGTTGATATTGCCAAGGAATGTGAGCGATACTTAGCTCCTAAGGGATTCGGAGGGGTGCAGGTAAGACTTAATCACAATGTAAATGCAGAGTTTACTGTCCTCACATAAAACAGTATTTTAACCAAGCCTAGTGAGTCTAGAGACAACTTCATTTCACACCTAACTTTTCCTGTGGAAGGAAGAAGTTGGGTGGGTATAGCTTCTTTATACTTTGTTGTAGGATGTAAGTGGGACTTCTGCAGTGTCTTTCCACATTTTCAGGCAGTTGTTAATCAAGAAGTAATGTCAGATCATTGATAGGTTTCTACAAGATTTATTATGTAAAGTTAGCTGTAATCTGGTACTAATTATAATTGTTCTCTTTGTAGGTCTCCCCACCCAATGAAAATATTGTAGTTTATAACCCATCAAGGCCTTGGTGGGAAAGGTACCAACCAATTAGCTACAAACTATGCACAAGGTCTGGAAACGAAGATGAATTCAGAGACATGGTGACAAGGTGCAACAACGTTGGTGTAAGTGATGTCACCTTTTCTTTAAAATTATTATATATAAAAACATTTCTCTTTGTTTCCAGTTCTTTTTGTTTGAATAGGATTTTTATTCCTAAAATTTTACATTAAATTTTATCTTTATTGAAAATGTACTTCTGTCTTATTGTCACCTTTTAAATTCTTGAATACAAACTTGTTGAATTTGAAAGAATAGTACTCATAAGCAAACTTTTAAAATTAATAGCTACAAACACTACTTAACATATTTCTGTTAGGCGTTGGGCCAGATGTGAGGATAAAGTCATCTTATATGATTCCTCTTTGTCCCCACAATTGTTGGGTTTTCTTCCCCATCATTGTTTTTAATAGAAAACATCTATTTCTCCTATAATGAAGAGACATCATTCTACCTTCTGGCCTACAGACATAGTAGTAGATATTGTAAGCTAGGTTCTTCTCAAGATCCTGCAAAAATTTAAACATGACACTCTCATTTTTATACTGAGTTTTTCTTCCTCAAAAATTGATCTTTTTTGTAGTTATGGTAGTTTCTGTTTATCTCCACTTCAAAGTTCTCTATTCTCTTCAAATTTTAGGACTATTGTTGATCTTATTTCACATTAGTTCCCTTTCCTACTTGACTCACTTTTCTAAAATGAATCTATAAAGCATCAGAAGATGTATTTTGGAGATTTGCTAGCAGGTTATGAGTTTTCCATTGAAACTTTAGATTCCAGAGTCTAGCTGAACTATGTGCTTTTCTTCTCCAGGTCCGTATTTATGTGGATGCTGTTATTAATCACATGTGTGGCGCAGGCGGTGGTGCAGGAACAAGCAGTACCTGTGGAAGTTACTACAATGCTAATAACAGGGACTTTCCATCAGTTCCATACTCGGCTTGGGATTTTAACGATGGTAAATGTGATGGAGAAATTAATAACTACAATGATGCTAATCAGGTAATGAGAGAAATGTTGATCAGAATAAAGAAGCATCTAGCTATCTAGGTATGCACAAGGCATTTATTTGTGACCATTGGACAAATCCTTCAGATTCCATAGGAAAACAGGTTACTAAGACAGAATGCTTGAAAAATAGAAATGAAAAAATTGTTCTTAGATTTTTGTTGCATTATTTTTTTAGAGATATACTAAAATCAATGATAAAATGGAGACATTCTCTTGAGTGACTTTGTATGAAATATTTAAAAGCATTTTTATAAATTATATAAATATTATCATATTAAAATTATTAGAAATAAAAAAATCAATATTATATTTTCATATTTGTAGAGAGAGGGAGATGCCATCTAAAATTATCTCCAATTTAATCTGTATTTTCTATATATATAAGAAAAAATATTTTAAAGTCTGTGTCCAAATTAAAACACCAGGACTACCCATGTTCTAAGTAAAGGCACTAGGAAAATATCCACTTGTAAATGGGTGAGTAACTGAATGATGAAATGAATTCTTAGACCAGACATGACTTTTCAAAAATAAATTATCTTTGTTTCAATAGGTCAGAAATTGTCGTCTGTCTGGCCTTCTGGATCTTGCACTTGAGAAAGATTATGTTCGTACCACAGTGGCTAATTATATGAACCGTCTCATTGACATGGGTGTAGCAGGTTTCAGACTTGATGCTGCTAAGCACATGTGGCCCGGAGACATAAAGGCGGTTTTGGACAAACTGCATAACCTCAATACACAGTGGTTCTCTCAAGGAAGCCGACCTTTTATTTTTCAAGAGGTAAAACAATATACATATTCTTTTTTGAACTTTAAGACTATAATTTAATTACAATTCTTCTCTCTTCCTTCCCTCCCCCCAAACCCTTCCATATACCCTTCCATAAGCCCCTTCAAGTTCATTGCATCTTCTTTTGTCTTATTGTTATTGTACAGACACACACACAATGTATCAATGCACATATCTTCTTAAATATAACTGATTTATATGTTGGTACTAGACAACCAATTGGTGTGTTTTTTTCCCCCAGGGAAGACCACCTTTCCCATTTCCAGATTTTCTCAGTTGCCAATATTTCTTTCTATAGTTCTGTGTGTAGTGTTGAGGCCTTGAGTGCTTTTCTTTAAATGTCATCATGGTGTAAACCAGATAGTAGATAGGAAATTTCACTAAGCATATAATACAGAATATAGGTTAATATCTCAATTATAGACTGTAGTATTTGAGTATTTAATAATAGGGTTGCTGGTATTCAGAAGTAGCACACTTAATTCATTACTGCAACAGGTTACAAGTTAGTGCAAACTTCATTAATTCAATCTCTAAATCCGCAGACACCATTATAAAAGACAGAGCAATCATAATGGTTGTTGTCTCAAGCCAATGTTTCTGAGTTTGAGATTTTTCTCATGTTATCAGGTTTGTAAGCATTTAGACAAATTCATTAAGCTTTCTGTGCAATAATAACGTCTTTTGAAATGTCCTGGAGATAATGCCTTTGTACCTCTTTTTCCTTGGAAACAATGATGAACTTATATGAACTTCTGTTTCTAACTTGACAACAACTATTATAATAGTGTGGACTAATGAATTTTCTCCTCTTGTCAGCCATCCTGGAGGATAAGAACTGACCCTGTAATTTGGTTTCTTTCAACAGTGTGACAGACAGTTTATGAATTAATCAGAATCGTGGTATATAAAACTCATTAGGAACATTTCAAATAACAAAAATATGATAAGGATTTCTAAATGACAATATATTTAAATAACATGCTTTAAATTTATATGAAAAATTACAGCTGACCCAATGTATTTACTAGGTCATTGATCTGGGTGGTGAGGCAATTAAAGGTAGTGAGTACTTTGGAAATGGCCGTGTGACAGAATTCAAGTATGGAGCAAAACTCGGCACAGTTATCCGCAAGTGGGATGGAGAGAAGATGTCCTATTTAAAGTAAATATACATCATTTCTTCATTTATCATAGATCTCTTGTCATGTAATATCAATAAGTTGTATCTTCAACTATTCTCATTTAAATAACTATGAAGCTGTTGATTATCAGGCTTACTGTTTCTAAACTACAACTAACTATACTTTTCATTTGGGATGTCAATCACCAGGTAACCCTGGAAATCTCAAATATCACTTAGTGATTTTTGTCTGTTTTTGATAAGTCCATTAGATTCCAGGAATGTTTACCTATGGTCTATTAAGGTTAGATTATTATTATAAGAATAGTTATATTAAGAAATGATACTTATAATGTAGTCAAGTATGAAATTCATATATGTTATATCAAATAATTAATTATAAAAATTGATTGTTTATATTATGACAGCACAGTTGATTTCCATTCTATATAATGTAAAATGAATGTTTTACTTCTCAAGTCCATAAAATTACAGTGCAATAAAAATGTAAAGAAAACATTTTTTTTTTTTTTTTGTTTTCGAGACAGGGTTTCTCTGCGTAGCTTTGCACCTTTCCTGGGACTCACTTGGTAGCCCAGGCAGGCTGGCCTCGAACTAACAGAGATCCGCCTGGCTCTGCCTCCTGAGTGCTGGGATTAAAGGCGTGCGGGATGGCTGTAAAGAAAACATTTTAAGACCAAAAATATTATATTGTAAGACCTAATGAGGATGTATATTATCATAGAAATTATATTATTTATATATTTGTGCATATGTACATGTACGAGAGAATTCTTTGTTTAGATAACTGAAGGTACCATATATAAAGTTACTCTAAGCATTGTGAAGTAATAATATGCTCTTTTAATTTTAGGAACTGGGGAGAAGGATGGGGTTTTGTGCCTTCCGACAGAGCCCTTGTCTTTGTGGACAACCATGATAATCAGAGAGGACATGGTGCTGGAGGAGCATCTATCCTGACATTCTGGGATGCCAGGTGGGAGAACACTCTTTGCTGTTGTGTAACCTGTCATTAATGTCAGTTTTATATTATATACTTCTGCTTTAATACCCTTTTGAAACTTTCAGAATGTATAAAATGGCTGTTGGATTTATGTTGGCTCATCCTTATGGATTCACACGAGTAATGTCAAGTTACCGTTGGACAAGAAACTTCCAGAATGGAAAAGTAAGTCTTGGAGTTGTTAAAAGCACATTTTAATCTGGAAAAGAAAAGAGCTCTGTTTTAATTTCACATGAAGTTATAGCATATGATACTTACTATTAAGTGATTATTCACTATGTTTTTATAAAGTAAGGATATTGAAAAAATACCTGATAGTAAAAGCAATAGTTTAAAAAAGAGAAAGGTACAGAATGAAAATAGGTAGCACTGAAAAGCCCCATAAAGTTAACATGGGATTATACTTGTTAACACTGAATAGAATTTCAAATTATATATTCAAATTAGCATATTAAATGCTTTTAATTTTTTCCTGTGGAACAAAAAGATAACTAATTTGAGTGTAGTCAAGGAATACAATTGATAGGAATTTATGAGAATTACAGCCCAGTGATTTGCTGGTGAAGTTATAAACAATATCTGTTTATACATAATATGTTTATAAACAATATTGTAGCTGGAGAGTTTTCTCTCCAGGTCCCGCCAAACCACAGCATTCCGACAGCCCACTTATAAAATAAAGACACAGACACTCATATTATTTAAACTGTTTGGCCTAATGGCTCAGGCTTCTAACTATCTAGTTCTTATATCTTAAATTAATCCATTTCTATAAATCTATACCTTGCCACATGGCTTGTGGCTTACTGGCATCTTCACATGCTGCTTGTCATGGGGGTGGCTGGCATTGTCTCCCTCACTCAGCCTTCCACTTCCCAGAATTCTCCTCTCTCCTTGTCCCCCCTACTTCCTGCCTGGCCACTAGTCATTCAGTGTTTTATTTATTGACCAATCAGAGCAATTTGAAATACAGACCATCCCACAGCACTATATATTTTAAACAATATGTGCTATTGGTTTGGTGTGTAAGTTTAAACAATTTCAAAATTAATCTAAGAAGAGTCCATAGGATATCTAGTAGATTATGTGAAGTTTTCTGTTTCAATGCAAAAATCTAGAATCATAGAGCAACATCAAATACCAAATAGAAATGTTTCTTCTTTAGATGTCTGACAAATGTTTTTTTTCTATTTTCTTTTCAAAATGAGTTTCCTTCTGTTTTTATTGAAGTTTGATCTGTTCCTGAAGAGCTTTCATGCTTAGAATGAGCCCTTTTTTTTCAAAAATGTATTTAACTTTTAGACATCATCAAAGGTGCATTTATTTTGTTAAGCTTAATAAGAAAAGTTAGGATATTTTATAAGCACATATTACCAGCAAGTACTAAGAAATCAACTAATATTAACTTAGGAATAGTTATATTAAAAGCATTTTCACAGATGCTTTTTAATTATTATTATAGATAGGAACTGTGTCCTGTTTTATGGATAAACTGAGACACATTCATGTTAGGATGAAGATTTTTTTCAAGTAGTTCCTGGAGCCTGTTCTCTATTGCTAGTGTTCCTGGCTCTAATATTGTTGGTGTTAGGTGGCATTGAAGATCCTTTAGTGCTATTGAGCAGCTACTGAATTGATAGAAAATGAGATGTTTAAAATTTGTTACTGGAGGTTTGAATTGAGTAGTAGAGAACCTGAATTTTCATGGACATTAAGGACTCAGTGAAGGTCTGTAACACAGAAGGACTTTGATTAAAATTATGCTCTGCAGAGACAGCATTAGCGCAATAGGTTTGGGTTTGGTTTGTGTATAGTAGAAAGAAACAGGTAGATACAAGCATCCAAATGATCTCACACTTTCAATAATTAAGGATGTGAATGACTGGATGGGACCACCCAATAACAACGGAGTAACCAAAGAAGTGACCATTAACCCAGACACCACTTGTGGCAATGACTGGGTCTGTGAACATCGATGGCGTCAAATAAGGTTGGGAGTGTCCCCTGCAGATCTTGTCTAATAAGAAAGTTGTTTGACTTCATGTTTTAAATTGTTGAAGTTTAAGGGTACCAGCATTTCACATGATATTGTGCTTTTAGGAACATGGTTGCCTTCAGAAACGTCGTCAATGGTCAGCCTTTCTCAAACTGGTGGGATAATGGCAGCAACCAAGTGGCTTTTGGCAGAGGGAACAGAGGATTCATTGTCTTTAACAATGATGACTGGTAAGTGGATATCAATTAAAGTAGGATTGTATACTCTTATACTCTTAGATCCTTCTTTTCTTTCCCTATTCATTTGTATTTTCCATATGTGAAAGAGCTTTTAGATAATGAATTTATGCCACAAGAATGTTCAGGGCACAGAAGAAAAAATGATATTTGCTTACATATTTTCTTTCATTTTAATAAAACCTTGGATTTGAAATCTTTTACCATAGCTTACAATGGCAGTAGCATACATTCATATTTGCAAGCTATTTTGACATATTTCACAAAGCATATAAATAGTAAATATAATTCTTAATGTCATTAAATAATGTACCATATTAGTACTGGAGTATTTCCCACTACCTTTCAATAACACTTATTTTTTAATCCTTTATACTTATATTCAGCCTTCAGTGTTCCATCTCTTTGTTTAAATATTTAAAAAAATACATATACTTGCATCTGGTCTATGCGCATCTTCAAGAAGCAGCTTAGTTTTGCCTTTAAGACTTTATTATTGTCCTTTCACTGGGGTTCTTTCCCCTGAGTCTTATTTTATGGTTCTCTCATCTGTAGATCTCTAGCTGAGATACCAGTGTGGAGGCAAAAGTCTTTAATGCCACCACTTTGCAGGCAGAGGCACACATACTGCTGTGAGTTTGAGGCAAGCTTGGTCTGCATAGTGAGTTCTAGGAAGGTCAAGGCTGTGTAGAGAGACCCTGTGTCTCAAAACACAAAGCAAACCAACCAAACAAACACACAAAATAATTCTTGCTCAGAGAATCTCTTTGGGAGCCAGTGAATTGTCTCAACACAAAATCAGCTTCCTATCAGGTTGAAAATATTTTTTTCATAAATAGTATTTTATTATAATTGGCAACAAAATAATTAAAGTACATAATTTTTTTTGAAAGAACACAGGGCTGGTTGTTTAAGGACAACAGAATTACCTTTACAGACAGTTTCCTACACTACCAACGTGTATGTATCCATAGAAATGCTAGATAATGTTTAATTCTAGAAAAAGTTCTTTGCAGCTTCATGTAATCTAATAATTTTTGAAAAAAAAATGATCTTACAAATATTTTTTTTTAAGTTGTAAGTTTAAATCCAGCAGAGCTTGGACCTGAAAAAGTGATGGTCCTCACAGGAGGCTTTTACTACTGACCTTCACTGGGTTCTCTAGCCTTCTGTGTCTGGTAGCAGTCACCCCAGCCCATCAAACTAATAGACATTCTTAACAATGCCTTTGGTGTGGAGAATTCTCCCCGCTCTCCAGTCTTGGTATTTGTTTTTCTTAGTGAGGCTCTGATTCCTTAGTGTTCTATAGCACATAGTTGAGACATTTATTATTTTACAGACAACAGATCCTTCCTGCACTTTCCTGGGTTGAATTTAAATTAAATTCTAAACTTCTTTTTCAGGTCATTGTCAACAACTTTACAGACTGGTCTTCCTGCTGGCACATACTGTGATGTCATTTCTGGAGACAAAATTGATGGCAATTGTACTGGAATTAAAGTCACTGTTGGCAGTGATGGCAAAGCTCACTTTTCTATTAGTAATTCTGCTGAAGACCCATTTATTGCAATCCATGCTGAATCAAAATTGTAAGAATCAAATTAAATATATATAGAGTGAGCTTCAATTGAGTTGTTTCTTTTTCATATATTCCTTATTATTTTTGAAATTTTCTCTTCTTTACTATCAAGTGTGTATATGTGATGTATGTTGTCAGAGCAATGGAATGTACATAGGATGTTTGAACAACCCTGTGCAATGGCCTTGCCTCTCTCCCTTTGCCCATGAGCTGTGGGATCACACTTATGTCATCAGGCTTCCCAGGAAAGCACCTTTACCTATTGAGTAAGGTTGCAAACTCATAATTACGTTAATTTTTAAGAGTTTCTTTCCTTTTATTAAAAGCCATTAGCAGTCAACTTAAGTAGGCAGAAATCATAAATCTCACATACTCACATATAACCATTAGAGAACAACATCTAGGTTTTTTTTTTTTTTTGATTTTTCGAGACAGGGTTTCTCTGTGTAGCTTTTGCGCCTTTCCTGGAACTCACTTGGTAGCCCAGGCTGGCCACAAACTCAGAGAAATCCACCTGCCTCTGTCTCCCGAGTGCTGGGATTAAAGGCGTGCACCACCGCTGTCGCCGCCGCCGCTACCACCACCCGGCCAACATCCAGGTTTTACTATGTATTTGTAAGAAATATAATTTTTTTCCAAGAAAATTCTCAGAACTCTGAATTACATCCTGACAAATATATTGCTTTACCGTTAATGTAATTTCCACTATGTACTTCAGGTATTGCATGAAAAATTATTTTTAATAAAAATTCACTCACAATCTAATCACTTATTAAGTTGACCACTTGGAAATGCATCATTGCTCAGTTTTATCTAGTTACCACATTATTCAAATTTCTCTTATATTTATTTCAAGAAAAAAATGATTTTCCTAATTCCACAATATATACACACAGACACAAACACAGACATACATAATGCATGTTGATGATATATCAAAATTCCATAGTATTCACTTATCACTTTCTACTTCCCATCTATCCCATTCAGTTTAAAGCACCCCTGTCCAGTCCACACATGTTCAAGTCTTTTTGTTGACACCTGACACTTAAGTATAATGTCTTCAGGAATGAAAATGGAAGTTTATTTAATTGATAAAAACAAATTACTAGTGGTTATACCACTGAAAATTATGATGTCACATACCGCATCAATGACTAATAGCTAATAAGTCATTCATGATGTCTTGGGACCTTTCAGCTGTTGCCTGATCCAAAGTGGAATGTTGATGTCCCTAGGGTTCCATGAAACTTGTTTGGGTACACTGATATTGTGGGTTCATGGACACAATGGTTACATTTTGAACAGAGGACTAGTTGTTACAGTACACCTTTCTATTCTCTGGCTCTTAAATCATCACTTTCTTGATCTTCTATTTTGCTTGGAAATGGTTATAAAGAAGTTCATTTTAGGGATGAGTACTCAGTAGATACTTATTTTTGCAGTTGGATGAATTATGACTCTCAGCATTAGCTATCACCAATGGCAAGCCAAAGGTTCAATGACCAAAGCTGAGTAAAACATATTAGTCAGACCTTTTATTTCCCACTGATCAAGTTCTTTTCATGCATCTCACTTTTTTTTTTCAAGAGGTGGTGTTCCACTGGAGAGTGGTAGACTTTCTGAGGCAACACTTTTGAAGAAAACTGGCTCTCTAGCTGTTTTTTTTTGCCAATTCTCCTTTGGTTGTATATGTAAGAAACATTTAGAAGGCAATTGGACACTATGCCCATTTGGCAAAACAAGAATAGTACATTGTCCCCTAGTTCTTTTGATTAAATAACCATGAACTTACAGCCATGGTCAAAAGTCCTGCTATGAATCATGTTGAAAATCCATTCACAAACATTAGTGACCTCTGTAGCAGTTATTCCACTACTGGACCAGATGGTGTAAATGTTTTTTTTAATGAAACTATAAATACAGAATCTTCCCCATTCCCATTCCTCTTACTGGCTCTCTCCCCTGGATTCCTCTTGAATTCCTGATGTCTTTTTCTTAAATTTTTGTAAACTTATATATATTTACACACACACACACACACACACACACACACACACACACACACACACATGCTTATATGCATAAGTACAACCCACTTTATTTTTATAATCCTACTTGTATATTTACAAATTGAGGAATAACCATTTGGGTTTTTATCACCAGTTGGCATGCTGATCTGTGGGCAAGATTATTTCTCATGCTTTCACACTTCCTTTGTTTTCTATAGTTGTTTGTTGGGGTGAGTCACTCTTGAGCTTTTCCCTTTCCATGTTGACTTGTGTGTTAGTACTATACTTGTCTGTGTGTTGTTTGGCATTCATTTTGTTGTTACATCATGGTTGCAGCTTTCCTTTCAGTTCTAGGAAACAATACTAGAGTGGACTTTCTAGGTCTTTGTCTCTAACAATCTCTCCCCTCCCTCTTCCATGATGTTCTTGGTCTTAAATGAAAGAGTTAGGTTGTAGCTGTATCAGCTGGGGCTCTATACTGCACAATCACATGTGCTTTGTTTTTGATGAGTGCACTGTTCTGGAATGGTTTCTGTGTCACAAAGAGAAACAGATTTGATGAGAGATAAAGGTTACATTGATCTCTGGACATAAGGACAAATATTTAGAATGCAGTCAGAAATTTTATTAGTTTAATAAACTGGTGATAATTGGTTTTTCTCTAAGAGCTTTGACCATACTACACCTGCATAAATGGATAGGATTCCTGTATCAGGCACAATTTCCCTCCAGTTGAGCAGCCGTTAATTCTATTTAGAGAGTTTCTGTGCACCAGGCACACTTTGCTTTACACTTTGGTACTTCAGCTCAGAGTATGTAAAGCAAGTTAAGATTCTTGGTGACTTTGGTCCCTCTTATTCCACAGTCTGCAAAGCACATTCCAGTATTAAGTATAGTAGTTAGCAGACAAGATATTTCAAGCTCAATTCTTGTTTTATTTCTTTGGGAACTATGCAAAAATCATTTTTTTCCAGAAACATCTTGCTAGCTAACATTCATAGATAAACAACACCAATTGAACTAGTCTGTGCTTCTTTGAATATTTTAAGATATCAGTAACCAAGTGATTATATGGGATTAATTTATTCTTGGTACTCAGCTTTGTTTAATATTGTGATGCTTTTTGTGGCTGTATTATCCAGTTAAGTTGATTAGTTCTCTTCAAACTCTATTTATGTGTTATTTTTTAAATTAAAAAGCTAACAACATAGTGGATTTCCAGATGGCTTTTTCATCCATATGTAGTTTGATTAATCATCCTCAGTCACATTTAATTCACCATCCACTGATACTTGTACTCAGCCCACCCTTTCTATCTTGTTACTCTTCCTTATTTCTATATCACATGAATTGTACCGACACTCCATAGGCCCCGTTTTCTGAGTCTTTTTAGTGCCCCCTCTCTAGCTCTTTTATCTTTGTATAGACTCCATTGAAAACAAGATTCTCATAATGAGAGATTACATACAAAATTTGTCTATCTAAGCCTAGCATACCTCATTCCATATTACATTTTATAGTTCTATCAATCTCAGGGATATTCTTCCAAATTTATTTTTCTTTTACAGTTGAATGTGATTCCATTGTACATTTGTAACAAACTCTCATAAGTCCTTTCTCAATTGGTGGATATCTAGTATTGAATCTATTTCCTAGGCTTTTAGAATAAAGTAAAATGGAATTTGGTTGTTCAAATGTTTTTCTTTAGTATCATATGGAGTCTGGTAGATTTATGTCTTAAAATATTAGAGGTAAGACATGTGGTGGTTCATTTTTTGTTTGGAGAAACCTCCACACTGATTCCCATAGTGATTGTTCCTGTTTAATTCCTCCCAGGGGTGAGGAACTTAGGGGTTCTCCTCTCCTCATATCCAGTGCAACATTTGCTGTAATTTGTTTTCTTGGCCACAGACATTCTGATAGTGGTGAGATAGAACATAAGGTACTTATAATTTGTGTTCTCTTATAGTTATAGGCATTGAACACTTTTAATATATATTTATTTACTATTTTATTTCTTATTTTCACAACATAATATTTATCTCCATGTCTCATTTTCCCAATAAATGTTTAAATATGAATACATATGTAATTATTTCCCCCATTTCTTCTTCATCCTCAAATTTCTACTCTCGTCTATCTCTTCAGTTGCTCCTATTCTGCCACTCACAAATTTTGGGCCATTTTCTGTTGTTATTATTATTATTATTATTAATTATCATATTAACAATGGGTTTGGAATATTTGAATTGTATTTCATCTGAAAACTTCCTTTCTGAGGTCTATTTTATATAGAACCTGAAGGTGCTATGCATACTGACAAGTGATAAAAACAACCAGAAGTCCTCCTCAGACTTGATGCCCATGAAACACAACAATGCAACAATTCCAAGATTGCCTTACAGTGTAATAGTGTCACTCATATCTTGGCTGTAACCAACAACTACCTAACTGAACTTGGGGCTCACTCTACAGGAGGAAAATTATATCTTGTTCTGGAATCCTAACCAAGCTCCCAGGGGTAGTGAGGCTATGAATTTTAGAGAACATAACACTACCATTCTACTAGACCAGGATAATTCCAAAATACTTATACTTATCCTTATACACACAGATATGTGTAGATCTCACATCCCATAAAAGAAGCTTCTCTTTTTAATAGACATGCTGTTGTGGAAAATCTCAACTGGCCAAAGTACAGAGATCAACTGGTTGATATGTGCAGCTCCACTTGATAGATTTACAAAAATAGTCCTGTACCTTAGGCTCAGGGAAGATCACAAAAGAGGAGGCAGAAAGATTTTAAGAGTCAGAGGACCAGAATGTCTGATATGAGACTGTGTCTCCTAGAAACGACATCCTAGAAGCTTCATCTGTGATATCTCAATCATATCACTGCCAAGTCGAAATTGTGAATAGATGTGCTAAAGAAGGAGGAGCAAATATCACAGGGTCTCCACCCCCATGCAAACTGCTAGAAGAAACTAAAGACTGCTGAGAGGAGGAGAATTTGTTTTTCTCATGGATCATCCCATTTTGCTTATCTGATACAAAGTGGTCAGTCCCGAAATAATATATATACAAGCCACATTAAGTGCATTCATGAAGCTGATATTTATAAATTTACACATTCATAGTCTATTGTTGAAAAACATTTATTATTTGGAGTTGAGCTTGTTAGTACACTCTTGTAATTCCATCATTTGGAAGCAGATGCAGAGGCTCACAAACATCTATGATTTTTGTTTATAGCCTATTATATACTCAAAGTTGCAGCTCAACCATTGATACACAGTAAGATCATGCCTTAAGAAATCAATAAAATGAAATAGGATATTTTATGTATATCTTCAATGTTTTGGATTTCAATCTTTTATCAGCTGTGTAGCAGGTGAAGATTTCTCACATTCTCTCTGTTTTCTCTTCATCCAGTTGAGTACTTTTAGTTTTACGGATCCTTTTTAGCATAATGAGGTTCCCTTTGCCCATGGTTGGCCTTATCACAGTCCAACAGAAATACCATTCAAAATGTCCACTGCTGGTCACATAGCAGACATATTTTCAGTGCTTTGAGAATTTCCCACCATGGATCCCATAGTGGTTGCACCAGTTTGCAGTTCCACCAGCAAAGGCTGAGCATTTCTTACCCTGTGTGCCCTCAGCAGTTCTTTTGTCTCTCTCCATCGATCTTTGTACTTCTTTCCCATGTAGGATGACATTGCTTTAATATGAATTTTACTAATTGTTACAGATATTGACTACTTGTCCTTATACCCATAGCTAAATATAGTCTTTTCCTTTCATCAAGGAAACTTCTCTTTGCCACAAGAAAACCACAAGTAATCTGAGTGCAGAGTTGTGCAGCCTACTCTCAGTGGACAAAAATGTTCATACTTATGTTAATACCTTGAAATTTTATTACTGATTCTTCTGATAGCCTTTTAAAATCTAAAATGTCATATGTAGGTTTTTGTTCTATATGAAATTGACTTGCATAAATGTAAGATATGTATCTTTTGTGTTCCTCTACATGTAGATATCTGGTTTTCCTGGTACCATTCATTAAAAAGCTGTCTTTTCTCTTGGTTTGTTTTTACAAATTTGTCCAAGGTCAGTGTATATGGTTCATTTAGGAATGAACATTCCATATTCTCTTCTGCTCAGAAATCCACCATTTGTGAGTCTATGTGTCAATTACCATCTAATGCCAATACTAACTTCTCTGATGAAGGTTGATAAATGTCTTAAACTATTAATAAAATGATAAATCACTAGGAGTTCATTTAATACTTTCTCCACTTAGTAGTACAATAATAGTATGTTATCCTAGAGACTGTGATTCTTTTAAACAAGTTCTTGGCCCAGTAATGGTGCCAGGTAGGGAATTTATGTTGTAGAATGCGACTTAAATACAATCAGAATGTGATTGGTTATTCCCATGATTTTGTTCCACTATGTAGTATCATAAGAAGGTGGTTATTATTTATTTTTGAATGTCACAGATGGGTATGTTTGATAATTCCTTTTCTCCTCTGCTAGCATGCATAGCACCTTTGAACACTGATAAACCTAACTCATGGGTATGACATCCATTCAATTACCAGCTATATTTTTCCATGTTTTATCACTTAAGCAGGTGTACTCCAAGAATACCTTCTGAACATCAATTTCTGGAGCATGAACAAGAGCAGTGGCAGAAACCTGTAATGTGTGAGGTCTATGAGATTCATGGACTCACAGCTCCAAAAGAAATAACCTAGTACTGGCAGAGAGCCTTTTATTATTTAGCCTGTAATGTCTAGTAGGGAAAATATTATCTGGTTATAATGTAGGCACATTTTAACTCCTTGGAGATTATTTAAATATGTGGGTTTTTGTCTGTATCCAAGTCTATGTACAATGACCATGCCTGATATCTGAGGAGATTAGAAAGAGGTGTCAGATACTCTAGGACTGGAATTATAGATGGTTTTGAACTACCATTTTGGTACTGGGGATCAAATATTCATTCTCTGGGAGAGAAATCAGTGCTATTAAGTGCTAAGCTCTTTCTCCAGACCTCCATCTCCCATTTTGCATAGTCCTGAGCATACTACCCCTTGCTGTTTTTAGGGCAGATATTCTTATCAACTTGAAGGTCTTATGCCTTGGAAGTTGTGATGCTCATACAGCAGCTAACCGTCTCTTTATGAGGCTCTGAGATATTCTTTTTTTTTTTTTAGTGTTTACACTTTTTTTATTAACAAAGATTTTTCGTTCATTTTACACACCAACCAAAGATTCCCCTCTTTCCTCCTCCTGCCACTTTAGCCTCCCCATCCCAACGTATTTCCTACTCCCACCCACAAGAAGGCAGAGACCTCCCATGGGGAGGCACATCCAGTAAAGGCAAATCAAAGCCCTTCTCCCTGCCTCAAGGCTGCACAAGGTGTCCCATCATAGGTAGTGGGCTCAAAATAGCCCAGTCATGCACCAGGGATGGATTCTGATCCAACCACCAGGAAACCCCCCAAGCAGATCAAGATACATTATTGTCTTGCCATGGAGAGGGCCTAGTCTAGTCTCATGCAGGCTCCACAGCCATTGTTCCAACTTTCATGAGTTCCCAAGTTTTGTTTGGTCGTCTCTGCAGGTTTCCCATCATGATCCTGATGCACTTCCTCTCAGGATCCCTCTTCTCTCCCTTTTACTCGACTCCAGGATCTTTGCCTGGTGTTTGGCTCTGGATCAAATGCTTCCACCAGTCATTAGAGAAAAGTTCTGTGATCACAGTTAGTTTATTCCCTGTTCTGATCACTGGGGTAAGCCAGTTCAGTTCAGGCACCCTCTCCACAATTTCTAGTAGCCTAAGCTGGGGTCATCCCTGGAGATTCCTTGCAACTTCCCTAGCTCCGTGTTTCATTCCCTCTTTCTCTCTTTTTTAGTTCAATTATCCCCCTCCCTTAAGTTGTCATACTGTATCTCCTAACCTCCATTGCCCACCTCTCATCCCCAATTTATTCATGGAGATGTCATCTATTTCCCCTTCCTAGGGCAGTCCTTGTATCCCTCTTTGGGTCTTAGTGTTAGCTAATTTCTCTGGATTTGTGGGTTGTTGTCTAGTTATTCTTTGCATTAAATCTAGTATCCACTTATGAGTACATACCATGTTTGTCCTTCTGAGTCTGTGTTACCTCACTCAGGGTGATATTTTCTAGTTCCATTTATTTTTTTTTGCAAATTTCATGATGGCATTGTTTTTCTCTGCTGACTAGTACTCCATTGTGTATATGTACCATATTTTTTTAATCCATTCTTCAGTTGAGGGGCATCTAGCTTGTTTATAGGTTCTGGATATTATGAATAATGCTGCTATGAACATAGTTGAGCATGTGTCCCTGTGGTATGATTGAGCATTCCTTTGGTATATGGAGTGGTATAACTGGGTCTTAAAGAAGATTGATTCCCAATTTTCTGATTTCCAAATGGCTGTATAAGTTTGCACTCCCACCAACAATGGAGGAGTGTTCCCCTTGCTCCACATATTCTCCAACATAAGCTGCCATCATCAGTGTTTTTGATATAACCCATTCTGACAGGTGTAAGTCATTTTGATTTGCATCTCCCTGATGACTAAGGATGATAAGCTATTCCTTAAACATCTTTTGGCCATTTGAAAGTTTTCCTTTGAGAATTCTCTGTTTAGCTCTATAGCCAATTTTTTTAAATTGGATTGTTCATTATTTTGATGTCTAGTTTCTTGAGTTCTTTATATGTTTTAGAGATCAGTCCTCTGTCAGATGTGGGGTTGGTGAAAATCTTTTTCCTTTCTGTAAGCTGTCATTTTGTTTTATTTACTGTGTCCTTTGCCTTACAGAAGCTTCTCAGTTTCAGGAGGTCCCATTTATTAATTGTTGCTCTCAGTGTCAGTGCTACTGGTGTTATATTCTGAAAGTGCTCTTCTATGACAATGTGTTCAAGACTACTTCTTACTTTCTCTTCTGTCAGGTTCAATGTAACTAGTTTTATATTGAGGTCTTTGATCCACTTGGACTTCAGTTTTATGCATGGCAATAGATATGGATCTACTTCAGTCTTCTACATGTTGACATCCAGTTATGTCAGCACCATTTGTTGAAGATTCTTTCTTTTTCCCTTGTACAGTTTTGACTTTTTGTCAAAAAATCAGGTGTTCATAGGTATGTGGGTTAATGGCAGGGTCTTCAATTTGATTCCATTGGTCCACATGTCAGTTTTTATGCCAATACTAAGCTGTTTTTTATGCCAATACTAAGCTGTTTTTATTACTATAGCTCTATAGTAGGGTATGAGGTCAGGGATGATTCCTCCAGAAGTTGCTTTATTGTACATAATTGTTTTAGCTATCCTGGTTTCATGTTTTTCCATATGAAATTGAATAATGTTATTTTGAAGTCTGTGAAAAATTGTGTAAGGAATTTGACAGGTATTGTATTGAATCTGTAGATTGCTTTTTGCCATTTTTATTATGCTTGTTCTACCTATCTGTGAGCATGGTAGATCTTCCCATTTTTCTAATATCTTCTTCAATTTCTTTCTTCAAAGATTTAAAGTTATTGTCAAACAAGCCTTTCACTTGCTTAGTCAGAGTTATCTGCAAGGTATTTTATATTATTTGTGGCTATTTTAAAGGGTGATTTGTCTCTGATTTCTTTCTTAGCCCATTTATCTGAGTTAATCTTGCATCCTGCCACATTACTAAACATATTTATCATCTATAGGAGTTCCCTGGTAGAATTTTGGGGGTCACTTATGTAGACTATCATATCATCTGCAAATAGTGAAAGTTTGACTACTTCCTTTCTAATTTGTATCCCTTTGATCTGCCTTTGTTGTCTTATTCCTCTAGCTACAACTTCAAGTACCATATTTAATAAATATGGGGAGAGCAGACAGCCTTGTCTTATTCCTAATTTTAGTGGAATCTCTTTGAGTTTCTCTCCATTTAATTTGATGTTGACTGTTGGCTTGCTGTAAATTGTCTTTATTATGTTTAGGTATGTTCCTTGTATTCCTGATCTCTCCAAGATCTTTGTCATGAAGGGGTGTTGGATTTTGTTAAATGCCTTTTCAGCAAATTATGAAATGATCATGTGTTTTTTTTTCTTTCAGTTTGTTTATATGGTAGATTACATTGACAGATTTTCATATGTTGAAGCATCCTTTCATCTTTGACACGAAGCCTACTTGGTCATGTTGGATAATTTTTTGATGTGTTCTTGGAGTCAGTTTGCTAATATTTTATTGAGTATTTTTGCGTCAATGTTCAAAAGGGAGATTGGTCTGTAATTCTCTTTCTTTGTTGCATCTTTGTGTGGTTTCAGAATCAGAGTCACTGTAGCCTCACAGAAGGAGTTTGGTAACATTCCTTCTGTTTCTATTGTGTAGAACAATTTGAAGAGTATTGGTATTAACGCTTTTTTAAAATTCTGGTGGAATTTTGTGTTGAAACCAACTGGTCCTGGGCT
The DNA here is from genome assembly GCF_049852395.1 of Peromyscus maniculatus bairdii. Classification (NCBI taxonomy): domain Eukaryota; kingdom Metazoa; phylum Chordata; class Mammalia; order Rodentia; family Cricetidae; genus Peromyscus; species Peromyscus maniculatus. Next base: position 93,405,869 of record NC_134857.1, on the reverse strand, counting down.
TTTTTTAGCTGGGAGACTTCCAATGACTGTTTCTATTTCCTTAGGAGTTATAGGTCTTTTAAAATTGTTTATCTGGTCTTGATTTAACTTAGGTATGTGGTACCTATCCAGAAAACTGTCCATTTCTTTTAGATTTTCTAATTTTTTGGAGTACAGGTTTTTGACATATGACAAGATGATTCTCTGGATTTCCTCATTGTCTGTTGTTATGTCTCCCTTTTCATTTCTGACTTTGTTATTTTGAATGCTCTCTCTCTGCCTTGTGGTTAGTTTGGATAAGGACTTGTCTATCTTGCTGATTTTCTCAAAGAACCATCTCTTTGTTTCATTGATTCTTTTTATTATTCTAGTTTTTCCTATTTTATTGATTTCAGCTCTCAATTTGATTATTTCCTGGCATCTATTCCTCCTAGGAGACTTTGCTTCTTTTTGTTCTAGAGCTTTTTGGTGTGCTGTTAAGTTACTAGTGTAAGATTTCTCCAACTTCTTTATGTGGGCATTTAGCGCTATGAATTTTCCTCTTAGCACTGCTTTTATAGTGTCCCATATGTATAGGTATGTAGTACATTCATTTTCATTGAATTCTAGGAAGTCTTTAATTTCTTTATTTCTTCCTTGAACCACTGGTGATTCAATTGAGCATTATTCAGTTTCAAAGAGATTGTAGGCTTTCTGTAATTTTTATTGTTGAAATCTAACTTTAAGCCATCATGGTCAATAGAATACCGGAGGTTATTCCAATTTTTTTGTATCTGTTGAGATTTGTTTTTTGACTGAGTATGTGGTTGATTTAAGAGAAGGTTCCATGGGGTTCTGAGAAGGAGATATATTCTTTTTTGTTAGGCTGGAATGTTCTGTAGATATCAATTAAGTCCATTTGAGTTTTAACATCTGTTGGGTTTCTTATTTCTCTGTTAAGTTTCTGTCTGGCAGATCTGTCCATTGGTGAGAGCAGGGTGTTGAAGTCTCCCACTATTAATGTGTGGGGTTTGATGTGTGATTTAATCTTTAGCAATGTTTCTTTTACATATGTGGGTAGCCTTGTGTTTGGGATATAAATATTTAGAATTAAAACTTCATCTTGGCAGATCTTTTCTGTGATGAGTATGTAATATGAGTATGTCCTTCTCAATCTCTTTTGATTGATTTTAATTTGAAGTCTATTTTATTAGAAATTATGATAGATACACCAGCTTTCTTATTAAGTCCATTTGATTGGAAAGTCTTTTCCCAGCTTTTACTCTGAGGTGGTGTCTGTCTTTGAAGTTGAGGTGTGTTTCTTGTATATAGCAAAAGGATGGGTCCTGATTTTGCATCCATATTTTTAGCCTGTGTCTTTTTATAGGTGAATAAATTCCATTGATATTAAAGGGTATTAATGACCAGTGATTGTTAATTCCTATTATTTTTTGGTGGTAGTGTATGTGTATTTCTCTTCTTTGGAATTTACTGCTGTGAAGTTATCTATTGCCTGTGTTTTTGTGACTGTATGTGCTTTCCTTAGGTTGGAATTTTCCTTCTAGTGATTTCTGTAGGGCTGGATTTATAGATAGGTATTGTTTAAATCTGGTTTTGTCTTGGAATGTCTTGTTCAATCAGTCAATGGTGATTGAAAATTTTGCTGGGTATATTAGTCTAGGTGAGCATCCATGGTCTCTTAGTGTCTACATTACATGTGTCCTGGACCTTCTGGCTTTCAAAATCTCCATTGGGAAGAAGGATGTTATTTTGATGGATCTGTCTTTATAAGTCATTTGGCCTTTTTCCTTTGCTGCTCTTAATATTCTTCCTTTATTCTGTATGTTTAGTGGTTTAATTATCATGTGGTGAGGAGACTTTGGGGGCGGCTGTTTAGTATGATTGAGATTCTATAAACTTTTTGTATATTCACAGGTATTTCCTTCTCTAAGTTGGGAAAGTTTTCTTCTGTGATTTTGTTGAATATATTTTCTGTGCCTTTGAGTTAGTATTCTCCTCTTTCTTCTATCCCTATTATTCTTAGGTTTGGCCTTTTCATGGTGTCCCAGATTTCTATTTTGTGTTATGACTTTTTTGGCTTTGTTGTTTTCTTTGGCTGATGAATCTATTTCCTCTATTGTATCCTCTACACCAGAGATTCTCTCTTCCATCTCTTGTATTCCATAGGGTATGCTTACATCTGTGTTTCCTGTTTGTTTACTCAGATTTTCTATTTCCAGCATTCCTTCTTTTTGTGTATTCTTCATTGTTTCTATTTCACTTTTCAGGTCTTGAACTATTTTAAACATATGAAGTCCTTCATATGTTTAACTGTTTTTTTTTTTCATGATTTTCTTGGCTTTCTTTAAGGGATTTATTGATTTCTTCCAGTTTTTATTTGTCTTTTCCTCAATTTCTTTATTGATGTCTCCCAATTTTTTGTTTGTAATTTCCTCAATTTCTTTAAGGGAACTTTTCATTTCCACTTTAAGGCTTCTAGCATCTTCATGAAGTTATTTTTATGGTTGCTTTCTTCTGCTTCTCCTACATTGTCATGTTCAGGTCTTGGTGCTGTAGAAGAGCTAGGGTCTGGTGATGCCATATTGCTCTTTATGTTGTTTCATGTATTTTTGCACTGACATCTACCCATCTCTTCCTCTAATAGGTGCAAGTGTTGCCTGTGTCTGAGCGAGCTGCTATTGGTCCATTCTGTGCTTGCTGTATCTGTGTCTTAGGGAGCCCTTCTGGGTACAGCCTTAGCTCTTGGTCTAATTGGAGCTGGCAGATTCTGTATTTCAGGGAGTTGCTCTTGGCCCAAACCAAGCTCGCTGATTCTGTGGCTCAGGGGCTGCTCTTGGACTTATCAGAGTTGTTGGTCCAATCAGAGCTGGTGGATTAATTGTGTCAGGAAGCTTCTCTTTGTCCAATGAAAGCTGGTGGATTATGTGTCTCACAAAGTTACTGAGGTCACAGGTAAGTGGGTATTGGGGTAAAGCATGGGTCTTGTAGATTGCAGTGTCCAATGTGGTGTTTTGGTGGGGTGTCTGCCTGCAGGAGTTTTCCCTGCTGTCTGGCAACTAGGGCAGAGTTTGTTGGGGGTTCCCAGGTACTAGCTGTGTCCCAGTGCCTTGGTCCTAGGGGCAGGACTCTATGGGTTGGAGGAGAGTCACTCACCTCTTGGTTCAATGAAAGCTCTGAGACATCCTTGAAACATCTGTCCCCGTACTTACGCAGGAATAAGATAATCAAAACAAAGTAAAATTAAAGAAGTCAACAAGTTTCAGTGGGCTAGAGGAGTTGACCACAGATCAGATTACAAGCCTCTTCCCGAAATACATTCAGGCAATTATATTGCATATACAGCAACAAAATCAGATAGCTGAAGTTACCTCTTCCCTATTCAGGGACTTAATACTGATGAAAAAATATGGTGTAGAAAGATTATAAAAGAATGAGGTGTCAGGACCTCCCTTTCTGAGAAAAGTTAGCTTGTGCAGAGCTACTGTGATATGACCAAAGAACAAAAGAATGCCAGGATTAGACATATAAACAAATTCTATAAAGATTTAAAATATAAAGATGGTATTATGCTGGAAATTGAATAATAACTACAGCAGCTTTGGCCTGAGGATTTTTCTTGGGCACTCTGATCATTAAGAGTTAGTAATACACTGCTCAGGACATGACATTCTGCCTGGGATGGCTTGGAGGTTTTATTTCTGTCTAGTATTTTTGAAGCTGCAGAAGCTGGCAGCCTGAGAACGGACTGTCATATGCCTTTAGATTCTTATAAATTGGGTGATGGAGTTGATAAGTAAAAATTATTATAAAAGATAACTTTTTATCAATGATGAGAAAACTTGTGGGAAAACAATTGTAAAAGATAACTCTGTTAAGTGAAAGAGAAAAAAGTTAAAACATGTCCAAACCAAAAAAAAAGAAATGATAAGATCTATGTTTTGAAACACTATAAATCTATTCCTGCCTACCAAATTCTATATAAATAAAGAAGCTCTCTGATTGGTATTCAGTCAGGCTGCAAGATTCTCTTGACCATCTTCCTGGCTCTTTCTTTGCTTGCCAACTCCTTTTCTCCTCTCTGGGACCAGCCCATTACAGGGGCTTGCCCGGGCTCTACTACTACTACTACTATTTATTATTATTATTATTATTATTATTATTATTATTATTATTATATGTGCCCTAACCAGTTGTGAAATTCTGAGTTCTTTTTCTTTTACTCTACAGTGGATGTTTGCTGAGTACAAAAGGATCAATTCCAGGTTGTTTTTCATTGTTTTCCCTATGCATTCTTCTTCTGCTTCACTTCATAGATGGAAATGGTTCTGGCCCTCAACTAAGATGTTGATTGCTATGATTTATATTATTTTTAAGTCATAAAATGAAAATACAGACTTAAAATTTTTTCTCTTCTACTTTCATCTACCAGTCTTGTGATGATGAATTACTGTGAAATAATAATAATTGCTTCCTCATTCTGCACTTGAACTAAATTTTCTATTTATTTTCAGGAGTGCTAGGAAACAGCTTTTAAAGACACATGTAATTTTATGAACCAGCTTAATTATTTAGATATAGACATCTAAGAAAACTGAAGCCTACCATTCCTATGATCCAGCTTCTCAAATATCAAGAAATCTACCTAGAGAGGAAGGAGCACCATTAGCCATTGTCCGTCTTTATTCTGGGCACAGAAAACCACAAAGAAGTCTCTCCTTGATGGTTAACTAAAAAACACAAAATTCACTGTGATTATTTTTGTAAGCACATAGTCTCTTGGAGAGACAAAATTACAACTATTTGGCTTAGTACATTAGCTCTGCACTAAGAGCTTAAGTCTAAGGTTGAATGAGAAAGTAAGTTACAATACTTGGATATAAATTTCTTTTAATAATATCTCACAGACACTGATAAAAACACAAATTTGCTATTAAAAGGAAGTGTCAAAGTTAATTTTTGAGGCAGTTAAAGCATGCATGTGTAAAACCAGTGTGTCTTTGAGAGAAATCTTAAAAAAGGAAAGTTAAAGTGAGAGTTTGGGACAATGCAGGGAAGAAAGGAAGTAATGAAAGAAAGAAAAATGTGTGAATACGTGCAGCACAGCTGAGGGTACGTTGATTTCTTATCACTGTTGGTTCTCCTGGAGCACACGAAACGTTTCTGAGAAAAAGGGAACAGTTGCACGTTGCACAGTTGTAACTGGGATGGAAAAATGTCAAAGTTTTCCACTGAGGGTGAGAACACAGCAAAAGTTTACGTCAGTAGCACTAGAGACAGTAACAAAGATAATAATACAGTGATGATAATAATGTTCTGTGTTTTGTTTTGCTTGTTGTTTTTTAGAAGCAGGGTGTCACTGTGCAGCATTGAAACCTATCTTTGAACTAGTTCTGCAGACCAGTCTGGCCTTGAACTCATAGGATCTGCCTGCCTCTGCCTCCCAAGTGCTGGGCTTAAGGGTGTGCACCACCACCGCCCAGCCAATAATGTTGTATCAAATAAATACACTGATAATTCAGCGAACACACCGGGATAACTGCATTATTTGCAGTAACTTGTTTAATCATGATAATGACTTGGGAAGTACAATTTACTTTTCTAGTTCATATTAATAGATAGCTTACAATCACAGAGGTTACTTTAGGGCATAAGCTAGACTGAGAGGAACTTTCCAGAGTCCTGTCTGTGGAAAAGCTCAGAGTTTCAAAGTACAGCTTGCCTTCCATTGAAAGCCTTGCTCTGAAGATTTAAATTTTAGCATTTGGAGCAGCAGCTGGGAGGTTCAAATGATACCTTCATTCTCCATCTTTCCTCAACACTTGACATTTGACACAGCATCTCTTTTGTATTTCTTTCCTAGCTTGGTTCTAATGCTCTTCCTCACCCAGTTCCACAAGCAAATTTTCAACTGACTTTACTTTGAAAACAATGCCTTTTGAAGGAAGAATCTCTCTATATTGAAATCAAATCCTTTCGTCTCATTTCCATTCATTCATCTTCAGTTACATATATAATTAGACTTTGCCCAGATGATGTCTCTACACCCAACTTTGTTTCTTCATTACCTGTCAAGATGCAGATCCAGGTTTGGTGGTGTCGTAATATGGCCTGTATTCATTGACCTGAAGACAATAATTAGTAAAGGAGGGCATCTGCTCTCTTCAGAGGTTCTGGAAATTCAACAGCTGAAAGGTTGTTGTTGTTGTTTGCTTATTTTTTGCATATCTGAAAATTATTATTTTCATTGAAAACTGAATATTCTGTTTCTTTCTTTATATCTAATTTGGTAAATTAATTTGAAAAGCTTCAATAAAAATTTCATAAATGACTATTGTATTTCTATCATTTCCATACTCTTCTCCCTTGTTAAATCTTATGCTGTTTACCTTCATCTCTTTTGTGTTAATGACCTCTTCTCGAACTATAACTGCTACATAAAAAATACTATATTGTTGTTCCGATGTCTGATGTACATGTGTCTAGTTTTGGACACTTAGAAGAAGTACCTATAAGGAAACTTGTACCTGAAGAAATAGTGATTGTCCTCTCAGCAGCCATTGATTGCCTGTAGCTCTTCTTTGAGCACTTGGTGCCTTTGATATTCCCCTATCTGTGTCTTGTGTTGTTAATTGGTGAGGTCATGATACAGGTCTTGTTTTCACATCCATATCATTTACATTTCATGGGCATAGATGTAAGTCTATTAAGCAAGACAATGACAGGCCAGAAAACATATCATGATGGGGCAATGGTTGCTTTTATACCTTGGAGGTTCTACCAGTTAAAGTGGTACAAGGCCTCTTCAATAGGTGGGAATTAATGCTTGATATTGTAACTATAGGCATCTATGGAATCCTAAGGTGCAAAAATGTTTGCCATTTTCTTAAATCAATATCTTTTCCCTATGTTTTTTAAATACTTGTGTTTGTGCCCATGGACAACTCTAAGCTGACATTCCTCACTAAAGGAATATCTAATGTAGCATACAGAGGCCACTAGAAAGATCCACTAGAGAGCAAAATACAGAGAAGTTATTGTAGGGTACCTAAGCTAATGAATCTTTGTTCAATACAATTACTATATCTAAAGTTCATAGTACATCACTAAATATAGGATGGACAATGAAAAGAGCTAGCAAATGTCTATATGATATGCCGCAGATGAAACCTATTTTTCATAAGTGTGTGTGTGTGTGTGTGTGTGTGTGTATGTGTGTGTGTGTGTGTGTGTGTGTGTGTGTGTGTGTGTGTGTGTGTATGAGTGCCTTAATGTCATTTATGTTTAATGTATCTGCATGCTGGTATGTATGCATGTCTAGAGGAAAAAGAATACAATGTCTGTCCCTACTCCTCTCGAGTTAATGCTGCTCTCACATAACCCCAGGCTTCCTGTTCTGATTATATTACATCGTCAGACCATCTAGCTTATGGGATCCTCCAGTCTCTTTCTTCTCTTTCTCTTTCTCTTTCTCTTAACTCCTCTCCTGATAGGCTCCCCTTTCCTCTCTCCTCTTCTAAACCCCGTTTCTTCTACTCTAATACCATTTCCTCTCATCTTGTTCATCTAGATTTAACAGAATCTACTGAATTTATTCATATAGAAAGATATTTATTGGATTTTTCTACAGCCTAGTATTGCATCCACAACTGTCTGACTCCAGGGTCTCAGAACTGGTATCAGTTAAGTGTCTGATGGTCTCAATAGCCTAATCTTGTTCCAGAGGCCTGGAACATTTCTGTAGAGAAATTAGTCTTCAGTCCTTATGGGAAGGCTGCAGTACGAGTGTTCTTATATCAGAAGAGACTGTCAACCAAAGCAACAGCAACAGTGGCAGTGGGCATATCACAGCAGATAAACTCCCCAGCAAGACTAAACTGAGAGTATCCAAAAATAATTATTTTTCCTCATATTTCTTTATGTCTAGCCCAATTTCACTGAAAATTGCTGCCATGTTTAGGGTTTTTCTCCTGATTTCAATTAAGCTAATCAAGAATATTTTGAATTATAGTGCTATAAGCCGGGTTATTCTAAATAATCATAGAGTCTACTTCATGTCAAGTTGCCAATACTAACCATCAAGATTCTTTTCTCCTATACTTCCCTCCCATGCCCTTTTCTCTTGTTTCTATCTCCTAGCCTCAGTTAATAATTTAATTTCTTGTTGTGAAAAAACTCCTGATTCTAAGCTACTTACCTATAAAAATTTTTGTTTGCTTTAGTATAAGTGAATTCAATCTTTTAAAACAGGTTTTAGACAGAGATCACTTCCAATGTCTTTAGTGAAATAAGAGGTTTCTGTCACATGATGTTGTAACTTCCAGGGTTTCACAGTTGATAATAGGTTTGTTGACTGTTCTTGTTTGCTTGGCCAGCAGCACAGACCATACTATTTGTTTTGGAAACACTGTTTGACTATAAATGTGTCCTTAATTTCAAGGCTCTGGTAGGCAAACTTCATAAAAATCTGTCTTCTTTCTCTAAACTTAACACACAATTTATGTGAAAGTTACATTCATGTCTTCTGTTCTGCATGAGTGGATGAACATTGCTTTTTTTGAGGCAGTTGTACAACATGTAATGTGACTCAGGGGAGCTACGTGATTTATAGTAGAGCATCCATTAACTTGAACAATTTCTAAATCATATTCATCCCATAGCTTTAGAAGGTGGAAAACAGAGTAACAAAGGAAATGAAAGGCTTCCAAAATTAAGGAGAAATATAAATGAAAATGTTCTATGACTAAATTTGAAAAGTAAGTTATTCATTTAAAATTCTAAATAGTAGTGCTATTATGTTTTTTTTTTTTTTTATTTTTGGTGATACTTAACTGTGAGACTTCCTGTTTAGAAACTGTATTGGGTAAGAGCAGAAAGTTTTTCTGTGTTGATGAGGGTTAACTCAGTTGTATTTCATAAGATTTTATTATCTGGTGCATTACATCCATTGACTAGGATTTTACAAATAGTGGTTATTTGTATATGGAAACAGGAAGCTATAGAGATACTAATGTTTTTTGATGCTCTATTTGCACTTAATATTTAAATAGAGCCTTGCCCTTCCTGTGGTGGCGCTGGGAACCAACCCAGCTGCTAAACCTTCTACCTATAATCTAACCTGCCTGCAAAATGTGCCAGGGCTAATAGTGGCACAGAAGTTGTGGTTATGGCCAACCAATGTCTGGTCTACATAGACGCCCATACCATAAGAGGGAGCCCATGCCTGACACTGCCTGCATGTACAGAAACCAGAGTTTGGATGACCCAGAGTCCTAGGATTGAACAAAAAAACGACTGACTAAAAAAAGTTAATGAAATGATTCCTGATGATGTTCTGCTAAACTCATGCTATGCTCATAGATTGATGCCTAGCCCTGTTGTGGCTTCTTCCAGCAGTTAATGGGAGCAGATGCAGAGACTATTAGCCAAACATTAGGTGGATCTTGGGGAATCCTGCAGGAGAAGGAGAGAAAGGAGTGTAAGAGCCAGAGGGGTCAAGATCTTCAGGAGAACACCACACAGGAATATAATTAAGCAGGGCTCATAGAGGCCCACAAAGACTGAAAGGCCAATGATGATACCTGAATGGGTCTGAACTAGGTCCTCTGCATCATGTTATGGTTGTTTAGATTGGTGTTCTTTTAGGACTACTAACAGTGCCATCAGTGGGGGCAGGAAGGGAGTGGGAGGATGATCTTCAACTGTTTGGCCTGCTCCTGGAACCCTTTCCTCCTACTAGCTTGCCTTGTCCAGCCTTGATATGATGGTTTGTGCCTAGTCTCATTGTATCTTGTTATGTCTTGTTTGGTTGATATCCATGAGATGTCTGATATTTCCTGAAGGGAAACTTAAAAAGAGTGTATTTGGGCTACAGGGAAGGAGGGAGGGTTTAGGAGCAATGGAGAGTGGGGAATCTGCATTCCAGATATATTGTATGAGAGAAGAATAAGTAAAAATAATAATAAAAAACAGTAGAGCCTTGCCAAGTTATATGTTTGACTTTGTTCTGGCTTCAGTAGAGTTCAACATAGATGACTGAATTTTTGGCACTTGACATGCTAAGATCAATCCTTCAAATATATTAGAATTCTTCCTCTGCAATATTATGCACATAAAAAATGAACAGAATCTTGTTATATATTATTGATTGGAAAAACATAATTTAGGAATTCCATATACAATTTGAATTATTTTCTTAACATTAGATGGCATTTTTATTTTTCCTTTTTTATATATATTTATTTTATTAAACAATTTTATGCATACAGTGTAATAAGTGAATAATTATACACTCTGTAACCACCATATCAAAATAATTATCTTTCCTATAAAATTTTTCTTAAACTTGTAATTATTGTTCACACTTATGGAATAATCATAGTTCTTCTTAAAAATAAGTTTTAATTGATTGAATTAAATCACTTTCCCCTCTGCCTTTACTCCTTCATATCTTTCCCAAGTACCCTCTGGGACATCTCTCATATTTTCTCCACTCTCAGTTTGACAGCTTTCTTTTCTTTAACCATAATTATTACATACATATTTATGTTTCCTGTCCAGTACAGCATAAGCTAATACTTGGAGTTTCTGGAAGTGAAGAGCAATGTCTCCAGGTGCAGTGATTCACAACAACTCTCTGAGTTTTTTTTTAGAGAGAAAAGAGAACAGCTTCATCTTCCAGCATCGTGTACTTAAAGGGCAGGATTACTGGGAGCGTCAGGCCTTATCTTGAATTTTAGATGTCAAAAGGCTCACAGCTACCCTATGACATACTTGTCTCAAAAGTGCACCTGAATTCATTTTCTTTTTTGGCTACCACGTTGCCCTGCAGCTTTACACAGAGAGATGTAAGGATCAAAGGGAGGGTTAATTAAATCCCAGGTTACTTTTCAATGTAGTTTTGCACTTGATAAAAAGTTTATGAGTCTGTGTTAGTTGGTTTATGTGTATATGGTTTCAAGACAGACCACTCTATATTGAACCATCAATAGATATATCCCTAGGAGAGGCTAATATATCTTCTTCCATAAGTCACTCATTGCCTATAGGTCTTTGTCTAGGGTTAGTACTTTGCAAAAATTTCCCCCTTACATGTTAGCATGTCATTGGTATTGTCATTATTCTACTCTTTTTTATGAAGCTATTTAAGACGTGACTGTTTCCATGTAAAACCCTGACACACACGTTCTTAAAAATCTTCCTTTCACTTCTTCTGCATTGTGGCTGGATCCACAGAAGAAGGAACTGACATGTAGTTTAAACATTGGGTCAGGAGTGCCCACAATCAGTTAATCTTTGCATTGTGTTTTGTTTTCTGTGATGGTTTCTATTTGCTATGAAGATCACTTTTTTATGATGAGGTGTGGTAACTACATTCTGTGATAAGGTAATATTTAGAATATAGCAAGGCAGTATGCTGGACAGGTAACTATATTCTATGATAGAATAAGATTTAGAATGTAATAAGGAAGTATGCTAGACTAGCAGTTACTGCAGTAGACTAGGTTCAAAATTTACAATTAATTATTTGATTATCCAGCATGTGTAGGACCTGTCTATTGCAAATAAGGTGACAATGAACATTGATGAGCAAAATGTTTGTCATGACCTTTGGTCATATGTCAAAGAAAAGTACAGCTGAATTTTATGGTAGATTTATTTTAGTTCTTTGAGAAATCTTCATATTGATTTCCAGCATGACAATATTAATTTATATTCCCACCAACAGTGATTGAGGCAATTCATTTCCCTACAGATTCAGGAGCATTTGTTCTTTATTGTTTTATTAATCTTATCCAATGACTAGGATATGACTAGGATAAGATAAATCTAATTTTTTTATAGTTGATATGATTGTTTCTGTTTCATTTTAATAACGTGTTTGCAAAGATATTTGTGTTTTCTTCCAATTTCTTTAGCGTGTGATATTACATCAATTAAGAGAATATCTATCAATGGTTATTATATTTAAATTTGAGATCCTAAAAGAAAATGTTCCTCAAGTGACAGAGCCACCTATTTTAAATCATGTGTTTGTAGTTTAATGTAGGATAGTTTTATTATGTTTAGACATTATTATGACCTGGTTATTGTCTTCATTTAGAAATTAATCACAGAAAAATGACATAAGATTTGCTTCAAGTTGACAAGGTGTGATGGTTATTCTTGGTTGTCAATTTGACTACATCTGGAATTAACTAAAATCTAAAAGTAGAGGGAATAGCCACTAGAGAATTTAGCTTAATTTGAAGTAGGTAGAGCCACTTCTGATCAAGATCTATGAGACAGGAAGACACTTGCCTTTAATTAAGATATTTAGGATGAAGGCACATCTTTAATCTGGGTCATAGCTTCTTCTGGAAACCATGTAAGGAGGTGGAAGGAGTAAGCTTGCTTTTTGCCTGCTTGCCTTAGCCTTGCGCACAAGTCCATTCTTTCACTGGTATTAGGGCCTACTTCTCCAAGGTTCCAGCCTAACTGAAGACAAGCTGAGACATATAGGTTCCTAGACTCAGTAACTATTGAATACTTGGATTTTTCAGTCACAACCAGCCATTGTTGGATTACCTAGACTGAAGCCTATTTCTACATGTTGGTGGGTCTATGGTCATATTGCTCAGGGAGGATAATCACCCACATCTTAGAGACTGTAGTGACAACAGCACCCCCTTGACTTCTGAGGGTAACATCACAGACCCTGAGATGAACATATTTTTGAATCCTGACAAAAGAACTGCCATATCAGCTACAGCATCACCTTCACATGAAGCCAGTAGCCTGCACTGCTCACATAGAGTGTTGCCTGGTGGCTCACTGGAGCCAGTGCAGTAAAACGTAAACATTTCTAAATTTGTGTTTTCCTAGTAATGTAGGATGAGAAACTCTGTGAGCTATTTCTTAGCCATTGTTATTCCTTCAATCAGAAATTCTTAGTTTCACTAGCCCACGTTTTTTCCTTTTTCTTTTATTGAAAATAGATTTTTTTTCTCACATAACATATTCTGATTATAGTTTCTCATTCTCTATTTTCCCAGTTCCTTTCCAACTTTCCTTCCATCTGAATTCACTCCTGTTCTGTCTTTCATTAGAAAACAGTGTTCTCAGGATAATTATAAAATAAAATAGAATAAGAAAAACCAAAAATATTACATCACCACTCTACAAGACAAACAAACAGAAGGGAAAGGAAAAGAGCCTAAGAGAAGGCAGAAGACCAGGGATCCCCTTGTTTGCACACTCAGGAATGCCATAAAACATTGTATTGGAAGACATAATTACTATTCAGAGGACCTGATACAGACTCATGTAGGCCTGGCACATTCTTGCTTCAATCTCTCTGAGTTCCTATGAGTTTTGATTAAGTTGATTTAGAGCAATGGTTCTCAACCTTCTTCATACTGAGACCCTTTAATGCAGTTCCTCCTGTTATGGTGACTCCAACCTTAATATTTTTGTTGCTCCTTTATAACTGTAACTTTGTTACTTTTATGAATTGTAATGTAAATATGTGATATACAGGATAAATGATATATGACCACTGTGAAATAATCATTCAAGCCCCAAAGGGGACACATCCCACAGGTTGAGAAACCCCGATTTAGAGGATCTTGTATACTTGGTGTCTTTCATTTTCTGAGTCTTACACTCTTTCTACCTCTTCTTCTTCAGGATTCCCTGAGCATTGAGGGGTGTGATTTGATGGAGAAATCCCTTTTAGGCATGATTATTATAAAGTATCTCACTCTTTGTATAATTTCAGACTGTAGATTTTTACATTTGTTCCCATCTCTTGCAAGAGGAAACTTCACTGATAATAGCTGAGAATGGAACTGATCTAGGCGTATAACAGAATGTCACTAGGAGTCATTTTAGCTAAGTTTTTTTCTTTCTTTTCTTTTTCACAGTAGTATTTGGTTTTACTCTAGGTCTACAGGCTATCTAGACTCAGAGGCCCTTGGGCTATTTAGTTTCAGGATCTTAGTCACCTAAGCAGTGTTGGGTATGGGTTCATCTTGTGGAGTACACCTTAGGTTAAATCAGGTATTTGTTACTTTCATAGCTTGTGCTACATTGCCTTAGCATATATTGCAAATAGGATAGTATTGTTGATCAAAGGGTTTATGGCTAAGTTGGTGCTTATATTTCTATTTTGATGTGCAGAATATCTTTCTGTAACAGAGATGTTTGTGGGTAGGAAGCAAGACTTTATGTAGTCACTAGCTCTACTTCTCCATATTTAGTGACTTGTGTGGTTGTTATCTTCAACAATGAAGCTGAACAGTCAGTTTGTAGAGAGCAAGCTATAGTCTTGCCAACACACTGGTTAGTTTTGGGATTCCCATGGGATCTGTTTGGCCAACAACTCAATTAGGTGTATTGCAGTTCCAACACTGGAAGCTTCATTTGGTGACAAAATGTTTTATGTTGTGGCTCTGTCTTCCATTATTTTTCAATTTAATTTATATTGCTTTCATATATGTATATATTTAAGAAACTTTTACTATATTAGGTTTCAATACTTCCCCTGAAATACTCCTTTATTTTAGCTGTCTCTCTCCATGTTCACTCCCTCAAACCCCTTATACTTTATCCTCCTTTTCTGTGCAGCTAATCACCTTAATTAATTATCCTACTAACCTTTTACAATGAGATATATCTGTCCCCCTTAGTTTCTTACTCTATATTTAACCTCTGTGTTTACAGGAATTGCAGCTTGGTTATCATTGACTTAAAACCTAATGTCCACATGTAAGTAAATACATACTATATTTGCCTTTCTGGGTCTGGGATGTCTCATTCAGGATAGTTTCTTTTTTCTATTTCCATCCATTTACCTGAGAATTTCATGTTTTCTTTCTTATTTTTTTTAAACAGCTGAGTAATAAACCTTTGTGTAAATGTACCATATATTTTTTCTACTCTTCTTTTCGGGGGTACATCTAGCCTATTTGCAGTTTGTGGTTGTTATGAATAGAGTGGCAATGAACATGGTTAAGCAAGTATTGCTTTGGTAGGATGAGGTGTCTTTTGGGTATATACTTTCTCTTCTAGCAGGTTGAGAGTAGCTGGATTTATGTTGAGGTCTTTGATCCACTTGGACTTAAGTTTTGTGCACAGTGACAGATATGTATCTATTTACAGCCTTCTAAACATTGATATCCAGTTATTCCAGCAACATTGGTTAAAGATGCTTTCTTTTTTCCATTGTACACTTTTGGCTTCTTTGTCAAAAATTATATGTTGATAGGTGTGCGGATTAATGTCAGGGTCTTCAATTCAATTCTATTGGTCCACATGTCGATTTTTATGCCAGTACCAAGCTGTTTTTATTACTGTAGCTCTATAATAGAGCTTGAAGTCAGGGATCATGATGCCTCCAGAGGTTGTTTGATTTCACAGGATTCTTTTGGCTATCCTGGGTTTTTTGTTTTTCCATATGAAGTTGAGTATTATTCTTTTGAGGTCTGTGAAGAATTGTGTTGGTATTTTGATGGGGATTGCATTGAATCTGTAGATTGCTTTTGGTAAAATTGCCATTTTTACTATGTTGGTCCTGCCTATCCATGAGCATGGGAGATCTTTCCATTTTCTGACATCTAATACTACTCAGCAGAGAAAAACAATGACATCATGAGGTTTGCAGGCAAATGGATGGATCTAGAAAAAATCATCCTGAGTGAGGTAACCCAGACTCAGAAATACAAATATGGTATGTACTCACTCATAGGAGGACACTAGATGTGGACCAAGGATGACTGGACTGCTACTCACATCACCAGTGAGGCTACCTCGAAAACAGGACCCCAAGAAAGACACGAGGATCACCCAATGATGGAGAAATGGCTGAGATCTATACGAACAACCTGGACATTAGTGGGAGTAATGAAGGGAGAAGGGTCGAGGTAAAGAGAGCAGGAGATCCTAGCTGGATCAAGAACAGAGAGGGAGAACAAGGAATAGGAGACCATGGTAAATGAAGACCATATGAGAAAAGGAAGAAACAAAGTGCTAAAGAGGCCCATAGAAATCCACAAAGATACCCCCACAAAAGACTGTTGGCAATGGTCGAGAGACAGCTGGAACTGACCTACTCTGGTGATGGGATGGCCAAACATCCTAATAGTTGTGCCAGAAACCCCATCCAAGGACTGAGGAATCTGGTTGCAGAGATCCACGGCTGTGTCCCGGGTGGAGCGCTGGGACTTCAATTAGCAAGAAAGAGGAGGGTTTATATAAGTTAGAATTGTTGAGAGGAAGGTTGGATAAAGCACAGGGACAAATAACCAAATGAATGGAAACACATGAACTATGAACCAAAGGCTGAGGGGCCCCCAACTGGATCAGGCCCTCTGAATAGGTGAGACAGTTGATTGGCTTGATCTGTTTGGGAGGCATCTAGGCAATGGTACCAGGTCCTGTGCTCATTGCATGAGTTAGCTGTTTAAAACCTGGGACTTATGCAGGGATGCTTAGCTCAATCTGGGGGGAGGGGACTGGACCTGCTTGGACTGAGTCTACCAGGTTGATCTCAGTCCTCGGGGGAGGCTTTGCCCTGGAGGAGGTAGGAATGGGTGGTGGGCTGGAGGGAAGGGGAGGGGGGCAGGAAGGGGGAGAACAAGGGAACCCGTGGCTGTTGTGTAGAACTGAATGGTATTGTAAGATAAAATAAAAGGAAAAAAAAAGAACATTTGTATTCATAATTGTTATAATTTCTCAAAGGATGTTGCTTTTAAGGAGTAATGCTAGAAATGTATCAATGTCATATTTATTTAGTGTTTATGTGAGTGTGTGTGTCTGTGTATCTGTGTCTCTGTGACAACAAATATTCCACAACAATTGTGTGGACATTAAGGGAGAGTCCATAGGTATCAATTCTCTCTTTCTGTAATCTGGTTCCATAATACCCACTCAGGTATCCAGGAATATGTGAAGGCCTTAGACACTGAGCTACAGCCAACATCCAATTCTGTACTCTTTGCTTCATTCTACCTGTCAAAGACATCAAGAATTTCTTTACAAATTTGTCTCACAAAGGGAAAGCTATTTCATTCTTTCAAGGTTTTACCTGTGGGGTTTCCAACTCCTCATTATCTGAAGTGGAAAATGAGAAAACATATGAAAATATCTTTCACTTCATGGAGATAATTACATTTGGTTATTTTATTATTATTTGTGTCCTAATAAAATTATTTAAATCATGCCAGGAAGTTTTAATAAAAACCTTGCTTAAATAATATTCTAAATTCATGGATTAAAAAAAACCACTAGATGTTTCTTTTTAAAAGAACAGGTCAAAATTATTTGTTTAGGCAGGGAATAGATATTTAAGTCAAAATCAAATTGGCTCTTCTAGAGATACTAAAAGAAGAGAGTGGAATTTTAGTGTAGACAGAGAAAAAGAAAAGGAGCAAGAAGGAGGGTGGAATTTTAGTGTAGACAGAGAAAAAGAAAAGGAGCAAGAAAGGAGGAAGGAATGCATGAAGGACAGAAAGAAGGAAGGAATGAAAGAAGGAAGGAAAGGAGGAAAAAAAGAAAAGTTAGGAAGAAATGTGCTCATAACGGCACATAGGTGATCTTCATGTCCATTTGTTCTCCTATATTACACAAAGTACTTATGGGAAACTGAGGATATCTTGACATTGGAAAGTATAGACTTTAATGATAGAATATCAACATGTTTACATTGAAAGTGGGAACAGAACATGAGTTTATAACAGTTTCACTTGGACAAATGGTGCAGATAACAATTCAGTGATAATAATATTATGACAACTACATACACTGATATTCCACGTAACCATGGATTTGGATAACGGTATTGTTTGCAGTTACTTGTTTAAACATGATAACCTTCCCTGGGAATGTAATTTACATTTTCTAGCCCATATCAATAGATAAGTTACTTTTAGGGGTGACTTTCAAGTGTGGGTAAGATCAACATAAAGTTGGTTTTCAGGGTCTTGGTTGGTGGAAAGATCAGGAGTTATATACATATAGGTACATAAAAAAGATCAGTGAAAAAAGAGGCCATGATTTTGAAAAAGAGAAAAAAGGGATAAATGAAAGCATTTGGAAGGAGGAAAGGGAAGGGAGAAATCTTGTGCTTATATCTGAATCAAATATAAAATTAAATTTAAGTATTTTAAAAATTGATAATGAAATAAAATATAGGGTTTTTTCTTCTTTCTCTTAAGTGCATGTAGTAGATTAATACAGTTTAGCATTTGGAGACATTATTTCTGAAATCCCGAGGATGCTTTTATTTTCTAACTTTTTCAACTGTGTTTTGATCAGATCTATGTAACCCAGTGTCTAGTCACACTTCTCTCCTGATTCAAAAACTTAGCCAGACCCAATGGGTCTCTTTACTTCTTGCAAAGTTCCCTCCTTATTTACTTCAAAAATAGGTCTGAAGTAATAA
The DNA here is from genome assembly GCF_049852395.1 of Peromyscus maniculatus bairdii. Classification (NCBI taxonomy): domain Eukaryota; kingdom Metazoa; phylum Chordata; class Mammalia; order Rodentia; family Cricetidae; genus Peromyscus; species Peromyscus maniculatus. The sequence goes on along the minus strand of NC_134857.1, from coordinate 93,387,472 downwards.
AAAGTTCTCTATATTACTTCTTTTTTAATCCATTGTCATCATTGAATAATTTTTTAGTTTCCCTAAAGTCATTATTTTCCATTAAATTTCTTATTAGTATCTTCTCATTTGTCAAGATCAAGGTCTGAAAGCTTGAGTATATAGGCAATAGTCACTGACCTGTACATGTCAAATGTCAAGGCCTGACATCTGTTTTGTTCACAGTCCCTGATAAGTTAATACCAAATGTTTTCTGTGCCATACCTAAAATGACCATTATTTCCCTAAGGTAACATTATCCTGCTTGCCTCTTTTAGGTGTGAGTGTGGTAAGGGTATATTTATGTGTAAGACTGTTTGTTTGCCTGTTTTTTTTTTTTGCATGTGTAGAGGCCATAGAATGAAGTCATTAATCTCTTTTTATTATTCTTCAGTCTGTTCACCTAAGAGTCTTTCAGTGAACTTCAAGGTTTCATTTTGATTCATCCTATGGGCAGGTTGCTCCACAATATTCTACTCTTAGACTCCAATCTTGGGAATAAGGACATTTTAAGCCATGCAAACAATTACATTGGTGCTGAGAACCCATGCATGTATACCTCAAATACTTTGTCTCACTGAGTAAATATTCACATCTCTATACTGACCTTTAAAGTGTGCTTTTATATTTTTATAGGTTTTGTAGTGATGCTTCAATCTCAAGATATGCTATAGTAGTATATTACCTTTTTTTTTTTTTTTTTGGTTTTTTTTATTATTATTATTATTATTATTATTATTATTTTATAACACCATTCAGTTCAACATAATAGCCACAGAATCCCCTGTTCTCCCCCTCTCGCCCACCCCTCCCCCCAGCCCACCCCCCATTCCCACCTCCTCCAGATCAAGGTCTCCCCCGAGGACCGGGGTTGACCTGGTAGACTCTTTACTTCCCATCTTTTCCTTATAGATATTCCTGAATTTCTAATGATAGTCATTCTTTTGTTCACAAAGCTTTAAGTAGCCTAGTTCTATTTGAGTCTTTCTTTGTATATCCTTTCATGTTCTAAACATCTGCCAACCCTACAGTCAGTGTGTACCAAATCTGTTATTCCTTCCCCCATCTTAGCTCCTCTGAAATGTCCTTCTCTCCTCCAGAGTCCTTTCTTTTTCTTCCTTCTCCTCCCTCCAGTACTTTGAACTTCTTCTTGGTTTCACTATCTGCCACCATACTAGTTTAGGTTCTCTTAAGCATGAAAATAAAAAAGAATTAATATGAAATAAAAGTATTTATTAGAATAGCCTTCATGGTAAAATATGCAAAGTGCAACAATGGCTTCCTTCATACCAAAGAAGACTAGATGGGTAACTGCTCACACCACATGGCAAAGTGCCCCAGTGGTTTCTGAAATACTGGATGGTTTCTGGATATCCATTGGTCTTCACTTCACAAAGGATGACCAAAGGGGTGAGTTTTGATATTAGCAAAGGATGGTAGGAATGGTATTAGGAGCTGTAGCCATAGGTATAGCTGTAAGACTCATCACCACAGGTGAAAGACACAAATATTAGCTAGTAAAAATTACAAGCCTTTTCTTATACATCCTCATATCAGGCTGTGCCTTATGAAAGGTGATGGCCAGTTTGGGGTTTTACCTAACCAAAAAATCCTTCACAGATACATGCAGAGGGTAGCCATGAATGAATCTCTTATCCAGTGCCTTGTCTCCTGGGTGATCCCAGATCTTGTCTAAATGGCAATCAGTATTAACCATCATACTTCTCCTGTCCTTGATTTTCCTTCTCTCCCTGTGGTAGTTTGAATGTAATAGGCCCCCATAATCTTATAGGGAGTGGCACTAGAGCAGGTGTGGCTTTGTTGAAGTAGATATGGCCTTGTTGGAGGAAGTGTGGAACCATGGGGGTGCTTGTTGAGATTTCCTATGTTTAGGATGCTGCCCATCATCTCACTTGACATCCTGGTGCATGTAAGATTTAGAACTCTTAGGTATTTTTCCACTGGCATGCCTGCCTGCCTGCTACCATGCTCCCCACCATAATAATGGACTGAGTGCCTGAAACTGTAAGTGCAACCCCCCAATTAAGTGTTTTCCTTTTAAGAGTTGATGTGGTCATGGTATCTCTTCACAGAAATAGAAAAAAAAAACTAACTTAAATACAAGTTGGTAGCAGGGCCTTAGTTATTGTTGTGATAGGCCTGACCATGTTTTTGTTTGGAGCAATATGGACTTTGGGAGCCTGGGTTATGAAAGAAGTGGAATGTTTTAAGTGCTACTTAATGGGCCGTACTAGCAGGAACATGGAAGACAGTGGTGCTATGAGTAATTTGATGTACTGTGTGAATCAAGAGGTTCAGAGAAGAATGTTAGTATATGGGCTAGAGACTGGTTTTGTAATATTTTGGTGAAGAATGTGGCTGCTTTATACCCATGACCAAAGAGTCTGCCTGAGGCTAACATGAAGCAGTTTGGATTAATTCCCCTGGTAAAGGAAATCTCAAAAGAACTCAGTAGAGACTCTGATGTGTGGATAGTAGTGGTAGCTTCAATGAAGATTTATAATGAAAAGGAGCAAGCTGAGCAGGGTGAATTACAAAATGTAGATTTTGAGGAGAATAAGAGAACCGGAATGTCGAGTTGATCTAAATTTTGTCTTTAAGAACTGATTAAGAAATGGAGTATTGGAAGTAGTAAATCCTGGGCGAGAACCCACCCAGCTATGTTTCCAACTTGTGAGAAGGAACTAAAGAAAAACTTAGAGTCAGGTGCTGAGGGGTGCTTGTTTAATCCCAGCACTGGGAAGCATAGGCTGGTAAATGTCTGAGTTTGAGGCCAGCCAGACCTACAAAGCAAGTATCAGGCTGTGAAAGAGAGAAAGCTGGTGAGGATGTAATTGCACGAGGGAGGCATGTTCCAGCCCAGTAAGCAGCAGAAATTGGCAGCTTTGGCCACGTGGTTCTGGCTTCAGAGTTAAGAACAGAACAAAATAGTTATGAAATAATGCCAGTGAGGCCAGACATGTATCAGGGGTGTCCCTGAATTGAGGCCTAGTAGAGAGGCCTTTGCATGAAGTTGTGAAGTTGAAGCCTGGATTCTTGGTTTCCAAGATGTTGGAGCTGCCAGAGTCATAGGGTACCTGCTGACGAGAGCTGTTAACAGGGAGTGGAATTAGCTCAAGAGAAAGAAGTTTGTTGCAGTCAACACAGCTGAAGGGAGCTGAAAATCTGAAGAACATTTCAACATCAGACATGAAGATGCAGAGTATAGTGTTTGCCCAGGTGATTTTCAGTCTTGCTTTGTTTCAGGATTTCCTCACTCCTCCCTTCTCTATGTTTTGGAATGATAATATATCTTGTGTCATTATCTGTTATAAGTATGTGATCTGTTTTTTTTTTTTTTTGAGTTTTCAGGGGATTTCAGTTAAAAGATTACATGAATCTCAGAAGAGACTTTGAAGTTTTGACTTTGAAACAATGTTGAGACTGCTATCGACTATGGGGACTTTTGAAGTTGGACTTAATGCATTTTGCATTGTGATATTGTTACAAGCTTATGGGGGCCAGGGAGTAGAATGTAGTTGTTTGAATGTAATTGGCCCCACAATCTCATAGGGAGTGACGTTTTTAGCAGGTGTGACTCGTGGGACTGGATATGGCCTTTTTGGAGGATGTGTGCCACTGTGGGAAGTGGGGCTTGAGGTTTCCTATGCTCAGGATACTGCCCAGTGTCTCAGTTGACTTCCTGTTGCCTGCGACATGTAGCACTCTCAGCTTTTTCTCCAGTACCACATCTGCCTGCCTAACTCCATGCTCCCAAGCTTGATAAAGGACTGAACCTCTGAAACTCTAATCAAGTCCCCTCAATTAAATGTTGTTCCTAATAAGAGTTGTTATGGTCATGGTGTTTCCTCACAGAAACAGAAGGAACCCAACTTAAGACACTCTCCATTTCTTCTATTTGTTCTTGCTCTTCTCCTATATTAGTCACCCTTTTCCTGATGTGACAAAATACCCATAGAGAAGCTGCTGTTCACATGAATATATTATTTCAACTTTGATTTCCAGTGGATGATACCCATCACTATGAGCAGTGTGGCAACGGAAGCTGAAAGCTCCTAATCTCATTACATCCATAGTCCTAAAAGAAGGGAAATACTAAGTCAGCAAAGTTAATTAAGTCTCAATATCTGCCATCAACTCTGACTTCTTATATCATGGTTTCACCTAAAAGGCTCAACTTTACAAATATTACAATCAGGAAGAAACCAAGCATTTAAACAAATATACCACTGGTGAACACATTTCCCTTTTCTTCAGAGACATCGTCATTCTGCCTGTGACTCCCATTATATGGTGGCCTTTCATAAAGCAAAAGTACTTTCTTTTCAACTTCCAAGTCATCATAATTGTTAATAATCACAACAGAATACAAAAGTACAAGGTTTCTTCTGATAGCCAAAACAAAGTCTTAATTGTTAGAGAAACTAATATAAAAAGAGACAGGCTTCCAATATACACATCAGCAACGGATTCCCTTGTTCTCCCCCTTCTTGCCCTCCTTCCCCCAAGCCCACCCCCATTCCCACCTCCTCCAGGGCAAAGCCTCTCCCAAGGACTGAGATTGACCTGATAGACTCAGTCCAGGCAGGCCCAGTCACCTCCTCCCAGACTGAGCCAAGCATCCCTGCATAAGTCCCAGGTTTCAAATAGTTAACTCATGCAATGAGCCAAGACCTGTACCACTGCCTAGATGCCTCCCAAACAGATCAAGCCAATCAACTGTCTCACCTATTCAGAGGGCCTGATCCAGTTGGGGGCCCCTCAGCCTTTGGTTCATAGTTCATGTGTTTCTATTCGTTTGGCTATTTGTCCCTGTGCCACAGAAATCCACAAAGATACCCCCACAATAGACTGCTGGCAATGGTCGAGAGACAGCCAGAACTGACCTACTCTGGTGATGGGATGACCAAACACCCTAATAGTCGTTCCAGAAACCCGATCCAAGGACTGAGGAATCTGGATGCAGAGATCCACAGCTACTCCCCGGGTGGAGCTCTGGGAGTCTAATTAGTGAGAAAGAGGAGGGTTTATACGAGCGAGAATTATTGAAAGCAAGGTTGGCTAAAGCTCTCTTTAGGATAATAGAGTCAGATGGACTACAAGGTACATGGGGCGTTACTTCTCCACTTGCCCTTTCTGGAGTGGACTGCCTGCCACTCTATTGGTCTGGCTGTGTAGCTTTTTTCAGATGATATCTCCTAGGTCAGACAACTCCAGCATCAGGGGGATTCTGTACTTGGTGTTAACATTTACAACTCTATACTGAAGCTTCTTTGGGCCTTCTCAAGGTCCTCTCAGGGATTCTAACTTTGTCCCACATTGCCTGGAATCTGACATTCATTAAACTGCTGAAGGGCGGCTCAAAGTTGTCCTCAATCTTTCCTTTTCTGTGCTTGTATAGTCAGAATATATGCATAAATCTTTCGACTGGTGTTTCAACCCAGGGTTTAAGCCTGGATCTTCTGGAACAGAACTGTAACATCTTCTGTGAGCTGATATTGGAAAATGCATCCTGGGACAGTTGCATTGCAGGAACAGGGAACTGCTTCAGTAGCATTCTGACTTTTTCCATTTACAGGAAATTCATTCACTGGTTTGGAGTCTATGATAGTTTTGGTATTGCCTTCATGCCAAACCTCTCCTCTTGGTTTAGAGCTGATGGTTTGTCTTTAACAGTTAGAGCTGGTTTCTCAGCAAGTGGTTTGTCTCCAGCTTTAAGCTAGCTTGAGCCCTTCTCCCCAAAAGGGAAAGTTTTCTATCTTTCTCTTCTACTTGCTCTTTACCAGTTTCCATAGGAATAAGAAAGGTAAAAGGTAGAACTTCCAGAGTCTGAATGCTACACTGCCCAGAAATTTCCTTTGACATAAATATTAACATTTATAACTTTTAAATACAGCCTATACCACTTTCTCTAAAATTTGTATTTAGGATCTTGGGCAGAATACAAAGGAGCAACCTCATTGTCATCTTCCTTTTAGAGTTTGTGTACCCTCTTAATAAACCCATAAGCCTGGCTATCTGCAATGATTTTTCCTATAGGTTTCTACACTAAGACTGAAATCTAGAGTTTATTTTGCACTAACAGCCCATTTCTATCAAATTATCAGTACATCCACAGTTCACTAGCCACTTCTTGCTGTTGGCTACCATATTGGAAAGCACACTTTCAGTTTTCACAGAGAAAATTTGGTACAATAAAGAGGAGACTGATTTTAATTAGATGTAGATAGCATCAGATATTGCCTTTTTTTGTGCTACATGATGTCTAGTTTTGCTTTCAATTCAAACTAAAGTCATGTCTTTAGTGAAACATTCCCTAAATGTCTAGTCTGAAAGGCCACAATGTTGAACTTATGCTCTTATTTTCACATTTTCACTAATTACACTGTTCATCAGAAATTACTTCATTTATTATTAAAGTTATAGCTATGTGCATTTTTCTCCTTCCCTTAGAGGAAATTGTAGAATAGCAACCTGCCATGTACATTGCTGTGACATAGGGTCCTAAGTACTTGAAAAAATGAAAACATTCACTTAACACTTGTTAAGGGTTGGGGTAGTTTCTTCTTATTTGTACTACCATATTGTTTCATAGACTTAATAGTATGGAGAAGTATTAACATTCTTAATAACATGAAGAATGTTAAGTTTTTATTTTGTATTGTAGCAGGTATAAAGATATTTGACTAAGGGCAAAAACTAGCAACTTCATAAGCACTGCATATCCAGTCAATGGTAGAGAAAGTGTATAGTTCTCAAATGCAAATATTTTTACATAATGCCTTTTTTATTTATTTGCATACAAAGGCTTTCTATGTGACCAAGGATTCTCATACTCAGAATCTTTTTTTTTTTTTTTCATCCTCTTGTTTTTGGGATTGCAGGTGAATTCTACAATGTTTAATTTTCTGAAAATAATAAAAAATATTTAAATAATTAACATTTGAGTAGGAGAAGCAAAAAGAACTCAATATATTATTCTGTTTCAAGTTGGAATGGAAATAATAAAAATAATGCAAACATAATTATAGCTATACTTGCATCAATTATAGTTTCCTTGTCTTAGTAGAATACATAAGAAGTAAGATGTACTCCACCAATACTAGTAATAAGATACACTAATCAAATAATGCATGTCCTAAAATGGCTTTCAGTTTATTTTCCGTGAGAGTTTCTGAAGGACCTTCACCTGTTCACATCCTCACCACAAATCTTTTAGATTATGGATAAAAAGCTTATTCTGTAAATATGGATTGATAAACATTGACTTTGTAAAGTGTACCATTTGCAGCATATAAATAGGCACTGGAAAGAACACTGACAACTTCAAAGCAAAATGAAGTTCTTTCTGCTCATTTCCCTCATTGGGTTCTGCTGGGCTCAATATGACCCACAAACTCAGTATGGGCGGACTGCTATTGTCCACCTGTTTGAGTGGCGCTGGGTTGATATTGCCAAGGAATGTGAGCGATACTTAGCTCCTAAGTGATTCGGAGGGGTGCAGGTAAGACTTAATCATAATGTAAATGCAGAGTTTACTGTCCTTACATAAAACAGTATTTTAATCAAGCCTAGTGAGTCTGGAGACAACTTCATTTCACACCCAACTTTTCCTGTGGAAGGAAGAAGTTGGGTGGGTATAGCTTCTTTATACTTTGTTGTAGGATGTAAGTGGGACTTCTTTCATGTCTTTCCACATTTTCAGGCAGTTGTTAATCAAGAAGTAATGTCAGATCATTGATAGATTTCTACAAGATTTATTATGTAAAGTTAGCTGTAATCTGGTGCTAATTATAATTGTTCTCTTTGTAGGTCTCTCCACCCAATGAAAATATTGTAGTTTATAACCCATCAAGGCCTTGGTGGGAAAGGTACCAACCAATTAGCTACAAACTATGCACAAGGTCTGGAAACGAAGATGAATTCAGAGACATGGTGACAAGGTGCAACAACGTTGGTGTAAGTGATGTCACCTTTTCTTTAAAATTATTATATATAAAAACATTTCTTTTTGTTTCCAGTTCTTTTTGTTTAAATAGGATTTTTATTCCTAAAATTTTACATTAAATTTTATCTTTATTGAAAATGTACTTCTTTCTTATTGTCACCTTTTAAATTCTTGAACACAAACTTGTTGAATTTGAAAGAATAGTACTCATAAAGCAATCTTTTAAAATTAATATCTACAAACACTACTTAGCACATTTGTGTTGTGCTTGGGCCAGATGTGAGGATAAAGTCATCTTATATGATTCCTCTTTGTCCCCACAATTGTTGGGTTTTCTTCCCCATCATTGTTTTTAACCAAAAATATCTATTTCTCCTATAATGAAGAGATATCACTCTACCTTCTGGCCTATAGACATAGTAGATATTGTAAGCTAGGTTCTTCTCAAGATCCTGTAAAATTTCAAACATGACACTCTCATTTTTATGCTTCCTCAAAATTGATCTTTTTTGTAGTTATGGTAGTTTCTGTTTATCTCCACTTCAAAGTTCTCTATTCTCTTCAAATTTTAGGACTATTGTTGATCTTATTTCACATTAGTTCCCTTTCCCACTTGACTCACTTTTCTAAAATGAATCTATAAAGCATCAGAGGATGTAGTTTGGAGATTTGCTAGCAGGTTATGAGTTTTCCATTGAAACTTTAGATTCCAGAGTCTAGCTGAACTATGTGCTTTTCTTCTCCAGGTCCGTATTTATGTGGATGCTGTTATTAATCACATGTGTGGTGCAGGCGGTGGTGCAGGAACAAGTAGTACCTGTGGAAGTTACTACAATGCTAATAACAGGGACTTTCCATCAGTTCCATACTCAGCTTGGGATTTTAATGATGGTAAATGTGATGGAGAAATTAATAACTACAATGATGCTAATCAGGTAATGAGAGAAATATTGATCAGAATAAAGAAGCATTTAGCTATCTAGGTATGCACAAGGCATTTATTTATGACCATTGGACAAATCCTTCAGATTCCATTGGAAAACAGGTTACTAAGACAGAATGCTTGAAAAATAGAAATGAAAAAATTGTCCTTAGATTTTTGTTGCATTATTTTTTTAGAGATATACTAAAATCAATGATAAAATGGAGACATTCTCTTGAGTGACTTTGTATGAAATATTTTAAAGCATTTTTATAAATTATATAAATATTATCATATTAAAATTATTAGAAATAAAAAAATTAATATTATATTTTCATATTTGTAGCAATGTACTTACTTAATGTGGAAGTTCCCGGTTTGGATTCTGTGAACTACATAAAATAAAGAAAGAAGAAATAATAGAAAGAGGGAAAGAGAGGAAGAGGGAAAAGGAGATCAGAGGGATAGTGAGGAGAGGGAGAAGAGAGAGAGAGAGAGAGAGAGAGAGAGAGAGAGAGAGAGAGAGAGAGAGAGAGAGAGAGAGAGAAAGATAGAGAGAAGGAGGAAGAACTGACTATCTAAAATTCTCACCAGTATTTTCTGATATTTTCTATATGTACAACAGAAAGTATTTTAAAGTCTGTGTCCAAATTAAAACACCAGTACTTCCCATGTTCTAAGTAAAGGCAGTAGGAAAATATCCACTTGTCAATGTGTGAGTCACTAAATGATGAAATGAATCTTAGACCAGATATGACTTTTCATAAATCAATCATTTTTTTTTTTGCTTCAATAGGTCAGAAATTGTCGTCTGTCTGGCCTTCTGGATCTTGCACTTGAGAAAGATTATGTTCGCACCACAGTGGCTAATTATATGAACCGTCTCATTGACATGGGTGTAGCAGGTTTCAGACTTGATGCTGCTAAGCACATGTGGCCTGGAGACATAAAGGCTATTTTGGACAAACTGCATAACCTCAATACACAATGGTTCTCTCAAGGAAGCCGACCTTTTATTTTTCAAGAGGTAAAATAATATACATGTTCTTTTTAAGGCTTTGATACCATAATTTAATTACAATACTTCTTTGTTCCTTCCTTCCTCCAAACCCTTCCAAACATTCCTCAGTATACTACTTCAAGTTCATGGTCTCTTCTTTTGACTTATTGTTATTGTGTGTATATGTGCGTGCGTGCGTGCGTGCATGTGTGTGTGTGCGCACTCACACACACACACACACACAGTCTATCTATCTATCTATCTATCTATCTATCTATCTATCTATCTATCTATCTATCTATAATCTATGCACATATATAGTTTAAACTTATATTAAAAATTACAGCTGACCCAATGTATTTACTAGGTCATTGATCTGGGTGGTGAGGCAATTAAAGGTAGTGAGTACTTTGGAAATGGCCGTGTGACAGAATTCAAGTATGGAGCAAAACTCGGCACAGTCATCCGCAAGTGGGATGGAGAGAAGATGTCCTATTTAAAGTAAATATACATCATTTCTTCATTTAATTTATCATAGATCTCTTGTCATGTAATATCAATAAGTTGTGTCTTTAACTGTTCTCATTTAAACAACTATGAAGCTGTTGATTATTAGGCTTACTGTTTCTAAATTGCAACTAAATATACTTTCCATTTGGGATGTCAATCACCAGGTAACCCTGGAAATCCAAAATATCACTTAGGGATTTTGTCTGTTTGTGATAAATCCATTAGGTTCCAGTAATGTTTACCTATTGTCTAATAAAGTTAGATTATTGTTACAAGAATAGTTATATTTATAAAAGATACTTATAATGTAGTGGAGTCTGAAATTTACATGTTATAGCAAATAGTTAGATACTTTGAATGTTTGTGTTATGACTGCACAGTTGATTTCCATTCTATATAATGAAAAATGAATGTTTTACTTCTCAAGTCCATAAAATTACAGTACAATAAAAATGTACAAAAACATTTTAAGACCCAAAATATTATATTTTAAGATCTAATGAGGATGTATGTATCATAGAAAATGATATTATGTATTCATATATATATATGCATATGTACATGTAAGATAGAACTCTTATGGAATTGTCACTTATTTAGATTACTGAAGGTGTCATATGGAAAGTTACTCTAAGCTCTGTGAAATAATAATATGCTTTTTAAATTTAGGAACTGGGGAGAAGGTTGGGGTCTCGTGCCTTCTGACAGAGCCCTTGTCTTTGTGGACAACCATGATAATCAGCGAGGACATGGTGCTGGAGGAGCATCCATCCTGACATTCTGGGATGCCAGGTGGGAAAACATTCTTTGCTGTTGTGTAACCTGTCATTAACGTCAGTTTTATATTATATACTTCTGCTTTAATACCCTTTTGAAACTTTCAGAATGTATAAAATGGCTGTTGGATTTATGTTGGCTCATCCTTATGGATTCACACGTGTAATGTCAAGTTACCGTTGGACAAGAAACTTCCAGAATGGAAAAGTAAGTCTTGGAGTTGTTGCACATTTCAATCTAGGAAAGAAACAGTTATGTTTTAATTTCACATGAAGTTATAGCATATGATACTATTAACTGTTTATTCACTAAGGTTTTGTAAAGTAAGGACATTGTATAAGTACCTGATAATAAAAAAGAGATAGTTGAAGTAAGAGCAAGGGACAGAATGAAAACAGGCTTGTCACATAAAGTTCTGATTCATAGAATTAACATTGGTTCATTCCTGTTATCATTGAAGAGAATTTCAAATTCTTTTTGTCCTTGATGCAATCAACATCACCATATTAAAATACTTTCTTTTTCCTGTGGAATGAGAAAGCAGCTGAATTGAGGGTAATTGAGGAAAATATAATAGATAGAAACATGAGAATCACAGTACAGTGATATGCTGACAAGTCCAAGAATGATAAGAATTACAAACAATATGTGTGAGTTTGTTAGGTGTATGAGTTTAAACAATTTCAAAATCTAATTAAGAAATAAGACCAATAGATATATGAAAGGCAATGTGAAGTTTTCTATGTCTGTAGAATAAACTAGAATTATAGAATAACACCAAACATGAATTAGAAATACTTTTTCTCCATAAGTCTGTCAAATGTTATTTTTTCTATTTTCCTTTCAAGGTGAAAGTGACTCAAGTATTTATTGGAATTCATTCCATTCTTGAGAAACTTTCATGTTTACAACGAGTTTTTTTTCTTTTTCAGAACTATAAAGTTTATCCATTATAAAACATGCATTTATACTGTATTAAGTTTCATAAAAAAAAGTTAGGATATTTTATTAGCTCATTTTGCCAACAGGTAGTAAGAAATCAACTAATATTAACTTAGAAATTTTTATATTAAAAGCATTTTTACAGATGTTCTTTAATTTTTATAGAAGTCAAGAACTCTGTTTTATGGATAAACTGAGTCATGTTCATGTAACATATAATGATGGATATTTTTCACGTTATTGCTGGAGCCTGCTCTTAAATGGTTATGTTCCTGATTCTAATTTTCTTATTTCAGTCACATTGAAGAGCTCTTAGTGTCATTGAGCAGAAAATTAGTGTTTTAAAAACTGTTTCTGATATTTGAAATATAGTTGTAGAGAAGCTAAGTTAGTGGAGAAGTTAAGAACTCAGTGAAGGTTTGTAAAACACTGAAGCACTTAGATTTAATTAGACACTGCAGAGATTATCACAATGGGTTTGGGTTTAGTTTTTATATAATGGAAAGAAACAGGCAGATACAAGCATCCAAATGATCTCACACTTTCAATAATTAAGGATGTGAATGACTGGATGGGACCACCCAATAACAACGGAGTAACCAAAGAAGTGACCATTAACCCAGACACCACTTGTGGCAATGACTGGGTCTGTGAACATCGATGGCGTCAAATAAGGTTGGGAGCGTCCCCTGCAGATCTTGTCTAATAAGAAAGTTGTTTGACTTCATGTTTTAAATTGTTGAAGTTTAAGGGTACCAGCATTTCACATGATATTGTGCTTTTAGGAACATGGTTGCCTTCAGAAACGTCGTCAATGGTCAGCCTTTCTCAAACTGGTGGGATAATGGCAGCAACCAAGTGGCTTTTGGCAGAGGGAACAGAGGATTCATTGTCTTTAACAATGATGACTGGTAAGTGGATATCAATTGAAGTAGGGTTGTATACTCTTATACTCTTAGATCCTTCTTTTCTTTCCCTGTTCATTTATATTTTTCATCTCTGAAAAATCTTTTAGATAATGAATTTATGCCACAAAAATTTTCAAGGTACAGAAGAAAAAATGATATTTCCTTACATATTTTCTTTCCTTTTAATAAAATTTCTTTGAGAGCCAGTGTACTGTCTCAACACAAAATTAGCTTCCTATTGTGTTAATAATATTTTTCTATAAATTGTATTTAATTAGTTAGAAACAACATAATTAAAGTACATAATTTTTTGGAAGAACACATGGCTGGTTGTTTAAGAACACCAGAATTATCTTATACAGACGGTTTTCTACACTACAATAGAAATGCTAGAAAATGCTTACTTTTAGAAAATTTTTTTGTGGCTTCATGTAATCTAATAACTTTTGAAAAAAATGATAGTCCTCATAGGAGGCCTTTACTGCTGACCTCCACTGGGTTCTCTAGCTTTCTGTGTCTGGTAGCAGTCACCACAGCCCATTAAACTAATAGACATTCATAATAATGCCTTCAGTGTGGAGATTTCCCTTGTTACCCCACTCCAAGTCTTGGTATTTGATTCTCTTACTGAGGCTCTGAGTCTTTAGTGTTCTATAGCACAAGGTAGAGACATTGTTTTATAGACAATGAATCTTCCTGCACTTTCCTGGGTTGAATTTAAATTCAACATTATTCTTTTCTTCAGGTCATTGTCAACAACTTTACAGACTGGTCTTCCTGCTGGCACATACTGTGATGTCATTTCTGGAGACAAAATTGATGGCAATTGCACCGGAATTAAAGTCACTGTTGGCAGTGATGGCAAAGCTCACTTTTCTATTAGTAACTCTGCTGAAGACCCATTTATTGCAATTCATGCTGAATCAAAATTGTAAGAATCAAATTAAATATATATAGAGTGAGCTTCAATTGAGTTGTTTCTTTTTCATACATTCCTTATTATTTTTGAAATTTTCTCTTCTTTACTATCAAGTGTGTATATGTGATGTGTGTTGTCTGATGTTTGACCAACCCTGTGCAATGGCTGTGCCTTCTCCCTTTGCCCATGACCTGTGGGATCACACTTAAGTCATCAGGCTTCCCAGGAATGCACTTTTACCTATTGAGTAATGAATGTTGCAAACTCATAATTACCTTATTTTTTAGAGTTTCTTTCCTTTTATTAAAAGCCATTAGCAGTCAACTTAAGTAGGCAGAAATCATAAATCTCACATACTCACATATAATCATTAGGGAACAACATCCAAGATTTACTATGTACTTGGAAGAATTCTAATTTTTTCCAGGAAAATTTTCGGAACTCTGAATTACATTGTGACAAATATATTGCTTTACCATTAATGTAATTTTCACTATGTACTTCTAGGTATTGCATGAAAAATTATTTTTAATAAAAATTCACTCACAATCTAATCACTTATTAAGTTGACCACTTGGAAATGCATCATTGCTTAATTTTTTCTAGTTACCACATTATTCAAATTTATCTTATAGTTATTTCAAGAAAAAAATTAATTTTTCTAATTCCACAGTATACACACAGGCACACACAATTTATGTTGATTTTACATCAAAATTCTGTAATATTCACTTATTTACTTTCTACTTTATCCCATTCAATTTAAAGCACTCCTATCCAGTCCACACATGTTCAAGTCTTTTTGTTGACACCTGGCACTTAAGTACAATGTTTTCATAAATTAGAATGGAAGGTTTTTTAATTGATAAAAACAAATTACTAGTGGTTATACCACTGAGGAGAATGATGTTACATACCCCCAGCAAAGACTAACAGTTATTAAGCCATTCATGAAGTCTTGGGACCTTTCAGCTATTGCCTGATCCAAAGTGGAATGTTGATGTCCCTAGGGTTACATGGGACTTATTTGGGTAAACACTGATATTGTAGGTTCATGGATGCAATGGTTACATTTTGAACACAGGATTAGTTGTCACATTACACCTTTCTATGCTCTGGCTCTTAAATCACCACTTTCTTGATCTTCTATTTTGCCTGGAAATAGTTACAGAGAAGTTCCTTTTAGGGATTAGTATGCAGTAGTCACTAATTTTTGCAGTAGGATCAATTTCAGTTATGACTCTCAGCATTAGCTGTTACCAACTGCAAAGACAAGCTTCAGTGACCAAAGCTGAGTAAAACATATCAGTCAGACCTTCAATCTCCCACTCATCAAGTCCTTTTCATGCTTCTTACTTATTTTTTGAGAGTGGTAAGCTTTCTGAGGCAACACTTATGAAGAAAACTAGCTCTCCTAGAAGCTATTATTTGCCAATTCTCCTTTGGTTGTATATGTAAGAAGCGTTTAGAAGGCAATTGGACACTATGCCCATTTGAAAATTAAGAGTAGTACATTGTCCCCTAGTTCTTTTACTGAAATAACTATTAACATATAGCCATGATCAAAAGTCCTGCTGTGAATCATGTTGAAAATCCAGTCACAAAGATATTAGTTATCTCTGGAGAAGTTATGCCATATTGGACCAGATGGTGTAAATGTTTATTTATTTTTTTTTAATTTAAACCATAAATACAGAATCTTCCCCATTCCCATTCCTCATACTGGCTCTCTCCCTTGGATACCTCTTGAACTCCAAATGTCTTTCTCTTCATGTTTTTTGTATATTTTGTAATTATTTGTAAATATATTTTGTAATTACGTATATCTATATGTATTTAAGTATATATTTTATAATATATATGCTTATATGCATAAGTACAACCCACTTTATTTTCATAATCCTACTTGTATGTTTATGAATTCAGGAGTAACCATTTGGGGGTTTATCACCAGTTGGACTACTGATGTGTGGGAATGGGTATTTCTCCTGCTCTCACACTTTCTTCATTTTCTATTTCTTTGTTGGGGTGAGTCACCCTTGAGCTTTTCCCCTTCCAGCTTGACTTATCAGTTAGTATTGTACGTTTGTGTGTTGTTTGGCAGTCATTTTGTTGTTACATCATGGTTGCAGCTTTCTTTTCAGTTCTAGGAAACAATCCTAGAGCGGGCTTTCAAGGTCTGTCTCTAACAATCTCTCCCCTCCCTCTTCCATGATGTTCTTGGTCGTAAATGAAAGAGTTTGGTTATAGATATATCAGTTGGGGCTCTATACTGCACAATCACATGTGCTCTGTTTTTGATGATTACACTGTTCTGGAATGGTTTCTCTGTCACAAGAAGAAACTTATTTGATGAGAGATAAATGCTACATTGATCTTGTACATAAGGACAAACATTTAGAATGCAGTCAGAAATTTTATTAGTTTAATAAACTGGTGAAAATTGGTTCTTCCCTAAGAGCCTTGACCGTACTACACTTGCATAAATGGATAGGCTTCCTACACCAGGCAGAATTTCCCTCCAGTTGAGCAGCTGTTAAATCCAATTGGAGAGTTTCTCTGCACTAGGTACATCTTCCTTTACACTTTGGTACTTCAGCTCACAGTAAGTAAAGCAAGTTAAGATTCTTGATGACTTTGGTCCCTCTTACTCCACAATCTGAAAAGCACAGTCCAGTATTAAGTATGGTAGTTAGCAGACAAGATGTTTCAAACTCAATTCTTTTTTATTGCTTTGTGAACTATATACAAATCGAGCTTTTTTTCAGAAACGTCTTGCTAGCTAACATTCATAGATAAACAACACCAATTGAACTAGTCTGTGCTCCTTTGAATTTTTTGGGATATCAGTAACCAAGTGATTATATGGGATTAAGTTATGTTTGGCGCTCAGCTTTGTTCAATATTATGATGCTTTTTGTGGCTGTATTATCCAATAGGGAGAGTAGTTCTCTCAAACTCTGTTTATTTGTTGTTTTTAAAATTAAATAGCTAACAAAATAGTGAATTTTCATATGGCTTTTTCATCCATATGTAGTTTGGTTAATCTTCCTCAGTCACATTTAATTCACCATCCGCTGATACTCGGCCCACACTTTCTACCTTATTACTCTTCCTTACTTTTATATCACATGCATTGTACCTGAACCCCATAGACCCAATTTTCTGAGTCTTTTTAATGACCCCTCTCTAGCTCTTTTATCTTTTTATAGACTCCATTGAAAACAAGATTCTCATAATGGGAGATTTGTCTAGCATACCTCACTCTATATTACATTTTATAGTTCTGTCAATCTCAGGGATATTCTTTCAAATTTATTTTTCTTTTACAGTTGACTGTGATTCCATTGTACATTTGTAACAAACTCTTATAAGTCCTTTCTCAGTTGGTGGATATCTAGTATTGATTCTATTTCCTAGGCTTTTAGAATAAAGTAAAATGGAATTTGGTTGTTCAAATGTTTTTCTTTAGTAGCATATGGAGTCTCTTAGTTTTATATCTTAAAGTATTAGAAGTAAGACATGTGGTGGTTCAGATTTTTGTTTGGAGAAACCCCCACACTGATTCTTGTAGTTCCTGCTTAGTTCTTCCCAGGGGTGATGAACTTACGAGTTCTTCTCTCCTCATATCCAGTGCAACATTTCCTGTAATTTGTTTTCTTGGCCATAGCCATTCTGATAGTGGTGAGATAGAACATAAGGTACTTATAATTTGTGTTCTCTTATAGTTATAGGCATTGAACACTTTTAATATATATTTATTTACTATTTTATTTCTTATTTTCACAACATAATATTTATCTCCATGTCTCATTTTGCCCAATAAATGTTTAAATATGAATATATATGTAATTATTTCCCCCATTTCTTCTTCATCTTCAAATCTCTACTCTGATCCATCTCTTCAGTTGTTGTCACTCTACCACTTGCAAAATTTGGACCATTTTCTATTATTACTATCATCATCATCATATTAACAATGGGCTTGGAAGATTTGAATTGTATTTTATCTGAAAGCTTCCTTTCTGAGGTATAATATATGTAGAACCAGAAGGTGCTATGCATACTGACAAGTGATAAAAACAACCAGAAGTCCTCCTCAGACTTGATGCCCATGAAACACAACAATGCAACAATTCCAAGATTGCTTTACAGTGTAATAGTGTCACTCATATCTTGGCTGTAACCAACAACTATATAACTGAACTTGAGACCCACTCTACAGGAGCAAAATCATAACTTGTTCTGGAATCCTAGCCAAGCTCCCAGGTGTAGTGAGGCTATGAATTTTAGAGAACATACCACCACCATTCTACTAGACCAGCATAATTCCAAAATGCTTATAAATATTTATCCTTATACACACAGATATGTGTAGATCTCACATCCCACAAAAGAAGCTTCTCTTTTTAATAGGCATGCTGTTGTGGAAAATCTCAACTGGCCAAAGTACAGTGATCAACTCGTTGATATGTGCAGCTCCACTTGATAGATTTACAACACTAGTCCTGTACCTTAGGCTCAGGGAAGATCACAGAAGAGGATGCAGACAGATTTTAAGAGCCAGAATGTCGGTATGAGACTGTGTCTCCTAGAATTGGCATCCTAGAAGCTTCATCTATGATACCTCAGTCATATCACTGCCAAATTAAAATTGTTAATAGACATGCTAAAGAAGGGGGGGGGAATATCACAGGGTCTCCACCCCCATACAAACCGCTAGAAGAAACTAAAGACTGCTGAGAGGAGAATTAGTTTTTCTCATGGATCATCTCATTTTGCTTATCTGATACCAAGTGGTCAGTCCTGACATAATATACATACAAGACACATTAAATGTGTTCATCAAGCTGCATTTATGGATTTATACATCCATAGCCTATTGTTGAAAACATATGTTTATTGTTTGGAGCTGAGCTTGTTAGGACACTCTTGTAATTCCATCATTTGGGAGCAGATGCAGAGGAGGCAGATATCTATCTGTGCTTTTGTTTATAGCTTATTATACATTCAAAGTTCCAGCTCAGCCATGGATACACAGTGTAGCAGGAATCTTAAAAGGTCTTTTTAATTAAATCAAACCTGAGGCCAGTTATTGGGGTGAACTCTGTAAGATCAGAGAAGCAGAACAAGCCACAGCTACCTCACCTCACCAGATCTTCAGCTGATCCTGTTTCCTCAGACTGGAAGCCTCTGAGTCCTCACCCAGAATGACTCTCAGCTGAACAGTGCTGCTCAAAGCCTAAAAACTTAACCAGCCAAATGCTTAACCAGTCAAATGCTCCTAGTTTCTGGTCTTCGCACCTTATATATCTCTCTTTTCTACCATCACTCCCTGGAATTAAAGGCTTGCTTTCTGGGATTAAAGACGTGTGTCACCATGCTTGGCTGTATCCTTGAACAGATGGATTTCTGCCTCTGGAATGCTAGGATTAAAGGCATGTGCTACCACTGCCTATCCTCTATGTTTAATATTGTAGCTGTTGTGTTCTCTGACCCCAGACAAGTTTATTAGGGTGCACAATATTTTGGGGAACACAATACCACCACGACACAGTAAGACCATGCCTCAAGAAATCAATAAAATAAAATATGGCATTTTTATGTATATCATTTATATTTTGGATTTCAATGTGTTGTCAGCTGTGTAGCAGGTGAAGATTTCTCACATTCTCTCTGTTTTCTCTTTATCCAGTTGAGTATTTTTGGCTTTACAGATCCTTTTTAGCATAATGAGGTTCCATTTGCCCATGGTTGGCCTTGTTACCGTCAAACAGAAATACCATTCAAAATGTCCACAGATGGTCATATAGCACACATATTTTCAGTGCTTTGAGAATTTCCCACCATGGATCCCATAGTGGCTGCACCAGTTTGCAGTTCCACCAGCAAAGGCTAAGTATCTCTTTCCCTGTGTTTCCTCAGCATTGCTTTTGTCTCTCTCAATCGATCTTTGCACTTCTTTCGCATGTAGGATGACATTGCTTTAATATGAATTTTACTAATTGTTACAGATAATGACCAGTTGTCCTTATACCCATAGCTAAATATAGTCTTTTCCTTTCATTGAGGAAACTTATCTTTGCCACAAGAAAACCACAAGCAACCTAAGTGCAGAGTTATTCAGCCTACTCTCGGTGGACAAAAATGTTTATACTTATGTCAATACCTTGAAATTTTTTGAGTAATTTTTCTGCTAGCTCTTTAAAATCTAAAATGTCATATGTAGGTTTTTGTTCTATATGAAGTTGACTTACATACAGAACGAGAGATATGCATCTTTTGTGTTCTTCTACATGTAGATATCTGGTTTTCCTGGTACCATTCATTAAAAAGCTGTCTTTTCTCCCTGGTTTGTTTTGACAACTTTGTTCAAGGTCAGTGTGTAGGGTCATTTAGGAATTAACATTCCACACTCTCTTATTCTTGCTATCTGCCATTTGTGAGTCTATGTGTCAATTACCATCTAATGCAAATATTAACTCCTCTGATGAGGGTTGATAAATGTTTAAAATAATAAATAAATAAAATGATAAATCACTAGGAGTTCATTTAATACTTTCTCCACTTAGTAGAATAATAATAGTATGTTATTCCTATGATCCTTTTCAACAAATTCTTGGCCCAGTAATGGTGCCAGCTAGGAATTTTATGTTGTGGAATGAGACTTAAATACAATCAGAATGTGATTGGTTATTCCCAATATTTTGTTCCACTATGTAGCATCACTAGAAAGTGGTTATTATTTATTTTTGAAGCTGGGTGTGTTTGATAATTCCTTTTCTCCTCTGCTAGCATGCATAGCACCTTTGAACACTGATAAACCTAGCTCATGGGTATGACATCCACTCGATTATCAGCTATATTTTTCCATGTTTTATCACTTAAGTAGGTGTACTCCAAGAATACCCTCTGAACATCAATTTCTGTAGCATGAACAAGAGCAGTGGAAGGAACCTGTAATGTGTGGGGTTGATGAGATTCATGGACTCACAGCTCCAAAATAAATAACCCAGTACTGGCAGAGGGTCTTTTATAATTTAGCCTATAATATACAATAGGGGAAATATTACCTGATTATAATGTAGCCACACTCTTTCTCCTTTAAGATTATTTAAATATATGGATTTTTGTCTGCATCCAAGTCTATGTACAATGAGCATGCCTGATAACTGAGTAGATTAGAAGAGGGTGTCAGATACTCTAGGACTGGAATTATAGATAGTTTTGAACCACCATTTTGATGCTGGGATCCAAATATTCAGCCTCTGGGAGAGAAATCAGTGCTATTAAGTGCTAAGTTCTTTCATTAGGTCTCCATTTCCCATTTTGCATAGTTCTGAGCTTATTACCTCCTCCTGTTTTAAGGGGAGATATCATTATCAACTTGAAGATCTTCCTTATGCCTTGAGGGTTGTGAGGCACATAAAGAAGCCAAAGGTCTCTTTATGAGGCTCTGAGATTTTTTTTAGTGTTTACATTTTTTTTTAATTAAGAAAAAATTTTCATTCATTTTACACACCAATCAAAGATCCCCCTCTATCCCCTTCCTACCCCGCAGCATTCCCCCCAAACCCATTCCCCACTCCCCCCACAAAGTCAAGGCCTTCCATGGGGAGGCACATCCAGTAGAGACAAGTCCAAGCCCTTGCCCCTGCCTCAAGGCTGCACAAGGTGTCCCATCATAGATAGTAGGCTCCAAAAAGCCCTCTCATGCACCAAGGATGGATTCAGATTCTGCCACCAGGAGGTTCCCCACGTATATAAAGCTACACAATTGTCTTGCCAAACAGAGGGCCTAGTCCAGTCCCATGCAGGCTCCAGAGCCATTGAGCTAACTTTCATGAGTTCCCACTAGTTTGGTTTGGTCGTCTCTGCAGGATCCCCCATCATGATCCTGATGCACTTGCTTATAGAATCCTTCTTCTCTCTCTTTGACTGGACTCCTGGAGCTCTGCCTGGTGTTTGGCTATGGATTTCTGTTTCAGTTGCTGGAGAAAGGCTCTGGTATGTACTACTAACTCTTTTTTTTTTTTGTATTACTAACTCTTAATGGTCAGCATGCCCAAGAAAAATCCTCACGCCAAAGCCACTGTTGTTATTACTCAATTTCTGGCATGGTACAATGTTTATATGTTAAATCTTTATAGAATTTGTTTATATGTCTAATTCTGGCATTCTTTTGTCATTTGGTCACATGACATCACAGTGGCTCTAAACAAGCTAACTTTTCTAAGAAAGGGGGTTCCTGACACCTCATTCTTTTATCATCTTTCTACACCATTCTTTGTTCATCAATGTAAGTCCCTGCATAGGGCAGAGGTAACTTAGGTATCTGGCTTTGTTGCTGTATATGCCATGCAATTGCAGGACAAGTCTTGTAATCTGATCTGTGGCCAACTCCTTTAGCCCACAGAACTTGTTGAACTTTTTAAGTTTACTTTATTTTGATTATTTTATTCCTGAGTAAGTACAGGGACAGATGTTTCAAGAATATCTCAGAGCCTCATAAAGAGACCTTTGGCTTCTTTATGTGCATCACAACCTCTAAGGCATAAGGAAGCCCTTCATTTGATAAGGATAGATCCCTTAGAAGCTGAGGGGTAGTATGCTCAGTATTATGCAAAATGGGAAATGGAGGCCTGGAGAAAGGACTTAGCACTTAAAAGCACTGATTTCTCTCCTAAAGGCTGAGTATTTGATTCCTAGCAACAAAATGGTGGCTCACAATCTTCTCTACTTCCACTCCTAGAGTATCTGACACCCTCTTCTAATCTACTCAGTTATCAGGCATACTCATTGTACATAGACTTGAATGCAGACAAAAATCCATATATTTAATTTGAGAACACAGCTTTTAAAGACACAAGTAGTTTGAAGAACCAGATTAATTATTTAGATATAGACATCTAAGGAAAACTGAAGACTACAATTCTTATGATCTAGCTACTCAAATACCAAGAAATCTACCTAGGGAGGAGGGAGTACCATTAGCCATTGTCTGTCTTTATTCTGGGCACAGAAAACCACATAAAAGTCTACCCTCTATGGATAGCTAAAAAACACAGAATTCACTGTGATAATTTTTGTAAGCACATAGTCTCTTGGAGAGACAAAAATTGCAACTATTTGGATTACCTGTCTTCAGTAGAGTCTAAGGTTGAATGAGAAAATAAACGACAATACTTGGATATATATTTCTTTTAATAATATGTCATAGTCATTGATAAAAACACAAATTTGCTCTTAAAAGGAAGTCTCAAAGTTAATTGTTGAGGCAGTTAAAGCATGCATGTGTAAAACCAATGTGTCTTTGAGAGAAATCTTAAAAGAGGAAAGTTAAAGTGAGAGTTTGGGACAATTCAGGGAAGAAAGGAAGTAATGAAAGAAAGAAAAATGTGTGAATACATGCAGCACAGCTGTGGGTATGATGATTTCTTATCGCTGTTTGTTCTCCTGGGACACACAAAACATTTCTGAGAACAAGGGAACAGTTAGACCTTGCACAGTGCTGCCTGGGATGGTAGAATGCCAAAGTTTTACACTGAGGGTGAGAACACAGCAAGAGTTTACGTCAGTAGCACTAGAGACAGTAACAAAGATAATAATACAGTGATGATAATAATGTTCTTTCTTTGTTTTGTTTGTTGTGTTTTTGAGACAGGGTTTCTCTGTGTAGCTTTGGAACCTATCCTGGAACTAGCTCTGTAGAGCAGGCTGGCCTTGAACTCACAGAGATGTGCCTGCCTCTGCCTCCTGTGTTCTGGGATTAAGGGTGTGCACCACCACTGCCCAGCCAATAATGTTGTATCAAATAAATACATTGATATGTCAGTGAACACACCAGGATAACTGCATTATTTACAGTAACTTGTTTAATCATGATAATGACCTGAGAAGTATAATTTACTTTTCTAGTTCATATTAATAGATAGCCTACATTCACAGAGGTTACTTTAGGGCATAAGCTAGACTGAGAGGAAATTTCCAGAGTCCTGTCTGTGGATAAGCTCAGAGTTTCAAAGTCCAGCTTGCCTTCCATTGAAAACCTTGCTCTGAAGTTTTAGATTTTAGCATTTGGAGCAGCAGCTGGGAGGTTCAAATGATACCTTCATTCTCCATCTTTCCTCAACACTTGACATTTGACACAGCATCTCTTTTGTATTTCTTTCCTAGCTTGGTTCTAATGCTCTTCCTCACCCAGTTCCACAAGCAAATTTTCAGCTGACTTTACTTTGAAAATGATGCCTTTTGAAGGAAGAATCTCTCTATATTGAAATCAAATCCTTTCCTCTCATTCCCATTCATTCATCTTCAGTTACATATATAATTAGACTTTGCCCAGGTCATGTCTCTACACCCAACTTTGTTTCTTCATCTTCTTTCAAGATGCAGATCCAGGTTTGGTAGTGTGGTAATATGGCCTGTATTCATTGACCTGAACGCTGTAAATAGTAAAGGAGGGCATCTGCTCTCTTCAGAGGTTCTGGAAATTCAACAGCTGAAAGGTTGTTGTTGTTTGCTTGTTTTTGCATATCTGAAAATTACTATTTTCATTGAAAACTCTGAATATTGTTTCTTTCTTTGTATCTAACTTGGAAAATTAACTTGAAAAGCTTTAATAAAAATTTCATAGATGACTATTACATTTCTATCATTTCCATACTCTTCTCCCTGGTTAAATCCTATGCTGTTTCCCTTCATCTCTCTTGTGTTAATGACCTCTTCTCTAACTATAGCTGCTACATAAAAGTACTAAAGCATTGTTCCTCTGTCTGATGTACATGTGTCTAGAGCTGACCAGTAAGAAGGAAAACCAATAGGGAAACTTGTACCTGAAGAAATAGTGATTGTCCTCTCAGCAGCCATTGATTGCCTGTAGCTCTTCTTTGAGCATTTCTCTGTGTTGTCTTGTTAATTGGTGGTGTCATGATGAAGGTCTTGTTTTCTTTTCCTTCTTTCTTTCTTTCTTTCTTTCTTTCTTTCTTTCTTTCTTTCTTTCTTTCTTTCTTTCTTTCTTTCTTTCTTTCTTTCTTCCTTCCTTCCTTCCTTCCTTCCTTCCTTCCTTCCTTCCTTCCTTCCTTCCTTCCTTCCTTTCTTTCTTTCTTTTTTTTTTGGTTTTTCAAGACAGGGTTTCTCTGTGTAGCTTTGCGCCTTTCCTGGAACTTGCTTTTTAGACCAGGCTGGCCTTGAACTCACAGAGATCCGCCTGCCTCTGCCTCTGCCTCCCAAGTGCTGGGATTAAAGGCATGCGCCGCTGCTGCGGTCGCTGCCGCCGCCGCCACCGCCGCCGCCACCACCACCACCACCACCACCACCACCTGGCAAAGGTCTTGTTTTCACATCCATATCGTTTATATTTCCTGAGTATAGATGTAAGCCTATTAACCAAGACAACGACGGGCCAGACAACATATCATAATGGGGCAATGGTTGCTTTCATACCTTGGAGGTTCTAACAGTTAAAGTGATGCAAGGCCTCTTCAATAGGTGGGAATTAATGCTTGATATTGTAACTATAGGCAACTATGTAATCCTGAGATGCAAAAAATGTTTGCCATTTTCTTAAATCAGTCTTTTCCCTGTGTTTTCTAAATACTTGTGTTTGTGCCCATAGACAACTCTAAGCTGACATTCCTCACTAAAGGAATATCTAATGTAGCATACAGAGGCCACTAGAAAGATCTACTAGAGAGTAAAGCACAGATAAGTTATTGTAGGGCACCTAACCTAATGATTGTTTGTTCAATGCAATTACTACAACTAAAGTTCATGGACCATCACTAAATATAGGATGGGTGACTATCAGAGCTAGCAAATGTCTATATGATATGTTGGGCATGCAACCCATTTTTCGTGTGTGTGTGTGTGTGTGTGTGTGTGTGTGACTGACTGCCATTTGTGTTTAATGTGTCTGTTAGTGCATGCTGGTATGTATGCATGTCTAGAGGTAAATTAATTTCAATGTCCATCACTGCTCCTCTCCAGTTAATGCTGCTCATGGACTCTCACAAAATCCCAGGCTTCCTGTTCTGATTTTACTAAGCTGTCAGACCATCCAGCTCATAGGATCCTCCAGTCTCTCTTCCTTCTGTTTCCCTTTCTCTTATTTCATCTCCTGATTGGTTCCCCTTTCCTCCCTTCTCTTCTAAATTCTGTTTCTTCTACTCTAAACCAATTTCCTCTCATCTTGTTCATCCAGGTTCAACATAATTTACTCAATGTATTCATATAGAAAGATATTTATTAGATTTGTTACTGCCTAGTATTACATCCACAACTGTCTGCACTCCAGAGTCTCAGAACCAGTTATCAGTTCAGTTAAGTGTCTGAAGGTCTCAATAGCCTAATCTTGTTCCAGAGGCCTGGAACATTTCTGTAGAGAAATTAGTCTTCAGTCCTTTTGGGAAGGCTGTAGTATTAGTGTTCTTATATCAGCAGAGATTGTCAACCAAAGCAACACCAACCGTGGCAGAAGGAGTATCAGAGCAGATAAACTCCCCAGCAAGACTAAACTGAGAGTATCCAAAAATAATTATTTTTTCTCATATTTCTTTATTTTTAGCCCAATTTCACTGAAAAATTGTTGCCATGTTTAGGGGTTTTCTCCTGATTTCAATTAAGCTAATCAAGAATATTTTGAATTACAGGGCCATAAGCTGGGTTATTCTAAATAATCATAGACTCTACATCATGTCCAGTTGCCAATATTAACCATCAAGATTCCTTTCTCCTATAATTTCCTCCCATGCTCTTTTATCTTGTTTCCATCTACTAGCCTCAGTTACTAATTTAATTTCTTGTTGTGACAAAACTCCTGATTCTAAGCTACTTACCTATAAAAATTTTTGTTTGCTTTAGTATAAATGAATTCAATCTTTAAAAAAAAAGTTTTAGACAGAGGTCGCCTACAACCACTTTAGTGAAATAAGAGGTTTCTGTCATATGATGTTGTAACTTCCAGGGTTTCACAGTCGATAATAGGTTTGTTGACTGTTCTTGTTTGCTTGGCAAGCAGCACAGATCATACTATTTGTTTTGGAAACACTGTTTGACTATAAACGTGTCCTTAATTTCAAGGCTCTGGTAGGCAAACTTCATAAAATCTGTCTTCTTTCTCTAACCTTAACACACAATTTATGTGAAAGTTACATTCATATCTTCTGTTCTGCATGCTACATGGGTGGATGAACATTGCTTTTTTGAGGCAGTTGTACAACATGTAATGTGACTCAGGGGAGCTACCTGATTTATAGTAGAGCATCCATTAACTTGAACAATTCCTAAATCATATTCATCCCATAGCTTTAGAAGGTGGAAAACAGAGTAACAAAGGAAATTAAATGCTTCCAAAATTAAGGAGAAATATAAATGAAAATGTTCTATAACTAAATTTGAAAAAAAGTTATTCATTTAAAATTATGAATGGTAGTGTTATTATGTTTCTTTTTATTTTGATGATACTTAACTATGAGGCTTCATGGTTAGAAAACTGCATTGGGTAAGAGTAGAAAATTTTTCTCCTATTGATGAGGGTTAACTCACTTGTATTTCATAAGACTTTATTATATGTTGAATGTAAGATTACATCCATTGACTAGGATTTTACAAGTAATGGTTATTTATATATAGAGACACAAAGCTATAGAGATACTAATGTTTTTTGAGGCTGTTATTGCACTTAATATTTAAATAGAGCCTTGCTCTTCCTGTGGTGGGACTGGGAACCAACTCAGTTACAAAACCTTCTACCTATAATCTGCCCTGCATACAAAATGTGCCAGGGCCAATGGTGGCATAGAAGTTGTGGGTATGGCTAACCAATGTCTGGTCTACCTAGATGCCCATACCATGAGAGGAAGCCCATGCCTGACCCTGCCTGGATGGACAGAAACAAGAGTGTAGATGACCCAGATTCCTAGGATTGAACCAAAAACAACTGACCAAAAAAAATTAATGAAATGATTCCTAATATGTTCTGCTAAACTCATGCTATGCTCATAAATTAATGCCTAGCCCAGTCATGGCTTCTTCCAGCAACTAATGTGAGCAAGATGCAGAGACTCTCAGTGAAACATTAGGTGGCTTTTGGGGAACCCTGCAAGAGAAGGAGAGAAATAATTGTAGGAATCAGAGGGGTCCAGACCATCAGAAGAACACTCTTAAACGTATCTAAGCAGGCTTTATAGGGGCCCACAGAGACTGAAAAACTAACCATAATGCCTACTTTGGTCTGCATTAGGTCCTCTGCATTATGTTATGGTTGTTTAGGTTGGTGCTCTTTTAGGACTCCTAACAGTGCTGGTAGTGGGGGCAGGATGGGGGTGGAAGGGAGGTCTTTGCCTGCTCCCGGGACCCTTTCCTCCTACTAGGTTGCCTGAAGGGAAACTGAAGAAGAGTGTATTTGGGCTACAGGGAAGGAGAAAGGGTTTAGGAGCAATGGAGGGTGGGGAATTTGCATTCCAGATATATTGTATGAGAGAAGAATAAGTAAAAATAATAATAAAAAAAACAGTAGAGCCTTGCCAAATTATATGTTTGACTTTGTTCTGACTTCAGTAGAGTTCAACTTAGGTGACTGAATTTTTGGCACTTGACATGCTAAGAGCAATCCTTCAAATACATTAGAATACTTCCTCTGCAATATTATGTACATAAAATAATGAACAGAATCTTGTTATATATTATTGATTGGAAAAACATAATTTAGGAATTGCATACACAATTTGAATTTTCTTAACATTAGATGGCATTTTATTTTGCTTTTTTATATATTTTTATTTTATTAAACAATTTTATGCATACAGTGTAATAAGTGAATAATTATACACTCTGTAACCACCATATCAAAATAATTATCTTTTCTATAAAATTTTTCTTAAACTTGTAATTATTGTTCACACTTATGGAATAATCATAGTTCTTAAAAATAAGTTTTAATTGATTGAATTAAATCACTTCCCCCTCTGCCTTTACTCCTTCATCTCTTTCCCAAGTACCCTCTGGGACATCTCTCATATTTTCTCCACTCTCAGTTTGACAGCTTTCTTTTCTTTAACCATTATTATTACATACATATTTATGTTTCCTGTCCAGTACA
Organism: Peromyscus maniculatus bairdii; assembly: GCF_049852395.1. Lineage (NCBI taxonomy): Eukaryota > Metazoa > Chordata > Mammalia > Rodentia > Cricetidae > Peromyscus > Peromyscus maniculatus. The sequence goes on along the minus strand of NC_134857.1, from coordinate 93,358,407 downwards.
GCATAAGCTAATACTTGGAGTTTCTGGAAGTGAAGAGCAATGTCTCCAGGTGCAGTGATTCACAACAACTCTCTGAGTTTCTTTTAGGGAGAAAAGAGAACAGCTTCGTCTTCCAGCATGGTGTACTTAAAGGGCAGGATTACTGGGAGTGTCAGGCCTTATCTTGAATTTTAGATGTCAAAAAGGCTCACAGCTACCCTATGACATACTTGTCTCAAAAGTGCACCTGAATTCATTTTCTTTTTTGGCTACCATGTTGCCCTGCAGCTTTACACAGAGAGATATAAGCACCAAGGTGAGGATTAATTAAATCCCAAGTTACTTTTCTAAGTAGGTTTGCACTTGATAAAAAGTTTATGAGTCTGTGTTAGTTGGTTTATGTGTATATGGTTTCAAGACAGACCACTCTATATTGAATCATCAATAGATGGAGGCATATCCCTAGGAGAGGCTAATATATCTTCTTCCATAAGTCACTCATTGCCTATAGGTCTTTGTCTAGGGTTAGTACTGTGCAAAAATTTCCCCCTTACATGTTAGCATGCCATTGGTATTGTCATTATTCTACTCTTTTTATGAAGCTATTTAAGAAGTGACTGTTTCCATGCAAAACCCTGACACACAGGTTCTTAAAAAATCTTACTTTCACTTCTTCTGCATTGTGGCTGGATCCACAGAAGAAGGAACTGACATGTAGTTTAAACATTGGGTCAGGAGTGTCCACAATCAGTTAATCTTTGCATTGTGTTTTGTTTTCTGTGATGGTTTCTATTTGCTATGAAGATCACTTTTTTATGATGAGGTGTGGTAACTACATTCTGTGATAAGGTAATATTTAGAATATAGCAAGGCAGTATGCTGAACATATTCTATGATAGGATAAGATTTAGAATGTAATAAGGAAGTATGCTAGACTAGCAGTTTCTGCAGTAGACTAGGTTCAAAATTTACAATTAATTATTTGATTATCCAGCATGTAAGGACCTGACTATTGCAAATAAGGTGACAATGAACATTGATGAGCAAGATGTTTGTCATGACCTTTGGTCATATGTCAAAGAAAAGTACAGCTGAATTTTATGGTAGATTTATTTTAGTTCTTTGAGAAATCTTCATATTGATTTCCAGCATGACAATATTAATTTATATTCCCACCAACAGTGACTGAGGCATTTCATTTCCCTATAAATTCAGGAGCATTTGTTCTTTATTGTTTTGTTAATCTTATCCAATGACTAGGATATGACTAGGATAAGATAAATCTATTTTTTTATAGTCGATATGATTGTTTCTGTTTTATTTTAATAACATGGTTGCACAGATATTTGTGTTTTCTTCCAATTTCTTTAGCGTGTGACATTACATCAATTAAGAGACTATCTATCAATGGTTATTATATTTAAGTTTGAGATCCTAAAAGAAAATGTTCCTCAAGTGACAGTGCCTCCTATTTTAAATCATGTGTTTGTAGTTTTATGTAGGATAGTTTTATTATGTTTAGACATTATTATGACCTGGTTATTGTCTTCATTTAGAAATTAATCACAGAAAAATGACATAAGATTTGCTTCAAGTTGACAAGGTGTAGACTTGTGATGGTTATTCTTAGTTGTCAATCTGACTACATCTGGAATTAACTAAAATCTAAAACTGTAGGGAACAGCCACTAGAGAATTTAGCTTAATTTGAAGTAGGTAGAGCCGCTTCTGATCAAGATCTATGAGACAGGAAGACACTTGCCTTTAATTCAGATATTTAGGATGAAGGCACATCTTTAATCTGGGTCGCAGCTTCTTCTGGAAACCATGTAAGGAGGTGGAAGGAGTAAGCTTGCTTTTTGCCTGCTTGCCTTAGCCTTGCTCACAAGTCCATTCTTTCACTGGTATTAGGGCCTACTTCTCCAAGGTTCCAGCCTAACTGAAGACAAGCTGAGACATATAGGTTCCTAGACTGAGTAACTATTGAATACTTGGATTTTTCAGTCACAACCAGCCATTGTTGGATTACCTAGACTGGAGCCTATTTCTACATGTTGGTGGGTCTATGGTCATATTGCTCAGGGAGGATAATCACCCACATCTTAGAGACTGTAGTGACAACAGCACCCCCTTGACTTCTGATGGTAACATCACAGACCCTGAGATGAACATGTTTTTGAATCCTGACAAAAGAACTGCCATATCAGCTACAGCATCACCTTCACATGAAGCCAGTAGCCTGCACTGCTCACATAGAGTGTTGCCTGGTGGCTCACTGGAGCCAGTGCAGTAAAACGTAAACATTTCTAAATTTGTGTTTTCCTAGTAATGTGGGATGAGAAACTCTGTGATCTATTTCTTAGCCATTGTTATTCCTTCAATCAGAAATTCTTAGTTTCACTAGCCCACATTTTTTCCTTTTTCTTTTATTGAAAATAGATTTTTTTCTCACATAACATATTCTGATTATAGTTTCTCACTTTCTATTTTCCAAGTTCCTTTCCAACTTTCCTTCCATCTGAATCCACTCCCTTTCTGTCTTTAATTAGAAAACAGTATTCTCAGGATAATTATAAAATAAAATAGAATAAGAAAAACCAAAAATATTACATCAACACTCTACAAGACAAACAAACAGAAGGGAAAGGAAAAGAGCCTAAGAGAAGGCAGAAGATCAGGGATCCCCTTGTTTGCACACTCAGGAATGCCATAAAAAATTGTATTGGAAGACATAATTACTATGCAGAGGACCTGGTACAGACTCATGTAGGCCTGGCACATTCTTGCTTCAATCTCTCTGAGTTCCTATGAGTTTTGATTAAGTTGATTTAGAGCAATGGTTCTCCACCTTCTTCATACTGAGACCCTTTAATGCAGTTCCTCCTATTGTGGTGACTCCAACCTTAATATTTTTTGTTGCTAATTTATAACTGTAATTTTGCTACTTTTATGAATTGTAATGTAAATATGTGATATACAGGATAAATGATATATGACCACTGTGAAATAATCATTCAAGCCCCAAAGGGGACACATCCCACAGGTTGAGAAACCCCGATTTAGAGGATCTTGTATACTTGGTGTCTTTCATTTTCTGACTCTTATGCTCTTTCTGCCTCCTCTTCTTCTGGATTCTCTGAGCACTGAGGGGTGTGATTTGATGGAGAAATCCCTTTTAGGCATGATTGTTATAAAGTATCTCACTCTCTGTATAATTTCAGGCTGTATATTTCTACATTTGTTCCCATCTCTTGCAAGAGGAAACTTCTCTTATAATAGCTGAGCATGGAACTGATCTAGTGTATAACAGAATGTCACTAGGAGTCATTTTTAGCTAAGTTTTTTGCTTTCTTTTCTTTTTAACAGTAGTATTTGGTTTTATCCTAGGTCCCCAGGCTATCTAGTCTCATAGGCTCCTGGGCTATTTATTTCAGGATCTTAGTCACCTAAGCAGTTTTGGGTATGGGTTCATCTTGTGGAGTACACCTTAGGTTAAATCCGGTATTTGTTACTTTCACGGCTTGTGCTACATTGCCTTAGCATATATTGTAAATAGGAGAGTATTGTTGATAAAAGGGTTTATGGCTAAGTTGGTGCCTTTATTTCTACTTTGATGTGCAGAATATCTTTCTGTAACAGAGATGCTTGTGGGTAGGAAGCAAGGCTTTATGAAGTCACTAGCTCTACTTCTCCATGTTCAATGACATGTGTGGTTGTTATCTTCAACAATGAAGCTGAACAGTCAGTTTGTAGAGAGCAAGCTATAGTCCTGCCAACACATTGGATAGTTTTGGGATTCCCATGAAATCTGTTTGGCCAACAACTCAATTATGTGTATTGCAGTTCCAACACTGGAAGCTTCATTTGGTGACAAAATGTTTTATGTTGTGGCTCTGTCTTCCATTATTTGTCAATTTAATTTATATTGCTTTCATATATGTATATATTTAAGAAACTTTTACTATATTAGGTTTCTATACTTCCCCTGAAACACTCCTTTATTTTAGCTGTCTCTCTCCATGTTCACTCCCTCAAACCCCTTATACTTTATCCTCCTTTTCCGTGCAGCTAATCACCTTAATTAATTATCCTACTAACCTTTTACAATGAGATATATCTGTCCCCCTTAGTTTCTTACTCTATATTTAACCTCTGTGTTTACAGGAGTTGCAGCTTGGTTATCATTGACTTAAAACCTAATGTCCACATGTAAGTAAATACATACTATATTTGCCTTTCTGGGTCTGGGATGTCTCATTCAGGATAGTTTCTTTTTTCTATTTCCATCCATTTACCTGAGAATTTTATGATTGCTTATTTTTTTAAACAGCTGAGTAATACTCCTTTGTGTAAATGTACCACATTTTCTTTTCTACTCTTCTTTTTGGGACTACATCTAGATTATTTGCTGTTTGTGACCTTTAATAATAGAGTGGCAATGAACATGGTTAAGCAAGTATTGATTTGGTAGGATGAAGTGTCCTTTGGGTGTATGCCCAAGAGTGATATAGCTGGCTCTTGAGACAAATTAATTCCCATGTTCTCAAGGAAATGCCACACTGATTTCCACAATGGCTATATAAGTTTGGGTATAATGATAACTTTTACAATATTAATCCTACCATTCCATGAACATGGGATGTTTTTCCATTATCATGTTTCTTTCTCAAATTTTTCTTCAGAGATTTGAAGATTTCATTGATATAAAATTTACCTCCTTGGTTAAGTTTATTGAATTATTTCAAGATATTTTACCTTTGTCTTTGAGGTTATTGTAAAGGAACATGTGCCATACTCTCTTTTTTCCATGTGTTTGTGATTGGTTTATAGAAAAGTTACACATTTTTGTATGTTGGTTTTGTTTCCTACTACATTTATAAAATTGTGGATCATTTCTAAAAGCTTTTTAGCAGAAAATTTGAGATCTCTTGTGTATATCACCTGCATGAGTGATTTGACTTATTTCCTGTTCATATTCCTTTAATTTTTGTCTCTTGCCTCTTTTTTCCAGCTACCACTTCCAGTACTATATTGAAAAGGAGTGGAGATAATAGCCTGCCTCGTCTCATTCCCAATTTTATTGAGCTTGCTTTGTGGTGTTGTATTGTGTCCCCCAGTAAAATTTATGTGAGGATCAGAGGAAAAAGCCAGCCATTATAGTAAACATAAAAGTCAGGCAATGATAGCACATGCCTTTAATCCTATCATGGCGGGGTGGGGGGGGGGAGCAGGGATTTGTCTGAATCTCTGTGAGTTCAAAGACATACCAGGAAAAGAGCCAAGCATGGTGACACATGCCTTTAATCCCAGTACTAACCATAGAGGTCTGGAGGTCTCTACAGACAGACAGGAGTGGCAGAGCTAGGCAGGAAGAGGAAGTTATGTAACTGGACAGAGAGCAAATGAGATAGCAGAACAGAAAGGCATATAGATATGGGTATAGGGAAAGAAGGTCTCTTTGGAGACTGAGATGTTTGTAAGATGAGGTTAGCTTGTGGATTTTCCTATTCCTCTGATCTCTCAGGTTTTCACCCCTATATCTGGCTACAGGTTTTTATTTAATAAGACCTTTAGCAATTTGTCTACATTGCTTCAAGTTTTTCTCCCTCTAGGATAACTTGGCTGTGGATCTCTCATATGTAACCTTTAGTATGTTAAGGTGAGTTTCCTCCAGTCCTTTTCCTCTCTAGGAATTACATCATGACAGTATCTTGGACTTTGTCAAAGGATTTTATGGCATCTTTTGAGACAATTTGTGCTTTTAGTATTTAAGTCCATTTATATGATTTATTATAATTATTGATTTATGTATATTGAACCAACAGTTCATGTCTAGGAGAAAGCCAACCTTATGGAAATTCTTGGTATGTGCTTGTATTCTTTTTACTAGTGTTTTATTGATATTTTTTCCATCAATGTTCATGCAACGTATAGGTTTGTAGGGGTATTTTTGTTGGTTGTTTTGTTCTGTTTTCTGCTGGCTCTTTACCTGATTTGGATAATAGAATAACAATGATTCTGTAGACTGAATATTGGAGAAATCCTTATGGTTCTATTTGTTTTTGTTAGTTTGTTTTGTTTTGTTTTCAAAAAACTTAAGAGGTATCATTTGTAGTTCCTCTATGAAAATCTGGTAGAATTCTGCTGTAAACCCAACTAGGCCTACATACGTACTATTTCTTTTTGTATGAGGCTTTTAAAAAAAAAACTTTTTTGTATATTTATTTAATTAACATACAATCTACATACATTTGTTCATTTAGGAGTTTTTTTTTTTTTTTTTTTTTTTTTTTTTTGGAATAGAGTAGAAATGGAAAGGGATTTTTTTTTTTATTACTGCTTCAATCTCTTTTGTCCATTTAGGTTGTCAGACTCTTCTTCACTTAACTTTGGTAGCTTGTATGAATAAAAACACATCTATTTCTTTTAGATTTTCTAACTTGATAGAACACTAGTTTTTAAAGTAATTCCTAATAATTCTAACTTTATTTGGTGTCCATTATAAAGTTTACCTGATCATTTTCTATTCTGTTAATTGGGGCCACATCATTCTTCCTTTGGATTAGTTGAAACAAGGGGCTGTTGATTCATTTACCTTCTCAAAGAACCAAGACTTAGATACATTAATAGTTTATATTGTTTTTTACTTTTTATTCTGTTAATTTCTAATATGATTTTTATTATTTTTTTCCATCTTCTGTTTTGGGGTTTTGTTTATTCTTGTTTTTCCAAATTCTTGATTTACATCATTAAATAGTTTATCTATGTTTTTAACACAATAAATGAGAGAACATGCAAATTAACAAAATCAGAAATGAAAAGGGAGAGATAACAACAGACAAAAAAGGACATCTAGAGACTCATCAGGTCATACTACCAAAAACTGTACTCCACAAAATTTTGAAAATGTAAAAGAAATGGGCAATTTTCTGGATAGGTAACACATACCCCAAATTAAGGCAAGACCAGATAAACAATTTAAATAGACCTATCACTTCCAAGGAAATAGAAGCAGTCATTAAAAGTCTCCTACCTAAAAATAGTCCAGGACCAGATGTTTTTAGTACAGAATTTTACCAATAATACCAATACTATTCAAATTGTTCCACACAATAGAAACAGAAGGAACATTGCCAAACTCTATTTATATTTGCTTCTGATAGCAAATCTTGAGCATGGCTATTATTGCGTACTGTTTTGGAGGTCTGTGGCCAATATTTTATATAAGCATTCCTGTCACATTAGACTCTTGGATTTTGCTTTAGAAATGTATGACTGTAGTGGGTAGCCATTCCAGCTTGGTTCTGGAAGTTCCAACCCCCATTGAGACTCTGGCAACTGTCACGCCTACAAGGCGGGGCGAGGGGAGACGCCTGGGGACCCGAGAGCTGGATGGGCCAGTGCTCTTGCTGGGCGCTCTCTCGGTGCCGGGACGCTGACCGGTGGAGATTGACTGTGCAGAGCTCCGGAGAACACCGCTGGACTGCGTTACACCTTCCCCAGACCCTGCGACCTACCCATTACTTAATTTGTGAGTTATGCCATTAAATAAATATCCTTTTAACTACGTGGAGTGGCCAAAATAATTTCTCCAATATATGACATCATGAGCAGTATTTAAAAATTCATACTGTGAATTTCCATTCAACATGTGATTAGGAAAAAGAAATTATTTTGATTGGCTGATGTATTTTATTTTCTTATATTTCAATACTATCTCTTAGAAGCCTGTTCCTATCTAATGACAGACAGAAAGGAAGTGAGTTGGGATTAGAGAGACGAACTGGAACTAACTAGAGTGAGAGGAACCATAATCAGGATATATTTAGTGAGAAAATAATCTATTTTTAATAAAAGGAAAATGTTAGTTTCTTATATGGATTTAGCATAAATTCTTAGATTGAATGAACTAAACTTTTCATATTTTATGAAATCTTAAGTCTATCTTATTTACCACATTAAATCACTATAGAGGTTTAGAGTAAAGGAAAATATCCTCTCTATAGTGAAATGCAGAAAATATGGGGTATAGAATATTTGTATTCATAATTGTTATAATTTCTCAAGGGATGCTGCTTTCAAGGAGTATTATAAGAAATTTATCAATGTCATATTATATTTATTCAGTGTTTATGTGAGTGTGTGTTTCTCTCTGTGTGTGTATCTGTGATAAAAAATATTCCACAATAAATGTGTGGACATTAAGGGAGAGTCCATAGGTGTCAATTCTCTCTTTCCATAATCTGGTTCCATAATACCCACTCAGGTATTCAGGCATGTGTGAAGGCCTTAGACACTGAGCTACAGCCAACGCCCAATTCTGTACTCTTTGCTTCATTCTACATGTTAAAGACATCAAGAATTTCTTTACAAAATTGTCTCACAAAGGGAAAAATAACTCATTCTTTAAAGGTATTACCTGTGGGGTTTCCAGCTCCTCATATTATCAGAAGTGGAAAATGAAAAGATATGAGCAAACATAAAAATATCTTTCATATCTTCATGGAGATAATTGCATTTGGTTATTTTATTAGTATTAGTGTCCTAATAGAATTATTTAAATCATGCCAGAAAGTTTTAATAACAACCTTCCTTAAATAATTTTCTAAATTCATGGATTAAAAAAACCCCAGATGTTTCTTTTTAAAAGAATAGATCAAAAGTAATTGTTTAGGCAGAGAATAGTTATTTAAATCAAAATCAAATTGGCTCTTCTAGAGATCCTGAAAGGAGAGAGTGGAATTTTACAGTAGATTGAGAAAAAATAAAGGAGCAAGAAAGGAGAAAGCAATTTATAAAGGACAGAAAGAAGGAAGGATGGAAGGAAGGAAGGAAGGGAGGAAGGAAGGAAGAAAGGAAGAAAGGAAGCAAAGAAGGAAGGAAGCAAGGAAGGAAGGAAAGAAGAAGGAAAAAAAGGAAAAGCTAGGAAGAAATGTGCTCATAATGGCACATAGGTGATCTTCATCTCCATTTGTTCTCCTGTATTACACAAAGTACTTTTGGGAAACTCAGGATATTTCGACATTGGAAAGTATAGACTTTAATGATAGAATATTAACATGTTTACACTGAAAGTGGGAACAGAACATGAGTTTATAACAGGTTCACTTGGACAAATAGTGCAGATAACAGTTCAGTGATAATAATAATATTATGACAACTACATACACTGATATTCCACGTAACCATGGATTTGGATAACGGTATTGTTTGCAGTTACTTGTTTAAACATGATAACCTTCCTGGGGAATGTAATTTACATTTTCTACTTCATATCAATAGATAAATTACTTTCAGGGGTGACTTTCAAATGTGGGTAAGATCAACATAGAGGTGGTTTTCAGGGTCTTGGTTGGTGGAAAGATCAGGAGTTATATACATATAGGTACATAACAAAGATCAATGACAAAAAGAGGCCATGGATTTGAAAAAGAGAAAGGAGGGATAAATGAAAGCATTTGGGAGGAGGAAAGGGAACGGAGGAATCTTGTGCTTATATCTCAATCTAGAATATAAAATTAAATTTAAACATTTTTAAAATTGAGAATGAAATAAACTCTAGGTTTTTTTTAATCTTCTTTCTCTTAAGTGCATGCAGTAAAATTAATACAGTTTAGCATTTGGAACAATTATTTCTGAACTCCCGAGGATGTTTATGTTTTCTAACTTTTTCAACTGTGTTTTGATCAGATCTATGGCACCCAGAATCTAGTCACACTTCTCGCCTGTTTCAAAAACTTAGCCAGACCCCATGGGTCTCTTTATTTCTCACAAAGTTCCCTCCTTATTTACTTTCAAAAATAGGTCTCAAGTAATAAAAATTTTCTCTCTATTATTTCTTTTTTAATCCTTTGTCATTGTTTGAATAATTCGTTAGTTTCCCCAAATTCATCATTTTCCATTAAATTTCTTATTGGTACCTTCTCATTTGTCAAGATCAAGGTCTGAAAGCCTGAGCATATAGCCAATGATCACTGACCTGTACATGTCAAATGTCAAGGCCTGACATCTGTTTTGTTCACAGTCCCTGATAAGTTAATACCAAATGTTTTCTGTGCCATACCTAAAATGACCATTATTTCCCTAAAGTAACCTTATCCTGCTTGCTTCTTTTAGGTGTGAGTGTGGAAAGGGTATATTTATGTGTAAGATTATCTGTGAGTGTATATGCCAGTTTTTTGCAAGTGTAGAGGCCATAGAATGAAGTCATTAATCTCTTTTTATTATTATTCAGTCTGTTCACCTAAGAGTCTTTCAGTGAACTTCAAGGTTTCATTTTGATTCATCCCATGGGCAGGTTGCTCCACAATATTCTACTCTTAGGCTCCAATCTTGGGAATAAGGACATTTTAAGCCATGCAAACAATTACATTGGTGCTGAGAACCCATGCATGTACACCTCAAATACTCTGTCTCACTGAATAAATATTCACATCTTCATACTTACCTTTAAAGTGTGTTTTTATATTTTCATAGGTTTTGTAGTGATGCTTCAATCTCAAGATATGCTATAGTAGTATATTACCTTTTACTTCCCATCTTTTCCTTATAGATGTTCCTGAATTTCTAATGATTGTTTCATTCTTTTGTTCACAAAACTTTAAGTAGCCTAGTCCTATTTGAATCTTTCTTTGTATATCCTTTCATGTTCTAAACATCTGTCTACCCTACAGTCAGTGTGTACCAAATCTGTTATTCCTTCCCCCATCTTAGCTCCTCTGAAATGTCCTTCTCTCCTCCAGAGTCCTTTCTTTTCCTTCCTTCTCCTCCCTCCAGTACTTTGAACTTCTTCTTGGTTTCACTATCTGCCACCATACTAGTTTAGGTTCTCTTAAGCATGAAAATAAAAAAGAATTAATATGAAATAAAAGTATTTATTAGAATAGCCTTCATGGTAAAATATGCAAAGTGCAACAATGGCTTACTTCATACCAAAGAAGCCTAGGTGGGTAACTGCTCACACCACATGGCAAAGTGCCTCAGTGGTCTCTGAAATACTGGATGGTTTCTGGATATCCACTGGTCTTCTCTTCACAAAGGATGACCAAAGATGTGAGTTTTGATGTTAGCAAAGGATGATAGCAATAGTATTAGGAGCTGTAGCCATAGGCATAGCTGTAAGACTCATCACCACAGGTGAAAGACACAAATATTAGCTAGTAAAAATTACAAGCCTTTTTTTTTTATACATCCTCATATCAGGCTGTGCCTTATGGAAGGTGATGGCCAGTTTGGGGTTTTCTATCCTTTTCCAGTTACCTAATCAAAAAATCCTTCACAGATACATGCAGAGGGTAGCCATGAATAAATCCCTTATCCAGTGCCTTGTCTCCTGGGTGATCCCAGATCTTGTCTAGATGGCAATCAATATTAACCATCAACCCTCTCCTATCCTTGATTTTACTTCTCTCCCTGTGGTAGTTTGAATTTGATAGGCCCCCATAATCTCATAGGTAGAGGTATTTTTAGCGGGTTTGTCTTTGTTGAATATGGCCTTGTTCGAGAAAGTGTGGAACCATGTGGGTGGGTGTTGAGGTTTCCTATGCTTAGGATGCTGCTCAGACATCCTATTGTATGCAAGATGTAGGACTCTCAGGTATTTTTCGAGTGCCATGTCTGCCTGCTTGCAACCATGCTTTCAACCATGTAAATAATAGACTGAGCCTGTGAAATTATAAGCAAACCCCCTCAATTAAATCTTTTCCTTATAAGAGTTGCTGTGGTTATGCTATCTCTTCACAGAAATAGAAAAAACCAGAACTAAAATACAAGTTGGTAGCAGGGCCTCAGTTATTATTGTGATAGGCTTGACCATGTTTTTGTCTGGAGCAATATGGACTTTGGGAGTCTGAGTTAGGAAAGAAGTGGAATGTTTAAAGTGCTGCTGAATGAGCCATACTAGCAGGAGCATGGAAGACAGTTGTGCTGATGGTACTGTGTGAATCAAGAGGTTCAGAGAAGATTGTTAGTGTCTGGGCTAGAGATTGGTTTTGTAATATTTTGGTGAAGAACGTGGCTGCTTTATACCCATGACCAATGAATCTGCCTGAGGCTAACGTGAAAGCAGTTTGGATTAATTCCCCTGGTAGAGGAAATCTCAAAAGAGCTCAGTATGGACTCTGCTGTGTGGATAGTAGTGGTAGCTTTAATGAAGATTTATAATGAAAAGGAGCAATCTGAGCAGTGTGAATTACAAAATGTAGATTTTGAGGAGAAAAGAGAACCATCGAAGTTGAATTGAGCTAAATTTTGTGTTTAAGAACAGATTAAGAAGTGGAATATAGGAAGCAGTAAACTCTCGGCAAGATCCCACCCAGCTAGGTCTCCAACTTGTGAGAAGGAACTAAAGAAAAACTTAAGAGTCAGGTGCTGTGGGCCACCTGTTTAGTCCCAGCACTGGGAAGCATAGGCTCATAAATGTCTGAGTTAGAGACGAGCCTGGTCTACAAAACAGGTTACAGGCAATGAAAGACAGAAAGATGGTGAGGATGTAATTGCATGAGGGAGGCATGTTCCAGCCCAGTAACAACTAGCATTTGGAAGCTTTGGCCATGTGGTTCTGGCTCTAGAGTTAAGTATAGAACAAAATAGTTATGGAATAAAGTCACGGAGGACAGACATGTATCAGGGGTGTTCCTGAATGGAGGCCCGTAGAGAAGCCTTTGCATGAAGATGTGAAGTTGAAGCCTGGATTCTTTTTTTTTTTTTTTTTGGTAGGGGCCAAATGTTTTATAGTAAAGCTGAATTAAAACAATGCTTTTAGGGGAAGAATGGAGCTAGGGGTACGTGGACAGTCCACACTCCTTCTAAGTCTTCCTTGTTCACTCAGAGGAGATGGGTTTGTCTTCCAAGAAAACAGCATGTTCATCTCTTTAGATCCTCAGATGGAAAAAGCCGAGATCCTGGCTCCAACCTTCCAAGTGCTGAGATCGAAGGCATGCACCACCACTGCCCAGCTCTGTTTCTTTTAGACTGGATCAATCTCCTGTAGCCCAGGATGGCCTTGAATGCCTGATCTTCCTGCTTCCTCCTTCCAAGTGCTGGGATTAAAGGTGTGTGCCATCACTGCCTGGCCTCTGTGGTTAACTAGTGGCTAACTCCACCCTTTGATCTTCAAGCAAACTTTGTCAGAACAGAAACAAAATATCACACAACATGTAACTAGCAAACAGCATTAACCTTCAGTTGTATGTGTGTACCAGCCTTCTGAGGCAAGCCTGATATCACAACCAAAACCTTTCTAAACTGCAGACTGGAGGGGTTTGGGCAAGCAAAGCAGAAAAGGGGTTTTTGGGGTAACTGAGGCATATTCAAAGAGTTGAGGCTAATAGTAAGAGAAGAAATAATAATAATGGGTAAGGGCTATAGAAATTACAGTTTGGCCCTTTGAATGTCCCTTCTGCTGTAAAGAAGGGCATTTCTCTTAAAGATAGATCTTGGCATACACACCATATTTTTCTTCACATAATTTGTAATAGCAAGTTTTAGACGCCTGGATTCTTTGTTCCTAAGATGTTGGAGATGCAAGAGTCCTAGGATACCTGCTGAGGAGAGCTGTTAACAGGGGGTAGACTTAGCCCAAGAGAAAGAAGTTTGTTGCAGTTAGCAAAGCTAAAGGGAGTTGGAGATCTGAAGAACATTTCAACATCATACATGAAGATGCAGACTATAGTGTTTGCACAGCTGATTTTCAGTATTTCTTTGTTTCAGGATTTCCTCACTCCTCGCTTCTCTATGTTTTGGAATGAAAATATATCATGTGTCATTATATCTTATAAGTAAGTGATCTGTTTTTATTTTATTTTTTATTTTTCAGGGGATTATAGTTAAAAGATTGCATTAATCTCAGAAGACACTTTGAACTTTGGAATTTTAAACATTGTTGAGTCTGTTATAGACTATGGGGACTTTTGAAGTTGGACTAAATGCATTTTGCATTATGATATGTAAATGCTTATAGGGGCCAGGGAGTAAAACGTGGTTGTTTCAGTGTAATTGCTCATCACAATCTGATAGGGAGTGACACTTTTAGCAGGTGTGACTTGTGGGACTGGATATGGCCTTTTGGGAGGATGTGTGCCACTGTGGGAAGTGAGGCTTGAGGTTTCCTATGCTCAGGAAACTGACCAGTGTCTCAGTTGACTTCCTGTTGCCTGCGAGATGTAGCACTCTCAGCTTTTTCTCCAGTACCACATCTGCCTGCCTAACTCCATGCTCCCAAGCTTGATAAAGGACTGAACCTCTGAAACTCTAATCAAGTCCCCTTAATTAAATTCTTTTTTTTTTAAAATAAGAGTTGCTATGGACATGGTGTTTCTTCACAGAAATAGAAGGAACCCAAACTAAGACATTCCCTGTTTCTCTTACTTGTTCTTGCTCTTCTATATTAGTCACCCTTTTCCTGATGTGACAAAATACACATAGAGAAGCTGCTGTACACATGAATAATTATTTCAACTTTGATTTCCAGTGGATGATACCCATCACTATGAGCAGTTTGTGTCAACAGAAGCTGAAAGCTCTTAGTCCCATTATATTCATAGTCATAAAAGAAGGGAAATACTAAGCCAGCAAAGTTAATTAAGTCTCAATATCTGCCATCAACTCTTACTCCTTTTTATCATGACTCCATCTAAAGGTTTCAACTTTACAAATAGTACAATCAGGAAGAATCCAAGCATTTAAACAAATGTACATCTGGGGAATACTTTTCCTTTTCCTTTAGAGACATCATCATTCTGCCTCTGACTCCCATTATATGTTTGCCAATTCATGAAGCAAAAGTACTTTCTTTTCAACTTCCAATTCCCTGTAATTGGTAATAATCACAACAGATTACAAAGTACAAGGTTTCCTCTGATAGCCAAAACAAAGTGTTAATTGTTAGAGAAACTAATAAAAAGTAACAGGCTTCCAATATACAATGCTACAAGTAACCATTCATATAGGGCATAGGAAGGAATGGTGTAATGTTAAGAACTAGCAGGGTGAAGACCAAACCTAAAGCACTCTTTAGGATAATAATAAAGTCAGGTAGACTACAAGGTACATGGAGCCCTACTCCTCCAGTTGCCCCTTCTGGAGTGGACAGCCACTCTATTGGCCTGCCTGTATACCTTTTTTTCAGATGATATAAACTAGTTCAGATACCTCCAACATCAGAGGAAATCTGTGCTTGGTGTTAACATTTACAGCTCCATGCTGAAGCTTCTTAGGACCCTCTCAGAGATTCTAACTTTGTCCCACATTGCAGGGAATCTGACATTCATTAAAATGCTGGAGGGAGGCTCAAGGATGTCCTCAATCTTTCCTCTTCTGTGCTTGCATAGTCAGAATATATGCATAAATCTTTCGACGGGTGTTTCAACCCAGGGTGTGAGCCTGGATCCTCTGGAACAGAACTGTAACATCTTCTGTGAGCTGATATTGGAAAATGCATCCTGGGACAGTTGCTTTGCAGGAACAGGGAACTGCTTCAGTAGCATTCTGACTTTTTCCATTTACAGGAAATCCATTCACTGGTTTGGAGTCTATGATGGTTATTGTATTGCCTTCATTCCAAACCTCTTCTTTCAGTTTAGAGCTGATGGTTTGTCTTTAACAGAGCTGGTTTCTTAGCAAGTGCTTTGTCTTCATCTTTAAGCTAGCTTGAGCCCTTTTCCTCCCCCAAAGGGAAAGTTTTCTATCTTTCTCTTCTACTTGCTCTTTACCAATTTCCATAGGAATAAGAAAGGTAAGAGGTAGAACTTCCAAAGTCTGAATACTACACTGCCCAGAAATTTCCTTTGACATAAATATTAACATTTATAACTTTTAAATACAGCCTATGCCACTTTCTTAAAAAACATTGTATTTAGGTTCTTGGGCAGAATAAAAAGGAGCAACCTCATTGTCATCTTCATTTTAGAGTTTGTGTACCCTCTTAATAACCCTATTAAGCTGGCTATCTGCAATGATTTTTCCTATAGATTTATATACTAAGATGAAATCTAGAGTTTATTTTGCACTAACAGCCCATTTCTATCAAATTATCAGTACATCCACAGTTCACTAGCTACTTCTTGCTGTTGGCTACCATATTGGAAAGCACACTTTCAGCATTCACAGAGAAAATTTGGTACAATAAAGAGGAGACTGATTTTAATTAGACATAGATAGCATCAGATATTGCCTTGTTTTTGTATTACATGAGCCTGTGTGACTGAATCAGTTTTGCTGGTTCATAGTTTCTCCATGTATGGAAGCTAATTAAAGAATTTAATTGAGAGTATTATTCAATTCTGACCTAGGCCTTATTTATATTAAAAAAATGTAGTCATTACTTATATCAAGAGGTTAGCCAATTGTCAAAACATACACTTTCTCCACTGCAGACATTTATTTAGCATAGAACTCAGTACGCTAAATATAGTATGGTCAGTTCTTCTTAGAGCCTCCATGGCTCTCTTTCTACATGTTCTAATAGGCTGTGTTCGACCTAAATCAATGACCCCAACTTATGTCATCTTCCCAGGTTTGACACTTACTCTAGTTGTGTTGACATTTCTATTGTTGTCATTGATGTTTCTCCAGTCATCTAAGTTATTTTTCTGTGACACTTAATCAGTATTGATTGCTTTATCTCCCATCAAAGCATGGTCTAGTTTTGCTCTTTCAATTCAAAGCTAAAGTCATGTCTTTAGTGAAACATTCCCTAAATATCTAGTAGTCTGAAAGGCCACAATGTTGAACTTATGCTCTTAGATTTCTTTCACAATTTCATTAATTATAATGTTCATCAGAAATTACTCCATTTATTATTAAAGTTATATTTATGTGCGGTTTTCTCCTTCCCTTAGAGGAATTTGTAGAATAGCAACCTGCCATGTACATTGCTATGACTTAGGGTCCTATGTACTTGAAAAAATGAGAACATTCACTTAACACTTGTTAAGGGGTGGGGAAGTTTCTTCCCATTTTTACTACCATATTCTTTCATAGATTTACTAGTATGGAGAAGGATGAAGAATGTTAAGTTTTTATTTTGTGTTGTAGCAGGTATAAAGATATTTGACTAAGGGCAAAAACTAGCAACTTCATAAGCACTGCATATCCAGTCAATGGTAGAGAAGCTGTATAGTTCTCAAATCCAAAGGTATTTACATAATGTCTTTTTTATTTATTTGTGTACAAAGCCTTGTTATGTAACCAAGGATTGTCATACTCAGAATCTTCATATTTTTTCATCTATTTTTGGGAATGCAGGTGAATTCTACAATGTTTAGTTTTCTGAAAGTAATAAAAATATTTAAATAATTAACATTTGAGTAGGAGAAGGAAGAAGAACTCAATATATTATTCTGTTTCAAACTGGAATGGAAATAATAAAAATATTTGCAAACATAATTATAGCTCTACTTGTCTCAATTATAGTTTCCCTGTCTTAGTAGAGAACATCAAAAGTAAGATGTATTCCACCAGTACTAGTAATAAGATACACTAATCAAATAATGCATGTCCTAAAATGGCTTTCAGTTTATTTTCCATGAGAGCTTCTGAAGGACTTTCACCTGTTCACATCCTCACCACAAATCTTTTAGATTATGGATAAAAAGCTTATTCTGTAAATATGTATTGATAAACATTGACTTTGTAAAGTGTACCTTTTGCAGCATATAAATAGGCACTAGAAAGAACACTGACAACTTCAAAGCAAAATGAAGTTCTTTCTGCTCATTTCCCTCATTGGGTTCTGCTGGGCTCAATATGACCCACAAACTCAGTATGGGCGGACTGCTATTGTCCACCTGTTTGAGTGGCGCTGGGTTGATATTGCCAAGGAATGTGAGCGATACTTAGCTCCTAAGGGATTCGGAGGGGTGCAGGTAAGACTTAATCACAATGTAAATGCAGAGTTTACTGTCCTCACATAAAACAGTATTTTAATCAAGCCTAGTGAGTCTGGAGACAACTTCATTTCACACTCAACTTTTCCTGTGGAAGGAAGAAGTTGGGTGGGTATAGCTTCTTTATACTTTGTTGTAGGATGTAAGTGGGACTTCTTTCATGTCTTTCCACATTTTCAGGCAGTTGTTAATCAAGAAGTAATGTCAGATCATTGATAGGTTTCTACAAGATTTATTATGTAAAGTTAGCTGTAATCTGGTGCTAATTATAATTCTTATCTTTGTAGGTCTCTCCACCCAATGAAAACATTGTAGTTTATAACCCATCAAGGCCTTGGTGGGAAAGGTACCAACCAATTAGCTACAAACTATGCACAAGGTCTGGAAACGAAGATGAATTCAGAGACATGGTGACAAGGTGCAACAACGTTGGTGTAAGTGATGTCACCTTTTCTTTAAAATTATTATATATAAAAACATTTCTTAGCCGGGCGGTGGTGGCGCATGCCTTTAATCCCAGCACTCGGGAGGCAGAGGCAGGCGGATCTCTGTGAGTTCGAGGCCAGCCTGGGCTACCAAGTGAGTTGCAGGAAAGGCGCAAAGCTACACAAGAGAAACCCTGTCTCGAAAAACCAAAAAAAAAAAAAAAAAAAAAAAAAAAAATTTCTTTTTGTTTCCAGTTCTTTTTGTTTAAATAGGATTTTTATTCCTAAAATTTTACATTAAATTTTATCTTTATTGAAAATGTACTTCTTTCTTATTGTCACCTTTTAAATTCTTGAACACAAACTTGTTGAATTTGAAAGAATAGTACTCATAAAGCAATCTTTTAAAATTAATATCTACAAACACTACTTAGCACATTTGTGTTGTGCTTGGGCCAGATGTGAGGATAAAGTCATCTTATATGATTCCTCTTTGTCCCCACAATTGTTGGGTTTTCTTCCCCATCATTGTTTTTAACCAAAAATATCTATTTCTCCTATAATGAAGAGACATCACTCTACCTTCTGGCCTATAGACATAGTAGATATTGTAAGCTAGGTTCTTCTCAAGATCCTGTAAAATTTCAAACATGACACTCTCATTTTTATGCTTCCTCAAAATTGATCTTTTTTTGTAGTTATGGTAGTTTCTGTTTATCTCCACTTCAAAGTTCTCTATTCTCTTCAAATTTTAGGACTATTGTTGATCTTATTTCACATTAGTTCCCTTTCCCACTTGACTCACTTTTCTAAAATGAATCTATAAAGCATCAGAGGATGTAGTTTGGAGATTTGCTAGCAGGTTATGAGTTTTCCATTGAAACTTTAGATTCCAGAGTCTAGCTGAACTATGTGCTTTTCTTCTCCAGGTCCGTATTTATGTGGATGCTGTTATTAATCACATGTGTGGTGCAGGCGGTGGTGCAGGAACAAGTAGTACCTGTGGAAGTTACTACAATGCTAATAACAGGGACTTTCCATCAGTTCCATACTCAGCTTGGGATTTTAATGATGGTAAATGTGATGGAGAAATTAATAACTACAATGATGCTAATCAGGTAATGAGAGAAATATTGATCAGAATAAAGAAGCATTTAGCTATCTAGGTATGCACAAGGCATTTATTTATGACCATTGGACAAATCCTTCAGATTCCATTGGAAAACAGGTTACTAAGACAGAATGCTTGAAAAATAGAAATGAAAAAATTGTCCTTAGATTTTTGTTGCATTATTTTTTTAGAGATATACTAAAATCAATGATAAAATGGAGACATTCTCTTGAGTGACTTTGTATGAAATATTTTAAAGCATTTTTATAAATTATATAAATATTATCATATTAAAATTATTAGAAATAAAAAAATTAATATTATATTTTCATATTTGTAGCAATGTACTTACTTAATGTGGAAGTTCCCGGTTTGGATTCTGTGAACTACATAAAATAAAGAAAGAAGAAATAATAGAAAGAGGGAAAGAGAGGAAGAGGGAAAAGGAGATCAGAGGGATAGTGAGGAGAGGGAGAAGAGAGAGAGAGAGAGAGAGAGAGAGAGAGAGAGAGAGAGAGAGAGAGAAGGAGGAAGAACTGACTATCTAAAATTCTCACCAGTATTTTCTGATATTTTCTATATGTACAACAGAAAGTATTTTAAAGTCTGTGTCCAAATTAAAACACCAGTACTTCCCATGTTCTAAGTAAAGGCAGTAGGAAAATATCCACTTGTCAATGTGTGAGTCACTAAATGATGAAATGAATCTTAGACCAGATATGACTTTTCATAAATCAATCATTTTTTTTTTGCTTCAATAGGTCAGAAATTGTCGTCTGTCTGGCCTTCTGGATCTTGCACTTGAGAAAGATTATGTTCGCACCACAGTGGCTAATTATATGAACCGTCTCATTGACATGGGTGTAGCAGGTTTCAGACTTGATGCTGCTAAGCACATGTGGCCTGGAGACATAAAGGCTATTTTGGACAAACTGCATAACCTCAATACACAATGGTTCTCTCAAGGAAGCCGACCTTTTATTTTTCAAGAGGTAAAATAATATACATGTTCTTTTTAAGGCTTTGATACCATAATTTAATTACAATACTTCTTTGTTCCTTCCTTCCTCCAAACCCTTCCAAACATTCCTCAGTATACTACTTCAAGTTCATGGTCTCTTCTTTTGACTTATTGTTATTGTGTGTATATGTGCGTGCGTGCGTGCGTGCATGTGTGTGTGTGCGCGCTCACACACACACACACACACACACAGTCTATCTATCTATCTATCTATCTATCTATCTATCTATCTATCTATCTATAATCTATGCACATATATAGTTTAAACTTATATTAAAAATTACAGCTGACCCAATGTATTTACTAGGTCATTGATCTGGGTGGTGAGGCAATTAAAGGTAGTGAGTACTTTGGAAATGGCCGTGTGACAGAATTCAAGTATGGAGCAAAACTCGGCACAGTCATCCGCAAGTGGGATGGAGAGAAGATGTCCTATTTAAAGTAAATATACATCATTTCTTCATTTAATTTATCATAGATCTCTTGTCATGTAATATCAATAAGTTATGTCTTTAACTATTCTCATTTAAACAACTATGAAGCTGTTGATCATTAGGCTTACTGTTTCTAAATTGCAACTAAATATACTTTCCATTTGGGATGTCAATCACCAGGTAACCCTGGAAATCCAAAATATCACTTAGGGATTTCGTCTGTTTGTGATAAATCCATTAGGTTCCAGTAATGTTTACCTATTGTCTAATAAAGTTAGATTATTGTTACAAGAATAGTTATATTTATAAAAGATACTTATAATGTAGTGGAGTCTGAAATTTACATGTTATAGCAAATAGTTAGATACTTTGAATGTTTGTGTTATGACTGCACAGTTGATTTCCATTCTATATAATGAAAAATGAATGTTTTACTTCTCAAGTCCATAAAATTACAGTACAATAAAAATGTACAAAAACATTTTAAGACCCAAAATATTATATTTTAAGATCTAATGAGGATGTATGTATCATAGAAAATGATATTATGTATTCATATATATATGCATATGTACATGTAAGATAGAACTCTTATGGAATTGTCACTTATTTAGATTACTGAAGGTGTCATATGGAAAGTTACTCTAAGCTCTGTGAAATAATAATATGCTTTTTAAATTTAGGAACTGGGGAGAAGGTTGGGGTCTCGTGCCTTCTGACAGAGCCCTTGTCTTTGTGGACAACCATGATAATCAGCGAGGACATGGTGCTGGAGGAGCATCCATCCTGACATTCTGGGATGCCAGGTGGGAAAACATTCTTTGCTGTTGTGTAACCTGTCATTAACGTCAGTTTTATATTATATACTTCTGCTTTAATACCCTTTTGAAACTTTCAGAATGTATAAAATGGCTGTTGGATTTATGTTGGCTCATCCTTATGGATTCACACGTGTAATGTCAAGTTACCGTTGGACAAGAAACTTCCAGAATGGAAAAGTAAGTCTTGGAGTTGTTGCACATTTCAATCTAGGAAAGAAACAGTTATGTTTTAATTTCACATGAAGTTATAGCATATGATACTATTAACTGTTTATTCACTAAGGTTTTGTAAAGTAAGGACATTGTATAAGTACCTGATAATAAAAAAGAGATAGTTGAAGTAAGAGCAAGGGACAGAATGAAAACAGGCTTGTCACATAAAGTTCTGATTCATAGAATTAACATTGGTTCATTCCTGTTATCATTGAAGAGAATTTCAAATTCTTTTTGTCCTTGATGCAATCAACATCACCATATTAAAATACTTTCTTTTTCCTGTGGAATGAGAAAGCAGCTGAATTAAGGGTAATTGAGGAAAATATAATAGATAGAAACATGAGAATCACAGTACAGTGATATGCTGACAAGTCCAAGAATGATAAGAATTACAAACAATATGTGTGAGTTTGTTAGGTGTATGAGTTTAAACAATTTCAAAATCTAATTAAGAAATAAGACCAATAGATATATGAAAGGCAATGTGAAGTTTTCTATGTCTGTAGAATAAACTAGAATTATAGAATAACACCAAACATGAATTAGAAATACTTTTTCTCCATAAGTCTGTCAAATGTTATTTTTTCTATTTTCCTTTCAAGGTGAAAGTGACTCAAGTATTTATTGGAATTCATTCTATTCTTGAGAAACTTTCATGTTTACAACGAGTTTTTTTCTTTTTCAGAAGTATAAAGTTTATCCATTATAAAACATGCATTTATACTGTATTAAGTTTCATAAAAAAAAAGTTAGGATATTTTATTAGCTCATTTTGCCAACAGGTAGTAAGAAATCAACTAATATTAACTTAGAAATTTTTATATTAAAAGCATTTTTACAGATGTTCTTTAATTTTTATAGAAGTCAAGAACTCTGTTTTATGGATAAACTGAGTCATGTTCATGTAACATATAATGATGGATATTTTTCACGTTATTGCTGGAGCCTGCTCTTAAATGGTTATGTTCCTGATTCTAATTTTCTTATTTCAGTCACATTGAAGAGCTCTTAGTGTCATTGAGCAGAAAATTAGTGTTTTAAAAACTGTTTCTGATATTTGAAATATAGTTGTAGAGAACCTACGTTAGTGGCGAAGTTAAGAACTCAGTGAAGGTTTGTAAAACACTGAAGCACTTAGATTTAATTAGACACTGCAGAGATTATCACAATGGGTTTGGGTTTAGTTTTTATATAATGGAAAGAAACAGGCAGATACAAGCATCCAAATGATCTCACACTTTCAATAATTAAGGATGTGAATGACTGGATGGGACCACCCAATAACAACGGAGTAACCAAAGAAGTGACCATTAACCCAGACACCACTTGTGGCAATGACTGGGTCTGTGAACATCGATGGCGTCAAATAAGGTTGGGAGCGTCCCCTGCAGATCTTGTCTAATAAGAAAGTTGTTTGACTTCATGTTTTAAATTGTTGAAGTTTAAGGGTACCAGCATTTCACATGATATTGTGCTTTTAGGAACATGGTTGCCTTCAGAAATGTCGTCAATGGTCAGCCTTTCTCAAACTGGTGGGATAATGGCAGCAACCAAGTGGCTTTTGGCAGAGGGAACAGAGGATTCATTGTCTTTAACAATGATGACTGGTAAGTGGATATCAATTAAAGTAGGGTTGTATACTCTTATACTCTTAGATCCTTCTTTTCTTTCCCTGTTCATTTATATTTTTCTTATGTGAAAAATCATTTTGATAATGGATTTAAGACAGAAAATTAGTGCTCTGAATGTACAGAAGACAAAATGGTGCTTGGTTTAATATTCTTCTGTTCTTTATATAATTTTGCTTTTGATCGTTTACCACATTCTTAAATGGCAGTGGTGTCTATTCATATGTATATGCCCATTTGGCATTTTCACAAAGCATATGAAGAGTAAAGATAGGTCTTAGAATCATTTAAACAAAGTATAGTATTAGTACTGGAGTATTTCCCCACTAGCTCTGAATATCACTTATTGTTTTTTATGCAGTTTACTGATAGTCATTTTTCAATTTTCTATGTTTTATGTGATATTTTAGAATAGCTTTTCTTTGCACCCAGTCTATAATTTTCCCCAGGACATTTCTCAGCTTGGCTTCTAACACTTTCATTATTGTACTTTAATTTACTCCACTTCTCTCTGAGTCTTCTTTAATTATTCTCTCATCTGTAGAAATGTAGCTCAAAGAGTATCTTTGGAAGCAGGTGAACTGTCCAAATCCAAAGTCAGCTTGTAATTTGATTGAGATAATCTTAGCATGAATTATATTTTACTGGCAAAACCCAAATATGTAAAGTACACAGTTGTCATAGTTTGGGTTTCTATTGCTGTGAAGAGACCATGACCATGGCAACTCTTATAAAAGAAAAATATTTAATTGGAGCTGTCTTTCATTTTTCCGAGGTTTAGTTTGATTTTAACCATGATACAAAATGGTGGCATGCAGACAGACATGGTGCTAGAGAAGTAATTTTTAAACAACCACAATAGCACACACACACACACACACACACACACACACACAAACACGTACGTACGTATGTACATACGTATGTATTTGAAATAGCACATGGCTAGTTGTTTAGGTCACTAGAATTACTTTTTATAGTCAGTTCTCCACTACAAACTATATATCTATAGAAATGTTAGCTTATGCTTATTTCTAGACCAACTTGTTTGAGGCATTATATAATCCAGGACATTCAGAAGAAATAGTGCTATTAACATTCTTGAAATTCATCAGAATTCAAGTCCAGCAGAAGACACGCTTGAAAAAACTATGGTCCTCACAGGAGGGCTTTGCTACAGAGATTCACTATGTTCTCTGACTTTCATTGTTTAGTAATAATCACCACAAACTGTTTACATAGCAATCATTTTAAAAGATGTCTTTGGGTAAAGAGGATTATCTACCTCATCCAGGTCTGGACATGGTGCTTGGATTTTTTCAGAGACTCTGACTTATTGGTGTTCTATTGCACATAGTTGAGGCATTTAATTGCTTTTATAGACAATGGAGCTTCTGCACTTGCCTGGGTTAAATTTAAATTAAATTCGAAACTTCTTTTTCAGGTCATTGTCAACAACTTTACAGACTGGTCTTCCTGCTGGCACATACTGTGATGTCATTTCTGGAGACAAAATTGATGGCAACTGCACCGGAATTAAAGTCACTGTTGGCAGTGATGGCAAAGCTCACTTTTCTATTAGTAACTCTGCTGAAGACCCATTTATTGCAATCCATGCTGAATCAAAACTATAAGAATCAAATTAAATAATATAGCAAAAGCATCAATTGAGTGTGTTTCTTCTTCACATGTGCCTTATGATCTTTCATTTTTTCTCTTCTTTCTTTACAATTAGGTGTGTTATATGTGAGGTGTGGGTACGTGTATTGTGTGCTGTGGTATGGATGTGGGATGTTCAAGGACAGACTTTTGTTGTGGCTTTTCCTCTCTCTGTTATTCCATATTGTGTGGGAATCATACCTAAGTCATCAGGCTTACCTGGTAAGTCCCTTTCCCTTCTGTGCGATATTGTCAGCACAAATGTACTTTAATTATTAGGGTTTCTTTCCTCTTATTAAAAGCTAGGAACAATAAAGTTGAGTAACTGGAAAAAACATAAAACCCACGTGAACTTATTAGATTAACTACATCCAATTATTACTATGCCTTAGGAGAAAACCTTTAAATTATTTACCAAGAAAATTCACAGAATTCTAAATGGCATCCTGAAAAATATTTTTAACTCAACATCATTTCCTTCATTCACTCCTATGTTTTAGAGTTAATGATTTGATTAAAAACAATTTTTCATAATTTCATAAAACATGCATATGTATATGTATACTTATATGTAACACACATTGACTATATATTATAACCTCATCATATTTTATCTTCTTCCTTTCATCTTGTCCATTCTCTTTCTTTTTCTCTTTATCCATGCCCCCACACCCATATTTAAGTATTTTAATGAAACATGATACTTAAGTAGATTTCTTGTATGAATGTGAGTGGGAGGTTATTTATTAGATGAAGAGCAAGTTACCAGTGGTTAGATCCCTTAGTAATATTACCAGTGGAATATTCTTTGTTGCCAACTTGAGAATATCTAGAATTAACTCAAACCCAAGAGTCTAGGTACTGTAAGAGATTTTTCTTTTTTATTAAGAAATTTTCTATTCATTTTACATATTTATATACCAACCACAGATCCTCTCCCCCATCTCTTCTGACTCTCCACAAGAGGGCTTGTCTTGGAGGAGGAGGGAGGGGATTTTTCTTAATTCAAATCATTTGACGTAGGAAGACTCATCTTTAATCTGAATCTTTTGAGGTGGGAATATTCACTTTAATCTGGGAAGTCTGTAAAAAGGTCATGAAAGAAAGAAGCTTTTGCTCTTTGCCTGCTTGCCCTTGTTCTTGCTGGCAAGTTAATTTCTTCACTAGAATAAGAGCCTTCAGGATTCTAGCATATACTGAAGACCAACTGAGACAACCAGTCTCATGGACTGAACAACTATTGTATTCATAAACGTCCCCTTGATAGACAGCAATTATTAGATTAGCTAGATCACAGCCTATAAACCACTCTGATAAATACCTATCCTATATAGATAGACTCATTCCATCATTTTGGTGCCTGTAGCAAACCCTGAATAATATATACCCAGTAAAAATTAACAGCAAATGGCCCTTCAGGAAGACACAGGGCTTCAGAAGCTCCTTCCTGATCCAGAGTGGAATATCGATGTTCTCAGGGTTTTGCATGACTTTTGGAGGCAAACAATAGTGCTGTGAATGCATGGGTGCAACAACTATATCCTGCCCAGATGACTGGGTTTTAAAAAATTCCTTCCCTTTCTATGGATTCTTCATTCTTTTCATCACCACTTCCTTGATCTTCTATAAAACTTGGAAGGCATTATGGAGAAGTTCCTTTCAGGATGAGTACTGAGCAGCCATTCATTTTAGCAGTTGTATAAGTTAATGACTCTGAATTAGCTGATTGTCACCAATGGCTGACACAAGCTTCACTGACCAAGGCTGAGTAAAAGAAATTAGGCCTTTTATTTCCCACTTACCAAGTCCACTTGGTACTTCCTATATATTTTTGGCTAGGTGGTCTTCCACTGGATGGTAGACTTATCAGGGATAACATTGGTGAAGAAGACAAGCACTCTACTCCCAAGCATCTACTATTTGTTAATTCTCCTTGAATAGTACATGTAGAAACTTCCAAAAGGCAATTAAACACCATGTGCATTTGACAAAACAATAGCAATACCTCTTTAGCAATAATGCTGACCCATTGGGGAAGTTATTCTTATGCTCTCAACATTCCTTAATTGACTATGTTTATTTGTTGAGGTGTGTGTCCCCCTTTATTTTCCTCTTTCTTGTTAGAATATTTATTGCTGTTGTATTTGTTCAAGTCTTATTTAAGAATCCATAATTTTGAATTATCATGAGTCAAGCTTCTCCACAGTTTCTATGATACAATCTCACAGCAGATTTTTCAGTTATCTGAATCTAACAAACTTTCCATCCACTCTTCCACAATGTACTTTGCATCAAGGGCAGCGTTGTGTCATAGAAACATCAGTTAGTGCAGGGCACACCATATATCATTATTCCCTGAATTTTGACTAGTGTGTTGTTTTGTAATGGTCTCTTTTGCTGCAAAGATAAATTTCTTTCATGAGGGGCGAAAGCTACATTTATCTGTGGTCATGAGGATAAATAGTTAGAATGTAGTCAGGAATTGTGCAGTTGTAGCAAACTGATGATTGTACTTTTCCTCTAAGACCCTTGACCTCATGACACTTGCGTAATTGGATAGGATTCCTATACCAGGTGTGATTTTCCTCCTGTTGAGCGTCACTTAATTCCAACTAGAGAGCTGTTGTGCACCAGGTCAGCTTGCCTTCCATTTTGGTATTGGAGCTTACAGAATTTAAAGCAACGTTAAGATACCTGATTCTGTTTGAAATCTAATGGCTCCCTTGGGGGAGTAGGGGAGATGGTGTGGTGCAACAGCACAGACACTGGGAGTTAGTTGAAGACAAATAATGAACTCCTTTATTCAATAACAGCGAAGGCCTCCTTCCAGCAACCAGTCTGCATGGTCATCCCTCATTGGCTGGGCATGATCATGAACTCTGACAAAGACTGTTGCGAGGCCCTCAGGCAGACTCTGCATGATCAGGACCTCTGACAGCGCCATTTACTAGGTCTTCAGGCAGACTCTAGGTTGGCTTATAAGGAGGTACATTATGTGCATGCCTTGGCAACTTCTCTGAGCCAATTTCCTTGACCCTATAGGCCTGTCCTACTATACCTGATGATATTTTTCCTCTCTCAACTGCCAGGCTTCCAAGCACAGTCCAGTACTACAGATGCTGGTCAGCAATGAGGACATTTCAAGCTCTTTTTCAGATTGATATCTTTGTGTATTATATCTAAACCTTACTATCTTTAGCAACATGCTGTGGACATCGCTCTGTATGCTGTGAATGTGTTGCTCTGATTGGTTAATGAAGTGCTGATTGGCCAGTAGCCAGGAAGGAAGTATAGGTGGGACAAGCAGAGAAGAGAATTCTGGGTAGAGTCAGGGGTTGCCAGTTAGACACAGAGGAAGCAAGATGTGAGGGCAGAACTGAGAAAAGGTACCAAGCCACATGGCTAAACATAAATAAGAATTATGGGTTAATTTAAATGTAAGAGCTAGTCAATAGTTCGCCTGATCTAATGGCCGAGCAATTTTAATTAATAAGCCTCTCTGTGTTTACTTGGGTCCAAGTGGCCACAGGATAACTTCATCCTCAAAAAGTGATTGGGCAATGTTTCTGATGTATTTATTTTTGTGGAATAATTTGAGGACTATTGGTATTAACTCTTCTTTGAAAGTCAGGTAGAATTCTGTGATGAAATTTGTGAGGCCCTGGGGTTTGGGGGAGAGATTTTAATGATTGCTTCTAGTTCAATAGGGATTATGGATCTCTTTAAATTGTTTATATGATTTTGATTTAACTTTGGTAAGTGGTACCTACTGAGGAAATTATCCATTTATTTTTTAGATAACATGTTTTTAAAGTAAGTAATGATAATTCTCTGTATTTTGGCAGTGTCTGTTATGTCCCTCTTTTCATTTCTGATTTTGTTAAATTGGATATTGTCTCTGTGTGTTTTAGTTAGTTTGGATAAAAGTTGTCTATCTTGTTGATTTTCTCAAAGGACCAACTATTCATTTCATTGATTCTTTATTTTGTTCTCTCTCTGTTTCTATTTTGTTGATTTCAGCTCTCAATTTTTATTTCTTGCCATCTATTCCTCTTGGTTGTGTTGGCTTTTTTGTTCTAGAGCTTTTTGTTCCAGGTGTGTTGTTCAGCTGCTAGTATGAGATCTCTCCATTTTTTTTTTTTAATGTAGACCGTGCTATGAACTTTTGTCTTACACTGCTGCTTTCATTGTGTCCCATATGTTCAGGTATGCTGTATATTCATTTTTGTTGACTTCTAAGAAATCTTTAATTTCTTCATTTCTATCCTGATTAATTCAGTAGAGAGTTGTTGCACTTCCATGAGTTTGTGAGCTCTCTGCTGTTTCTGTTGTTGATATCCAGGTTTAATCTGTCATGGTCTGATAGGATACTGGGAGTTATTTCAATTTTCTTGTATCAGTTGAGGCTTGCTTTGTAACTCAGTATTTGGTAAACTTAGGAGAACATTCTTTGAGATGCTGAGAAGAAGGTATAGTCTTTTGTGTTTGGGTGAAATGTTCTGTAACTATCTGTTAGGTCTATTTGGTTTATAATGTCTGTTAGCTCCATTATTTCTCTGTTTGAGTTTTGTCTGGATGACCTGTCCATTGGTAAGAGTGCAGCATTCAAGTCTCTCACTATGGATGTGTCAGGTTCAATGTATGATGTAAGCTTTTGTAATGTTTCTTTTTACAAGTGTGGATGTATCATTTGGAATATAAATGTTAGGAACTGAAATGTCATTTTGGTGGATTCTTCATTTGATGAGTGTGAATTTTCCTTCCTCATCTTTTTTGATTAATTTTAATTTGAAGTTTATTTTGTTAGATATTAGAAGAGCTACACCAGCTTGTTTCTTGGTTTCACTTGCTTTGTAATCTTTTTCCCACTTTTTCTTCTGAGGTAATGTCTATCTTTGATATTGGGGCTCGTTTCTTGTATGTAGGAGATAGAAGTATCCTGCTTTGGCATACATTTTGTTATCCTTTATTTTTTATTGGGAACTACAATCCATTGACATCGTGAGAAAGGTGTGACAAGGAAGCTCTTGATGTAGATCTGGGGAATTCCTAGGAAAGACAAGGGAGGAAAAAGGATACTCTAAAAGGAAGAAAGGGTATGGAGTTGCATAGAGAAATGAGAAATTGTCTAGCAATAACTGCACCAATTGATCTCTGAAGCTGGGGTGACACATTTGTGGAAAACTTGTGGAAATATAAGTATAAATAAAATAAAAAGATAAGATACCAACAGAAAAGTAACTCCCTGTCAAGAACTGCTTATTAGGCTTCTTATGCTCGATGCTATTTCTGCATTTCCAGGATATCTGTAGCCCTGCCAACAAACAAACAAACAAACAAACAAGCCATCCATCACCACAGAGACATTCTAGGATTTACCTACTTTCTATGGTCTTTGTATTAAAATTATTACAGGATTGATTTATCAATTTTTAGTATATAAGGGTTTTGTAATTTGCGTCCACCATCTCTCAACTCATACTTTGCAATTTAAATGAGACTGGGTTCCACTGAAGTCCCCTTACATAAAGGTCTGTCAGTCTTTGAATGACTTCAGAGATGAACTATCATTTGACAGTTCTCATTTGAGGCTTCAGTTTTCATATATTGAAATAATTGATTTTGAATGTTATGTTTTTTCCTGCTTACTATTTTTTATAGTAACAGAGGTGGAGAAGACAGAACTAGTCCTTTATTTAACTGTTAGTTGACCGACAATTTGTGTGTATTACAAAATGAAATAAAGACTCTGAAACCTGCAAAAAAATTTTCATAATTCTAGTAATGATGCTCTCTCTAAAGAAAAAAAAGTTAAGATATGAAATGTTCTATATCTATATTAAAATTAAAATACAGGATGGAACATCTCAGGATACCCTAAAGAGGAACAGATTATGCCTCTCCAAATTGTGTTGGGGTAAGGGCCTTTTGAGCAGAAGATGATTAGCTCCCTGAACTCAGTTTCTGAGATTAATATGTACATTTCCAGTGCTTAAAAATATTCTCCTTGTCATAAATTCTGAAGAAAATTACTCAAGACAATGGCAGAAACTTAATGACTTTGCCCACATAATAAACCTATATTCACAATAAATTCCCTCTGCTTATAACACAACTCCTTTGACGTTAGGTGTTTAAAAAATATCTCCCCTCTCCCCCATCTCAGCTTTTTTTTTTTTTTTTTTGGTTTTTCGAGACAGGGTTTCTCTGTGTAGCTTTGCGCCTTTCCTGGAACTCACTTTGGAGACCAGGCTGGCCTCGAACTCACAGAGATCCACCTGGCTCTGCCTCCCGAGTGCTGGGATTAAAGGCGTGTGCCACCACCGCCCGGCCGTCTCAGCTTTCTATAGACTGCTCCCACGTCGGTGAACTCATGTCCTGGAACCCTAACAACTTGAAGTTTAAACAGGACTTGCATCCTGCTACAGTTTAGCCAGCGTCACATATTCTGTAAAGTTCCCCTAGTTTGAATGCACTATGACAATTCTCTTAAGAATAATGGAAATTTAGTTTCTAGAATTAACGTAATATTTCTTTTCTGCCCAAGGAACTGCCTGTCCCTGTCAGCCAGGAAAAAATGTGTATTAATCTCCAATCACCTGCCATTTTTTAACTAATTACTTACTGTTTAATGCTAGGAATGGCCCACTGTGGGCCAAAAAAGGAAGCTTTTCCACCTCCACCTATTCCTTCACACTTCTTCCTTTTTCTGCCCTATAACTATCTCAGTTTGTGAGCAAACAGTGAGGGCTATGATTCTTATAGAGACCATCATCCCTCTGTAGTAAAGGCCTGCACAGTGGACCCATTCATCCCCTTGTCTGTATTCATTTCTTGTTGACTTTTCACTAAGTACATTTTGGAGGTCTTTTGTTCTCCCATAGCAGCATAATGCATCTTAGAATTCTGGGAGACCAGTTATTGGCAAAGTTATCATCATAGTTTTAGTCAGTTTGTCATTAAGTTAGTTTCTCACTTCATCACCATTTTGTCACCGGTTTGACATTGCGAATCTCCTCAGCTCCCTGCTCCTTGTGGGACACATAAAGTAGAGTGTAGAAGATAATTGGCTTATTGTAAAGTGAAACACACCCCTAACGGGTGAGAGTGGACAGTGATGAAAGAAGACATTATCATGGAGCACTCTCTCAAGGGGTGAGAGCAGAGAATGGCACAACAACCAATGTTCTCATCTGTATTTTATTCGGGTTTTAGATTATTCCTAAGACTACAGAATGCTGAGTTTTTTCATGAGAGGCTTTTAGTCCCATTTGACTCTTGGGGTAGGGGATATGATATGTCTTGGTTCTTTATCAGAGAGCCTCCTGTTGGGTAACACTCTTATAAGGATTAAGATTCCAGTGCATGGTTTTAGAAAGTTAGCAATGACCTTCTGGGCAGTTCAGGATTTTATGTCTTCATCTAGGTCCAGAGATATGGCTCAGGTCCCCTATCTATGACTAGTAATTACAGTTGGCAGTCCTTGTCCTTGCAAAATAAACTCTTGGCTTATGATAAGCTGGGGGTCCTGCTCCACCGTCCTCCCAAGCTTGATAATATCTAAATACCTTACAATTTCTCTCTTTTGTTAGTTGGACTTTACATAGGCAGCTGACTGAATTCAGTCAGCTGAAGCCCCTAGAGTTAAACATCTAACTAAGGGTCCTCAGGTCCATGATCACTTTTTGATAATTTTTCTCTTTCTGTACAGAAGCCCTATTTAAACATTTTTTATTTATTCTATGGTGATGTATAATGTTAACATCTAACTGCATCTCTTAAGTGCATTTCCTTTGAACTTATGCCAAACAACTCAAGCTGTTGCTAAGACAATAAATTGCTCATTGAAAAATGATGGCAGGGACCCATTGCAAGGAAGACAACCACATAATTCATTGAACATGGAGACGTCAGGCTGGTGCCTACATGGAGACTTCACCATTATTTCTAATGTCTTTGTGCAGGAAGGAACTCTGCAGGCTACCTAAGGAGAGAGGTAAACATCAAACCAGCCACAAAGCTTTTGACCTACAATCTACCCTGCCTGCAGAACGTGCTAAGGCAATGGTGGCACAGAACTTGTAGAAGTAGCCAATCAATGTCTGATTTAACTTTAGGCCCACTCCACAAGACTCAACCTAAAATCAATATAGAGTAAGCGACCAAGAACCAGAGACTAGATAACTCAGAGTCCTAGGGTAAAACCAAACACTACTGGTGTAAAGAAAACCAATAAAGTGATTCCTAGTGATACTCTGCTATACTCAGATCAATGTCTTATCCAGTCATCATCAGAGTTGATTTCTCTGGCAGCATATGGGAACAGATGCAGAGACACATAGCCAGACATGCAGAGACAGAGTCTAAATGGGGGGAGGAGGGTTTTTCCATCAAATCAAATCTCTCTCCTCAGAGCTCTGGGAGCCCTGTGAAAGAGAAGAAAGAAAGATTATAAGAATTAAAAGGGACATGCTGTTGACTTTTTTCTTACTCTTTACTCTTTTGGGGGCCCTCTACCCAGCTCCCAAATTAATACATAGAGACTTAGATCTTTTTTATGAATGCCTGGCCTTAGTTTGCCTTGTTTCTTACCAGCTTTCTTAAATTATCCTGTCTACCTTTTGCCTCTGGGCTTTTTCCTTTTCTTCTGTATATCTTACTTCCATTCTTATTCCATGGCTGGCTGTGTTGGTGAGTGGCTGGCCCCTACCATCATCCTCTCCTTGTTCTTTTGCTTCTTCCTTTTTCTCCTCCCAGATTTCTCCTTCTATTTATTCTTTCTGACTGCCAGTACCACTTGTCCTTTCTCCTGCCTTGCTATCAGCCACTTAGCTCTTTATTAGACCATCGGTGTTTTAGACAGGCAAAGTAACACAGTTTCACAGAGTAAAACAAATGCAAAATGAAATAATGCAATACATTTTGCATCATTAAAACAAATGTTCCACAGCATAGACAAATGTAACACATCTTAAACTAATATTCCACAACAGGGATGGAGGATACAGGAGGACAAGGCTCTCTGAATCAACTGAGCAAAGTACATATGAACTCACAGAAACTGAAGCAGCAAGCACAGGAATGACATGGGTCTGCACATCAGGTCCTCTGCACACATATTATAGCTTTCTGCTTAGTACATTTATGGGACTTCTGAGTGTGTGAACAAGTGGGTCTCTAATTCTTATGCCTGCTATTGGGCTGATTTTGGGGCTTCTCTTTGGTTGCCTTGTCCAGTCTTACTGTGATGGTTTTTGTTTTATCTTACTATATTTTATTTTGTCTTGTTTGGCTACCTTTTAAAAGCCTGTTTGTTTCTAATGAGAGACAGAAAGGGAGTGGATCTGAATGGGAGGGTATGTGGGAGGAACTGGGGGGAGTAAAGGGAGGGAATATATTGTATGAGAAAAGAACCTGTTTTCAAAAAAATTAAAAACAATGTTGAAAACAAAAAACCAAACAAAAAATGAATATAATTAAATCTTAAAAATTTGTTAATCTGTTATGTACCAGCTTACTTTATAGGAGGCTAACTTCATAAACTGGAGACTAGAGAAGAAGTATTTTTGCTTCCCTATGCTTTTGGCAATTACAAAGAGTTTTCTAGGTCCCCTGATCTCTTCACACACCACAGGTAAGTAATTAGAATATCCAACAAAGCTGATAAATCCAAGAAAATTTGCCAAGTCAGCATCCATGAGTTCTACCTACAATAGTTTCCAATAAAATCAACTGTAAAAATGTGGTATTTTTTCTAATTTAAATTGGCAAGAACAGAATCTGTAGTGATGGTTCAGCAGTTAAGAGAGCTGGCTGCTCTTCCAGAGAACCTGGGATTGAGTTCCAATGCCCAAGTGGTAGGTTACAACTGTCTGTAACTCTGGCCCCATTGGATCTGAAGCTCTCTTCTGGCCTCTGTAGATATTATATGCATGTGGTGCATATATGCACAAAACAAAAATAAATTCTAAATGTTTTTGCAAACATAAATTAGAAGAAAACATCTTAAGACAATTCTTTGGGTTTCTTAAATGAAATTCTTTAAAATTTCAATGTTTTTGATTGTGATCCTAGCCTTTAATGGTTGAACCATCTTTCCAGCCCTACCTGTGGCCTTGGTGTCTGAGGGCCATGCTACTACCCAGGGCCATGATGTCTTCCAGGCTTAAGACACTGCTTAGGGTCATGTCTGGGTCCATGGTCTAGCAGCTGGGGTCTTTGTTGATGTCTGTGGTCCATGTTAACAGTGGAGGCCATAAGAACAAAGCACAATGAAATCCAAGGGCCAGGCTTAGCCAGCCCTGTCCTTTGATGGTTTTGCCATTTGCTGGCCCTGGGAAAACTAGCCTTGCCCTTTCTTGGGCACTGCAGCAAGAGAGCTGGACCCAATTAGCTGGCTACAGGAAAGCTGACTCCTGCACTTGGGAGAGATGGCCCCACCCCTCACCAAGGGAGTGCGAGAGCTTGCGCTAATGGCATGGGCATAGGAGAGCTAACTCTGCCTCATGCATGAGGCAGGCAGCCCCAATAGTTAGATCTGACTAGCTCAACTACCACTCAGGCCCACACCCAGGGCATTGGGTTGGCCTACCCTAACATCTACACCATCTATGACCTATAGGAGCATGTGAAAAGATTGCTCCTTAAGGAACAATACCCATGGGATATCTGAGAGGAGTTTTGGAGAGGGTTCAGTGGTGATAGTATACCAGAAACCAGAGGTCTTGAACCAGATCAATGGCTCATTGCAATGAACTTTTGAAAGTAAAGTGAATAAGACAAAAGGGTCTACTGTGTTACACACTGTGGCTCTCAACACCACTAAGATGAATGAAGAGGTGTTGGAGAGGTAGAAAAGATGGAAGAATGAAGTGGTTTTTGTTGTCGTTTGTTTTTATTTATTTTATTTTATTTTATTTTATTTTGTGTGTATGTATGTGAGGGATGCTGCAAGGGTGAAGGACAGATATGGAGGGACTGGAAAATGAGCATAATAGGGATGCATGATGTGAAATTCCCAAGGAATCAATGAAGAAATTATGTTTTATAAAAACAAATTGCAGTTTGTCTTGGTGTGCATTAGTTATAGATGCTTTCTCTCTCAAAAACAGCCATTTCTTTCCTATTTGTCTAATTTTTCCTTCTGAGTATTTGGTTTGGCATTCTACCTGGTAGGTGAAGATGCCCTTTGTGCCAGTTGTGTTGGCAGCCAAGTGCCTTCTTCCGGGTCATGAGAATGTGAAGATGGCCAGATGGAAACTTTTGTTGTGCCCCATCATTATCAAAAGTTCTTAAAACAGTTGCCTGCTGAGCACTCATCAATGCCTGTCTTCCTATTTCTAGCTATTTTGAGGGGGCTGGCAGAGCAGCAGTTCTGTCCTCTTTTTACCTGTGGGGATATATTTCCCATTCCCAGCAACTTACAAAATCAAATCTGTGGGATTTGCTGGTCTTGTTTCTTTGACTTGCATTACTTGGAATCACAGTCCCTAACAACTAAGCATAGAAGGGTAGAGCACTGTTCTGTGCTTTCTACAATAACCAAAGACTCTCTGCCTCCCATCTTGCCATAGAGTGCTGGGATTACATATTTGTAGCCCATTTTTCTTTTATGTGGTTTCTAGATATGTTGTTTCAGGTCCTCACCATTATGGGCACAGAGATTTGCTTACTGAGCTACTGTCCAGCACAATGCATCCCTTCGAAGACATTTGTCTCTTCTTTAGGTAACCAGGACTAAGAAATTTGCTCCATGAGAAGTAGATTTTTGGATTCCACTACCTCAAAGTTATATAGAAACAAATAAATAGTTATAGTTTTGATTGACCCAGGAAATATTCTATGGAGATGGTATTGGCATCAAGCTGAGGAAGTTACTTTAAAGAGCTATTGCTAAAAGTAAAATGTCAGCCATGATGTATAATGTCATCTTCCACCTATTTCAAGAGAAGTTCTAAATGGTAAAAGTTGTCACAGTCATTTTAGCCTTCCTAATATGAAAAGTTTCACAAAGAAATTTTGACTCTTTTACTTTCCAGTAAATACAACCTAGAGGGGTAAGCCTTTATGAGAATATGAGCAATATATTTTTTTCTTTATTTCCTCTATAGATAATGATACTCTTCCCAGCAATGGGAACAGTTTATAATGTCAATTTTTGATACAGGGCACTTTATAACAAAGTCACAGTCAAAGGGGTAATAGGAGAAAAATCACATAACATTATTTCTATACCAAGGTTTATTATATTTTCTTTACTATATATAACTTAATATAATTGTGTATTTATTATTTGATTATTTATATTTGAGTTTAATGATGATGTCCAAAGAAATTCTTAGAGTGAGAATTTCTGTTTGTTTGTTTGTTTGTTTGTTGTAGCATTGTGAATCAACTCAAGAATCTCATTGAGCAAGATAGCTGAGTTACACACAAGCCCCAGTGGAGGAGATGGTAAATTTAAATATAACATAATTTTGTAATGAAATAGGTTACAAACATACTGTTTAACTAATGTTCAAGTTAGGATACAAAGTGATAGGCCTCCTTGTAACATTTTTATACTTGTGTGTGTGTCCTATTCTGTTCTAATGTTATCCTGTCTTCCACACTATGTCTCTTCTTGCTGTTCCACCCCTTACCCTCAGCATTCTTTCTTCTGCCTTCATGGCCTACTTATCCTAAGTATCTCTTTCCTCCCACCCTCCTACTTTAAGCTCTCTTCAATTTATTTGTTCCATAGCTAAAGAACTCACTGTCCCCTTGAAAATGAAAATGCTACATGGAACCCCAATATCAGTGAGATTTCTTTCTTGAAAATTACAGTAAAGGTAGGTTGGGGAGTTGAGTTGCAGCCTTACTATCTCCTTCATGCCCTGGTGAAATTGGAAGCATTTACACAACATCCTATTTCGCTTTTCTATTGGGGCACAGATATAAAGAGTGTAAAAGAAGTTATTTTATATTTTACTTTTCATGTGTTATGTTATAAGTTTTTGATAGCTTTATAGTTATTTTTTTAGAATTATCCTTTGTTTGGAATATAAAGAAATTGATTTCTCTGTGACATATTGAGTCACATAGATCATTATGTTTTGTTTTTATGGATCCCCTTCCCTATTGCCCTTAATTATCCCTACTATCCCAATCATGGTGACCTCCTAGCTACCCCTAAGGAGTTCTTTCTTCTGCTTCCAGGACACACATTTAATTACTCTTTCCTGATCCTCCTATCCCTTTATCTTCCATTTGGATTTAGTCCTCTATTCTCACAGTGCAATTTTAAATTCAGTAAAACAGAACAAAGATGTGATATTTGTAGTTCAAAGTCAGTCTTATTTCATTTAACACAATAATATCCAGTACCATTCATTTCATGCTATTATCATCATTTCATGTACTTTTTTAAACAAGTGTACCAAATTCCATTATGTATATCTGTTCCTGTTTGTTTATCCATTCATCTATTGATGAACATTTAGTCTAGTTCTATGTCTTACATATTGTGAATAACACTCACAGAAAGGTGGCTGTGCAAGTATCAGTGTGGTGTGCTGACTTAGATTTATTTGAGTATACAACTGTGAGTGTTATGGCCTGGATCACATAGTAGTTCCATTTTCAGTGTTTTGAAGTACCTACCTCCAGATTTCCCATGTGTGCGCCATTTTATATTCCAGGCAGCAGTGTGTAAATATTCACTTTTGCCTGTGTCACTGTTAATATCTGCTGTTCTTTATTTTCTTAATGATGGACATTCTAAAGGAGGAATGGAATTTCAAAGAAGATTTAACTTGTTTCTACCTGATGTGCCAGGCACTTTATATATAATATTGACCATCACGTGCCTTGTTTGAGAACTGCCTGTTCAGTTCATTGACCTGTTTCTTGATTGGGATATTTGTATTTTGGAATTTCTTTACAGA
Organism: Peromyscus maniculatus bairdii; assembly: GCF_049852395.1. Taxonomy (NCBI): domain Eukaryota; kingdom Metazoa; phylum Chordata; class Mammalia; order Rodentia; family Cricetidae; genus Peromyscus; species Peromyscus maniculatus. The sequence continues at coordinate 93,319,304 of NC_134857.1, read as the reverse complement.
TTCAGTCTAGATACAAATATCCCATAATGTCTATAGAGGAGTTTTTTTTTCCCCCATTCGGTCAGTCATATACAATCTTCTGTCATTTTTGCATGATGCTGCCATCTTATACTTGAGAACTCCCTATAGAAACAAAGTGCTAGAGAGACCCACAGAAATCCACAAAGATACCCCCACAATAAACTGCTGGCAATGGTCAAGAGACAGCCAGAACTGACCTACTCTGGTGATGGGATGGCCAAACACCCTAATAGTCATGCCAGAAACCCCATCCAAGGACTGAGGAATCTGGATGCAGACATCCACGGCTAGGCCCCGGGTGGAGCTCTGGGAGTCTAATTAGCGAGAAAGAGGAGGGTTTATATGAGTGAGAATTGTTGAAACCAAGGTTGGATAAAGCACAGGGACAAATAGCCAAACGAATGGAAACACATGAACTATGAACCAAAGGCTGAGGGGCCCCCAACTGGATCAGGCCCTCTGAATAGGTGAGACAGTTGATAGGCTTGATCTGTTTGGGAGGCATCTAGGTAGTGGTACCAGGTCCTGGGCTCATTGCATGAGTTGGCTGTTTGAAACCTGGGGCTTATGCAGGGACACTTGGCTCAGTCTGGGAGGAGGGGACTGGACCTGCCTGGACTGAGTCTACCAGGTTGAACTCAGTCCTTGGGGGAGGCTTTGCCCTGGAGGAGGTGGGAATGGGGGGTGGGCTGGGGGGAAGGAGAGGGGAGCAGGTGGCGGGGAGAACAAGGGAATCTGTCACAGATATATAGAACTGAATGGTATTGTAAAATAAAATAAAAGGAAAAAAAAGAAAAATTTAGTTGGATCACACATATATAAGACTGTGGTGGTATTCTAATTGTACTGAAATGTGATTTTAATTGTATGTTAATAAATAAAGTTACCCAGGGGTCAGAGCTATTAGAGCCATAGACAGAGTATGGCAGTGGTGGCGCACTCCTTTAATCCCATAGATCTCTGTGTGTTCAGGGATACAGCCAGCATTGGAGACATATGCCTTTAAGACCTAGAGGGCTATACATACAGACAGTGACGAGGCAGTCACATGTTTTGGTTTACAACCAATGAGAAGGCAGAACAAAATACTATGAAAAGACAGACACACAGGAAATAGCTCTCTTTCGGGAAGCTAGGACCACCGCAGGAGGAAGGGTGAGATTTTAGCTCTGAGCTCTGATCTCTTGGCTTTCTCTTTTACACTGCTTCTGTGTTTCTTATTTAATAAGATGGTTGGTTACATCAACATAAGACTTTAGTAATAAGATGAATATGTGGATATTTGTAACTTTCAATATTAAATAATATTAATTCTGAAAAAAATAAAGTTAAAAAACTTCTCATGTTTTAAGTAAGTTTATAATTATGTGTATTATATTTACAGTCATGCTTGGCCACAAACAGCTCAGCTCTTGAGCTGCAGGTTAGACACATTTGCTCAGCTCTTTATTCATTTTGGTTTTCTTCTCTGTTATTAAACTTTTTACATTCAGGAAACCTTGAGGTTGGTGGTATTTCTCAAGCTACTGGAACATCTTTCAGAAAATATCCACCTACACATATATGTGAAACCTTTAAAAAGTTATGTATTTATGCATAGGAGTGTGCTATTTGTATGTATGCCTGCATTACAGAAGAGGGCATCAGATCCCATTATTGGGGTTGGGAGTTATGATTTCCTTTAGTAGTTTCAAAGCTCTGGGTTTTACATCAAAGTCTCTCAACCATTTTGAACTGAGTTCTGGAATTGGAAGATTTCCTGTGTCCCACACACACCCTCAGAGTGTCACTCAGAGGCTTAATATAAATTATAAATTCTCTGCCAATAGCTCAAGCTTATTATTACCAAGCTCTTCTATTTTAAGTTAACCCATATTTCTTATTTATGCTCTGACACATGGCGGTACCTTTATTAGCATGGCGTGTTCATCTCCTGTTCCCTCTACATCTGGCTGGCAATTTCTGATTCTGCCCTTCTCCTTCCCATGATTCTTAGTTTGGTCACCCCACCTATACTTCCTGCCTGGCTACTGGCCAATCAGTGTTTCATTCTTAAACCAATTCATTTGACAAATCTTTACAGTGTACAAGAGGATTATTCCACAGCAGAGTTCTGTACAAGTTCAGTGATATGGATCTAGTTTCTTTATTATTTCTTGTTTTGTTATGTTTGGCTGTCATCTCTTAGAGGCCTGCTCTTTTCTGAAGAGGAAACATAGGGGAAATGGATCTTAGGGTTAGGGGTTTGGAAGGGGAGCTTTGAGGAGTGAAGGGAGGGGAAACAGTGGTTGGGCTGTATTATATGAGCGGAGAATCTATTTCAATTAAAAATACGTAGGTATTTAATCTTCTCATCACCATGTATGGAAAAGACTCATTTTATTCAGTTTGTGTTTTGGACACCTTTGTTAAAGATTACATGGATTTTTCTATGTGGGTATATTTCCAGGTCCTCTCACCTGTTCAACTGGTTGTATATATTAATAGTGGTTAACCTCAATATATAAAGTTCTCTTAAAATTGAACAGGGATGTTGGGACTCTGCTAAGGATGATTGCTTTTTCTGATACAGTGAGATGTAAAATACAGCTTATGTTCCTGGTAGTACATTTAATAAGCATTGGATTGATTCTACTGTAGGAACTATCCATAATTCTATTTTAGGCATTTGTATTCTATGGATGTCAGTTTTCACTGTAATTTAATTTGTTCAAGATACTGTAATTCATTTCTTTTCTTTTTAGTTCGACACATGAATTTTCTGAAGATTTGCCATTTTTATTTCAAGAGAACATACATACTTTCTAAAAAGTATATTTATGTCCTTAGAGATAAATTGTATGGTGCAAATAAAAAACAAAGGCCAGTGTTTTATTGGTACAATGATGAGGAGACATTTAATAAAAATATATTGCTTAAATATATCTATAACTTTATTGACAAAATAATACATGCACTCAGATAGTTATAAGATGAGAGGATAAGTTAGACATTACCTTCTAGTTTGAGAATATATCATTTAATAGAACTTTCCTCACATATATTTGAATTTATTTCTATATTTAATACAAAATGCACCAAAGGGTATATCTGAAATACACACACACACACACACACACACACACACACACACACACACACACACACACAGGCGTGCATGCATGAACACACACAAATTGGTTTGAATAGTTTTCTTGTATCATTGAATTTAAATTCCCAATTATGTTAGTTAAGATTTGAGACTATCAATGTTTATGTAAAACAAGTAAAGATGAATCTAATGACTAGTTGTTTGTTTTTATTCATCCTAAAACTTGCCCATGTTAATATACTTTCAGAATCCAAATTGGAATACAAACACTTAATAAACTGAATTTCATGAAAGCTTCTTGCATCCTTTTCAAGTTTATTTAGGAACCTAGACAAATTTGCTAGAAAAACAAAGAAATTTCATCTCTAAAATATCTTTTGCAGTATATATTCTTAGTCAGTATTATTAAATAGTTAATAATATGGAAACTTTAGGCTATAGCAAATGTCTTATAAATTGCATGATATTCCAAGGTATAAAATGAATGTTTTCAAATCTGAATGATCTCATTGTATGAAGAAATCCTACAAGCCCAATTTAGGTATTTAAACAATAGTTACTATCCAGATACACTTATCTAACACAGGAAGGTGCAGAGAGCCTTGCTCCAAATGGGTCCGATGACCTGGGACGGATATATGAAGTTGACACAATAAAGGAACTGTGACCACCTGTTTCAAACAAGTGGCCCCAGATAGCCTGAATCATTTTTATTTATACAGTTTGAATGGTTTGCATGAACAGTTTTACAATGAAGTTTGTTTCCTTAAGTTCCTAATAATGGTTACAGTAATTGTCGGTTTGTTCCTTTACTTCGTTCCCCTTCTGTCCCCCAACTTTCTTATCAGTAACCATTACCTACTTGATTCATAGGTCTAATGCTATAAGCAGAAGCAGAGTTGCGAGCAACAAAGGAAGTTCTCTGACTAGGCATTCCTACAGGTAGAACAGTGTGCCCAGCTGGCAGCATTTTTTTCTGTTATAATGTCATGCAAAATGAAAGGTAATTTTGTCTCTAGAGGTTAACATTCACTTCTGGTAAGGTCTAAGTTCTCATAATCAACTCAGTAGCCAAAGCTACTTCATTCAGTTCATTCTTTATTCTCTACTAATCTATCTCCTATGGGGATATACCTGTTTTTTTCCTATCATCCTGTAAACAACGTAACTTAGAAACCTACTCTCAATAGTTGGCACTGCTTATCCATTGTTCTTTCGTCTCCTTCCTCTCAACTTCCTACAGTATTGGTGCAGCTATTAGAAATGAGGGAATGTGTGTTTATATGATTCTGATTTGTTCCCTATTCTGAGGCTGTTTCCACTAACACTTGATAACATTTATTTATTTGCATTTCTCCTGGAATCTTATGGTTAAAATCATTCACTCCAGAACAGTTCTGAAAATTTGTAATGTCATGAACTAGACTTTCAGGATAGTCACATTGTATGTTGGAAAGGCAACATCCTGTTCTTAAGAAGCCTGAATTTATGGTCACATGTGAAGCATCAAAGGCTTTATGGGCTAAATCAGATACACTGCATATTTTTTAACAACATCACCTTTGGTTCACCCAGAGGAAGGTCATCAGGGGGAAGTTTTCCTTTTGTAATAGCTATTTTATCTGTAACTCTGAGAAAGTGAAACTAGAGGCAGCCAGCAATATGGCTTGTGTATCAAGAGCAAAGAGAGCATACAGCACCCTAGCTCCTGTGGTCACACCCAGAATTACGCAGTGAACTGCCCATATGGTGTTGCCATAATGAGTCAGATTTTCCATGGCCTTGCCACATGGAAAACTTGTCTGTGCTATTCTCAGGTCTTATGCTCCAAAGAAGTCACATGGCTCCCGCCAGGAGGTCAGAGCCTAGGTCATTGATGTTTAAATCTGTGGCCTGTTTTTTGCTTTATCTGAGTCTCTTGATTGGTGTCTTTGAGATTATTAGTAAATACAAAAGTTGCATTCAGATCTCTGGTTTATATGTGTCTGATGTGAGAACATATTCTGTGAATTACATAATGAAGAAACAGAGTGCAGTCATACAACACAAAAGCAACCCATGACAAAGAAAACTTCATAATAAACTATCCAGACTTTCTATTCATCCAAGAGAAGGATACTAAGGTTGTATATGCAGAGTCCTGAGGAGATAGCTCAGCATGTAAATCACTTGCAATACAAGTGTGAAGAATAAGTTCAGATAATTATAACACACTCTAAAATAGGAGTGTAAGTGTGCATCTGCAACTCCAGTGCTCCTATCCTGAGATGAGAGGTGGTAAAAGGAGAATCCCCAGAAGCTGGTGGGTCAGGTAGCCTGGTGTATGAAGTAGAAAATAAGATACCCTATTGATGAAATTATTAAGGCCACTCCACATAGTTAAAAGGAAGATTTATTTAGTGGGTAACTTACAAATGAAGGGATAGGTAGGTCGTGGGGTCTGGGGAAGGTGTATCGCAGTCCAGTGGTGTTCTCTGGAGCTCTGCTCCATCAACCTCCACAGTTCAGAGCCCAGGAACAGAGAGAGACCTGGTCCATCCAGATCTCGGGTCTCCAGGGTCCTCCCTTGGCCCCGCCTTGTAGGCGTGACAGTTGCTGAAGCCTCAATGTGGGTTGGAACTTCCAGATCAAAGCTGGAATGGCTACCCATTACATCTCCCCTTTTTGTCTAAATAAGAAGGTTCTAACCTAATACAAGACTATATACAAAGGAATGGTTATCACATATCACATATTGTCCAGGAATAATGAGGGATAATGACCTAGATAAGATGGAACTACAACCAATGCGAACAATATCAAGCAAGAAACACATACTAAAATCCAGAGAAGTATAGAGCATAGGTAAATGACTGTTTATGACCTCAAGGTGGCTCACAGGACTAATTAAGTACTCACAGGTATATAATAAAGAAAAATAAAGAAATTAAGGATCAAATAGCTTCTGAGATAATGGCATAGCTGTATCAGATGGGTTTATAGAGATGATTAGATGAAAGATAAGGTTAAAATTGGTGACTGACACCACAGTCCCTAATTGCCTATTCTTCACATGACACCAACATCTTTCGCTAATGAAACAATGAAGAATGACTGCTTCCCACTAGACAAAGAGGCAATAGCCATTCACTCATCCCTGCTATAGGAAAAGCAAGCAAGCAAGCAAACAAACAAACACTATTGCTGTTACTTGTTATGGTTTGAAAACATTTTCTTCCTGACAAACTCATATCATAACGTTGGGACTTTGGGAGAGGGTACTGCTTTTTTTCAGAAGTGAACTTTTACTCTCATGAGACTGGATAGGTTATTGTGAGAGTAGATTGATAAAAGAAACTTGATATCCCTACTGTATCTTTGCATTCACACACTCTGCCATGCCAAGATGCACTTCGAAGCTCTACCAGACACCAGCGTTGTGTTGTTTGGTCGTTTACAAGAATCATGAACCAAATGAACATCTGTTCATTCTAACATACCCAACTTCAGTTATTCTCCAACAAAAAGTAAACATGGAATAAGGCAAACTACAAAGGAAATCAAACCTCTGTCTCTCAGGTTTATCGTGTGTCCTTTCAAAGATGAGTCACAAGTAACCTGACACTACTAAAGTACTATTTAGCTTAATCAAGAAGAAATCCCTCCCATTTACAGCAACACAGGTAAACATGAAGACTATAATGCTATGGGGGAAAAACCAAACATGGAATTAAATATACTATGAGTGTGTTCCTGAAAATTATAGTGATAAGAGAAATAATATCTGGAGACTTAATCTTATACATAATGACTATAGTTAATAAAAGTACATTTGACTTTGTAATAGCTATGACTGATTTTAAATACTTCCATGAAACACAAACACCCTCCACACTGTATATAGTACTCCACAGTTGATAAGTGAAATAATGTATATAATATATGTATATTATATATATTTCAAAAATGTATTTTATTTATATTGCCCATTCCTAGAATCAAGGATTTTATCTGAACTCTCCTAGAGATTTTGTACAATCTGGTAAATCAGAGAGGCAAATATTGGTTTTCACCTTTTAAACGTCTTCAAATTAGGTGACGTTGGTTTAAAACCTGTGCATATCATTTAGATCCTCCTTAATTGAATATTAGAGTCATTGATATTTTAATGAATGGATTTTGAATTTTGAAAATACAGCAGGTTTGGTTTGAGAAAAATGATTTATTCTGTGAATTATTGCAGGCTCACACAATTAATCATCTGCCTCGTGTGAATGCTATGCATCCGACGAGGTCCGTTGTGCCCGTGTTCTTATTGCTGCCAAGTCCGTCATTACATGTCAACCCCAAAACTGCTGACATATTGCCAATTAGGTTGAGGCTTCCTGTCACCCTGTCCTAGATTTTATTGCTCTGGGATGAATGCTGTGCAAGTACAAGTGAATATGTTTGGGACAGTGAAAAAAAAGTTAAGAAAATCTGTTGCATATAATTGGAACATTAAGTTCATGTACAGTTTGAGCATTCTCACAGTTCAGAGATTTTGTAGATAAATCATTAAATGAGGAACTGGTGACATTTTCAAATGGGGCACACACCTCAACTAGCTCTTTAGAAAAAAATTTACTAAAATTTATTACTGTGCTCCTAATTATATATCGTCTTTTAAAAATATGGTAACCTGAAAAAAATATAGTAACTTGGAAAATAAAACTGCTAATAAGAAAGACAAATCTATACATGGCATTAGTGTCACATGCCTTTGAAGCCCAGCACTCTGGAGGTGGAGCCAAGCAGATCTGAGTTCGAGGACAGCCTGTCCCAGGATAGCCAGAGCTACATAGAGAAACCCTGCCCGGAAAAAACAAACAAAACAAAAATGACAAATCTTTGTCCTTTTAAAAACATCTATTAAATACCTATTTTCTCTGAGAACATATGATAAGACATGGCTATTGCACTTTGCAACTCAGTAACTGTGATTACCTGAACATTAAATGTGTGAACAACCTGTTATGGATGGGGGAAAGTCTTATGTGACCCCACAACTTGAGGATTAATATACAGTTCATGGTTGATGGGGAGGGAGACATTTTGTTCAGTAGTGTATTCACTGGCCCGGTGCCTGTACAAACCTTTATCAAACTCAGTTGGTCATGGAACAAAGAATACAAGACATGGCCGTGGGAGGGGGACTGATGAGAAAGGGGCAGTGTCAGTAGGAGTCAGGAGAGGGTAAGGAAGTAATGGAGGTAAGTATGATTGAAATCCATCATGTAACAAGTTAGGCAAAGGTAAGACAGTTTGTTCATTGCTAAAATTTGCCACTTGATATTGAAATACATTCTTAATAAATATCATTATATTCTTTTTGACTTGCCACTTTCTGCTTTTTTGCTAATGATTTATTTAATTTTTATGGAGTATTGAAATAATTTATAGATATTGAAATAATATGAGAAAAAAATTAATATTTCCTTGAAAAAATTAGTACTGAAGCATCAGGAATAAATTTTCTTCTATTTTGAAAATAAATTCTTCTCTCAAACAATAGATCCCTACCACAATTTTCCTTCTCTCCACTCCTCCCAGCTCCCTGCATCTCTCCCTTTTCCAGATCCACTCCTCCTCCATTTCCACTTCAGAAAAGAGCAGGCTACCAAGAGACTATAGTCAAACAAGATAATACAAGATACAATAAGACAAGGCAAAAGCCCTCATACTGAGGCTATACAAGACAACACAATAGGAGAAAAATAGTCCCAAGAGCAGACAAAAAGTCAGAGACACACCCACTCCCACTATGAGGAGTCCCACAAAATCACCAAGCTAACAGCCATGTCATATATGCAGAAGACCTGGTGCAGACCGCTGTAGGCCCCTTTCTTGCTGCTTCAGTCTCTGTGAGCCCACATGAGGATTACTTCAGTGGGCCATGTTCTTCTGGTGTCCTCCACTCCTCTGACTCCTACAATCTTTCCTCCCCCTCTTCAGTGGGACTCCCTGAGCTCCAAGGGGAGAGACCCAAAAGAGACCTCCAATTTAGCCTCTCTTCATAATGTCTGACTGTGAGTCTCTGCACCCACTCCTATCTGCTTCTTGAGGAGCCCTCTATGATAATGACTGGACAAGGCACCATTCTATGAGTATAGCAGAATATCATTAGGATTTTTTTTTTTTTGTGTGTGTGTGTGTGTTAATCATGTTGGATTCTACCTTATGTCTGTGGACTATCCACTCCTGTTCCTGGCTATTCAAGCAATACAGGGCATTGGCTCCCTCTTGTGTGTGGTCTTCAAGTTAAACCTAATATTTGTTGTCCATTCCTACAAGTTCTGTGCCATCATTGCTCCAGCTCACCTTGGCAGGAAGGACAGATTTTAGGTCGTTTTTTTGTGACTGGGTTTATGTCCAGATTTCTCTTTCCAGTAACTTTCCCACAACAAAGAAATTAGAACATAGAGGTGAAGACTCCCTGCAGGCATGAGCTTGACCCTATACACTCAGTGAGCTGTGTGGATGTTTTCCTTTGCAATGTGGCCTTACTGTTAGTTTTCAGAGGGTGACCCTCTGTTGTAGCATCAGCCTGGCTTGTTTAGGGTTCAGTACTGGGCCTCCTTGGTGAGCAACTCAACTGAATGTAACCCAGGCCTACCACTGAAGTCTTGCCAGTTCAGTCTCTGTATTCTCTGTTACCAGCATCACCCTTACAGATTCCAGGAAGTTTCCATGGCACTAGGTATCCACAACAGCCCACAAATGTCCCCCAGTTCCAGTTGTCTCTCCTTGCACTCTCCCTCCCCACACCTGATCCGTCCTGTGCCAGTTCCACCTGCCAAAGTTTATCAACAGCGCATTTGGCTGTGAGAGTTGATGGTTCAAGAAATTTCGTAGAGGAGATGAGAGCTTTGACGAGGAGGAGCATAGTGGGGGGAACACTGAAAGTCGACAGTGACCATCTGAGAACCATTGTGGAAGCTGACACTATTATAACTACACGAGATGTGGCCAAGAACTCAACACTATTCAACAGTATTTGATATTTGGAGCAAATTGGTGAGTTGATAAAGCTTGGCAAATGGGTACCTCATCGGCTGACCAAACATGAAGTGCAAGGAAGAGTGGCTTCAACATGCCAAGTGGCAATGGCCAGCTCAGTATGTGGGCCAGAGAGAAGGTCCAGTGTACTTTCCAAAGCTAAACAGACCAGAAGAAAGGTTCTAGTCTCTGCTGGGTGGTCTGCTGGCAGTTTGATCCACAACTGCTTTCTGAATTTTACCAAACCATCGTATGTGAAGCCTTTGTTTTTGCTCAGCAGAGCAATGGGATGCTCTGAACACTGCAGCATCTGCAGCTTGTGTTACTAAGAGAAAGGGTCAAGCTCTGCATAGCAATCCTGACACATGCCACACACCCAGCACTTCCAAAAACGATGAAACAATTGTTGGGCGAAGTTTTGCCTGACCTCTTGTTGACTGGTGACCTCTTCTCAGCCATCTCAGGAACTTTTTCTGGAGAAAATGCTCCCACAGACAGCAAGATGTAGAATTGTGTTTCAAGCATGGATTTTTAAAGTACAAGGTTAAACAAACTTAATTCTCATTGGCAAAACTTGTTCATTATAGTGTTTACAATTTTGATTAATACAGATGTATTTGTGTTTATTTATGAATTAAAATTCAGCCTGAACTGAAATTCCCATTGCAAAAATTGAATATATGTATGAAAATTGCATAAAAAGCCCATTATTAAATAGAATGAATATTTTTAATAAAATAGTAAGAATAATTTAGTAGTAATAGAATTGGCAAAATAAGAAGCATAAAGATGTCATTTATTCACATTTGAACACAAGAATTTCAAGCTTGTGACATTCTGTACATTAAGATTTCACAAAAATAATTAATATATGCTATATATTATATAATAAAATACATAATATAAGTGATGACATAAATAATATATATATACTTTATAATTTATATATATGGAAATGTTCAACTCTTAAATAGAGTAGCTGGATTTATGTTGAGGTCTTTGATCCACTTGGAGTTAAGTTTTGTGCATGGTGACAGATATGGATCTATTTGCAGCCTTCTACACGCTGATATCCAGTTATGCCAGCACCATTTGTTGAAGATGCTTTCTTTTTTCCATTGTACACTTTTGGCTTCTTTGTCAAAAATTATATGTCCATAGGTGTGTGGGTTAATGTCAGGGTCTTCAATTCGATTCCATTGGTCCACATGTCGGTTTTTATGCCAATACCAGGCTGTTTTTATTACTGTAGCTCTATAGTAGAGCTTGAAGTCGGGGATAGCTATCCTGGGTTTTTTGTTTTTCCATATGAAGTTGAGTATTGTTCTTTCCAGGTCTGTGAAGAATTGTGTTGGTATTTTGATGGGGATTGCATTGAATCTGTAAATTGCTTTTGGTAAGATTGCCATTTTTACTATGTTAACCCTGCCTATCCATGAGCATGGGAGATCTTTCCATTTTCTGAGATCTTCTTCAATTTCTTTTTTCAGGGACTTAAAGTTTTTGTCATATAGGTCCTTCACTTGCTTGGTTAGTGTTACCCCAAGGTATTTTATGTCATTTTAGGCTATTGTAAAGGGTGATGTATCTCTAATTGCCTTCTCAGCTTCTTTGTCCATTGTATATAGGAGGGCTACTGATTTTTTTGAGTTGATCTTGTATCCTGCTATGTTGCTGAAGGTGTTTATAAGCTTTATCAATTCCTGGGTGGAATCTTTGGGGTCACTCAAGTATACTATCATGTCGTCTGCAAATAGGGAAAGCTTGACTTCTTCCTTTCCAATTTGAATCCCCTTAATCTCCTTATGTTGTCTTATTGCTCTGGCTAGAACTTTAAGTACTATATTGAATAAGTATGGGGAGAGTGGACAGCCTTGTCTCGTTCCTGATTTTAGTGGAATTGCTTTGAGTTTCTCTCCATTTAATTTGATGTTGGCTGTTGGTTTGCTATATATTGCCTTTATTATGTTTAGGTATGTTCCCTGTATTCCTGATCGCTCCAAGACTTTTATCATGAAGGGGTGTTGGATTTTGTCAAATGCCTTTTCTGCATCTAGTGAGATGATCATGTGGTTTTTTTCTTTGAGTTTCTTTATATGGTGTATTACATTGATGGACTTTCGTATGTTGAACCACCCTTGCATCCCTGGGATGAAGCCTACTTGATCATGGTGGATAATTGTTCTGATGTGTTCTTGGAGTCTGTTTGCCAGTATTTTATTGAGTATTTTTGCATCAATGTTCATGAGGGAGATCGGTCTGTAGTTCTCTTTCTTTGTTGCATCCTTGTTTGGTTTAGGAATCAGGGTAATTGTAGCCTCATAGAAGGAGTTTGGTAATGTTCCTTCTGTTTCTATTATGTGGAACAATTTAGAGAGTATTGGTATTAACTCTTCTTTGAAGATCTGGTAGAATTCTGCGCTGAAACCATCTGGTCCTGGGCTTTTTTTGGTTGGGAGACCTTTAATGACTGTTTCTATTTCCTTAGGGGTTATTGGACTATTTGAATAGTTTATCTGGTCTTGATTTAACTTAGGTATGTGGTATCTATCCAGAAAAATGTCCATTTCTTTTAGGTTTTCCAGTTTTGTGGAGTAGAGGTTTTTGAAATATGACCTTATAATTCTCTGGATTTCCTCAATGTCTGTTGTTATGTCCCCCTTTTCATTTCTGATTTTGTTGATTTGGATTCTCTCTCTCTGTCTTTTGGTTAGTTTGGATAAGGGCTTGTCTATCTTGTTGATTTTCTCAAAGAACCAACTCTTTGTTTCATTAATTTTTTGTATTATTCTCTTAGTTTCTAATTTATTAATTTCACCTCTCACTTTGATAATTTCCTGGCGTCTATTCTTCCTGGGAGACGTTGCTTCTTCTTGTTCTAGAGCTTTCAGGTGTGCTGTTAAGTCACTAGTGTGGGATTTCTCCAACTTCTTTATGTGGGCATTTAGTGCTATGAATTTCCCTCTTAACACTGCTTTCATAGTGTCCCATAAGTTTGGGTATGTGGTGTCTTCGTTTTCATTGATCTCTAGGAAGTCTTTAATTTCTTTCTTTATTTCTTCCTTAACCCATTGGTGATTCAGTTGAGCATTATTCAGTTTCCATGAGATTGTAGGTTTTCTGTAGTTTTTGTTGTTGTTGAAATCTAGCTTTAAACCATGGTGGTCTGATAGAACACAGGAGGTTATTCTGATTGTTTTGTATCTGTTGAGATTTGCTTTGTGGCCAAGTATGTGGTCGATTTTAGAGAAAGTTCCATGGGGTGCTGAGAAGAAAGTATATTCTTTCTTGTTAGGATGGAATGTTCTGTAGATATCTAATAGGTCCAATTGGGTCATGACATCAGTTAAGTCCTTTATTTCTCTGTTAAGTTTCGATTTGGGAGATCTGTCCAGTGGTGAAAGTGGGGTGTTGAGATCTCCCACTATTAATGTGTGGGGTTTTATATGTGGTTTAAGCTTTAGTAATGTTTCTTTTACATATGTGGGTGCCCTTGTGTTTGGGGCATATATGTTCAGAATTGAAACTTCATCTTGGTCGATCTTTCCTGTGACGAGGATGTAATGTCCTTCTTGATCTCTTTTGATTGATTTTAGTTTGAAGTCTATTTTGTTGGATATCAGGATGGCTACCCCTGCTTGTTTCTTAAGACCATTTGATTGAAAAGTCTTTTCCCAGCCTTTTATTCTTAGGTAGTGTCTGTCTTTGAATTTGAGATGTGTTTCTTGTATGCAGCAGAAAGATGGGCCCTGCTTTCGTATCCATTCTGTAAGTCTATGTCTTTTTATAGGTGAATTAAGTCCGTTGATATTAAGGGATATTAATGACCAGTGATTCTTCATCCCTGTTATTTTTGGTGGTAGTGTGTGTGTACTTCTCTTCTTTGGGGTTTACTGTTGTGGCTTTATCTATTGCCTGTGTTTTCAAGTGTGTATCTGACTTCCCTCGGTTGGAATTTTCCTTCTAGTGCTTTCTGTAGGGCTGGGTTTGTGGATAGGTATTGTTTAAATCTGGCTTTGTCTTCGAATGTCTTGTTCCTTCCGTCTATGATGATTGAAAGTTTTGCTGGGTATATTAGTCTGGGCTGACATCCATGGTCTCTTAGTGTCTGCATTACATCTGTCCAGGTCCTTCTGGCTTTCAAAGTCTCCATTGAGGAATCGGGTGTTATTCTGATGGGTTTACCTTTATAGGTCACTTGGCCTTTTTCCTTGGCTGCTCTTAATATTCTTTCTTTATTCTGTACATTTAGTTGTTTAATTATTATGTGTCGAGGGGACTTTTTTGGGGGGTCTAGTCTGTTTGGTGTTCTATAGGCTTCTTGTATCTTCATAGGCATTTCCTTCTTTAAGTTGGGAAAGTTTTCTTCTATAATTTTGTTGAATATATTTTCTGTGCCTTTGAGTTGGTATTCTTCACCTTCTTCTATCCCTATAATTCGTAGGTTTGGTCTTTTTATGGTGTCCCAGATTTCTTGGACATTTTGGTTCATGACTTTGTTGGCTTTAGTGTTTCCTTCGACTGATGGAACTATTTCTTCTACTGTATCTTCAATGCCAGAAATCCTCTCTTCCATCTCTTGCATTCTGTTGGTTATACTTGCATCCGAAGTTCCTGATCTTTTACTCAGGTTTTCTATTTCCAGCATTCCCTCTGTTTGTGTCTTTTTTATTTTTTCAATTTCCCTTTTCAGTTCTTGGACTGTTTCCTTTGTTTGTTTCATTGCTTTTTCATGATTTTCTTTCAGTGCTTTATTGTTTTCTTCCAGGACTTTAATGTTTTCTTCCAGGACATTATTGTTTTCTTGGAGGGCTTTATTGTTTTCTTCTAATTTGTTTGCCCTTTCCTCTAGTTGTTTACAGCGTTCTTCCAATTTTCTTGTCTTTTCCTCTACACAAGCCTCTACCTTCTTCATCAAGTTACTCATAAGGCTACTTTCTTCTGCTTCTTCCAATTTTTGGTGTTCAGGTCTAGATGTTGGAGGCGGGCTAGGTTCTGGTGATGCTGTATTGCTCTTCATTTTGTTGTATGTACTTCTGCCTTGATGTCTGCCCATCTCCTTATGGTTCCTTCTTGGTCTTATCAGTGTACTTGTTTCACAAAGAGCTGACAGATTCAGGAAGACTCTCTCTCTTGACCAAAAGGGAGTTCTCTTGTCCAACTCTCTGGTCCAGAAGGGAAGTCCGGGGCAGGCTCTGGTCCAGAATGGCAGTCGGGGACAGGCTGGGAGCTGGGGGCCGGTCTCTAAGTCTCAGGAAGTGGCTGTGGTCTCAGGCAGATGGGCGTGGGGGCAGGGCGCGGAGATTGCAGGGGCTGCCAGGGGGCTTTGAAAAGGGGATCCCTCCCAGTGGGGCTAGAAGGGGAGCTGCCCGGTGGCCAGAACCTGGTGCCAAGTTAGGCAGGTCTACGCGGAGTGGCTGGTGCCCAGGGATGGGGTCCGGGTTGGACCGGGGTACTCACCTCTGGTCCAGAAGGGAAGTTGGGGGCAGGCTGGGAGCTGGGGGCCGGTTTCTAAGTCTCAGGAAGTAGCTGTGGTCTCGGGCAGATGGGCGTGGGGGCAGGGCGCGGCGATTGCAGGGGCTGCCGGGGGGCTTGGAAAAGGGGATCCCTCCTGGTGGGGCTAGAAGGGGAGCTGCCCGGTGGCCAGAACCTGGTGCCAAGTTGGGCAGGTCTTCCCGGAGTGGCTGGTGCCCAGGGATGGGGTCCGGGTTGGACCTAGGTACTCACCTCTGGACCAGAAGGGAAGAAGGGGGCAGGCTGGGAGCTGGGGGTCGGTCTCTAAGTCTCAGGAAGTGGCTGTGGTCTTGGGCAGATGGGCGTGGGCGCAGGGTGTGGAGATTGCAGGGGCTGCCGGGCGGCTTAGAAAAGGGGATCCCTCCCGGTGGGGCTAGAAGGGGAGCTGCCCGGTGGCCAGAACCTGGTGCCAAGTTGGGCAGGTCTTCCCGGAGTGGCTGGTGCCCAGGGATGGGGTCCGGGTTGGACCCAGGTACTCACCTCTGGACCAGAAGGGAAGAAGGGGGCCGAGGAAGTACTTTTTAATGGCTCCCAACACATTTAAGGGATTGGTAACTGTACTGAGAATATGTCTGATAACACATAATTTGTAATCAATTCTTGTCATTATTTGGACAACTCACTGTAAGAGAATGTGCTTTATACACATATAGTATAGATACTAACATAGATTTAAACATGTGATATATTCAAATTGCTTTTTATACCAAACAGGGAAAATTATAGCAAATATTTGTTGAAGATAAAAACCTAATCTGACATGGTACACTGGAAAGGTCACTACCACTACCACCTTCTTAACCTTGACTTTTACATCTAGATGAAGAAATTGTACTTGGAAAAGGTTACAGGGAAACAGAAAGCCTTAAACCATAGCACTAAAGGAAGTGCTGTAGACTCAATGAATGGTGGTTGTTTATTAGCCATGGTGGCTGTAGAATGTGAGAGATGGGATAGAAAACAGAAGCAAAGACAAACCACAATACTAAAGAACAGAAAGTCGGAACATAGGTATCCACAAGGAACCTTGGGACATTTTCATTACTGGGCTCAATAGGATTTTTAGGTGTCTCAGATGGTAGAAACAAGAAAAAAATATGGTTATTATTGCTGGTGTTATCCCTTACCAATTATGTGTCTGAGTTTGTACTCTATATACAAGTGCACAATTACCCTTAATTCTATTGACAAATCTTGAAAACGGAGATATGGAGGGATAATTATCAGTGATAAAAATACTCATAAATTATCTTTTAAAAGTTACTTATTATATAAATAGTAAGTCATTGGTGCCAACTAAATTTCAAAGTTCATAAAGAAAACAGTAAATCACTGGATAGTTGCTAATTTAGTTGTGTTTCTAAGAGTTCTGTACATGAAGAGTCAGACTTTGTCTTTTAGTTCAAGTCTCACCTCACTGTTCATTTGCTTCTGTTAATTTTCTGATAACCGACACTTTGAACAAGCGCAACGTGTGAGGAAACAGCCCGTTTGGCTTGCATTTCCAGGTCAAAATCAGTCACTGTGGAAAGTTAGAGAAAGAACGTAAAGTAGAAACTTCAGAGAAATACACTCACTTGCTGTCTCTGATAGCTTCTTATGCAGCCCAAACTCACCAGGCTAGTGCAGAGGACAACCACCATGACCTGGGCCACCCCATGACAATCATTAGTCAAGATATTAAATATTGAAGCAATAACTGCTGGTTAACTCACTGAACTTTCAAGTTAATGTTCCCTAAATAATTTCTGAATTTGAACAAGTAGAAAGGCACATGAAGTTTTTTCTTACAGTAAAGAGGGTCAGTTTATTCATCTCCCAGGGTTTGTCACACCTTCCACATCCCATCGTATCTACCTTTTTAGAAAATATTTTCTTTTCATTCATTTGCTCTCATTATTTCTCCTAGCAATTTAAAAATAGTTCTTGTACATATCATACATATTATTTATGCAAACATATCTATATACAAACACAAAATCCTTATTGTTATTACTTATTAATCATTATTAAATATCATTCCTGTATTACTTTAAAAGTGGCTTTCAACTGCCCCCCAAAAATAGACAGATTGGACATAAGTATTTTAAGCTAAATAAGCTTTTTATTATGCTGCCATGAAACAAAAGTATAGTCTATGAATGCATCTTAGTATATTATTAGAGCAGATAGGTGATTGCCATATTTTATTTCATTTAGTTAAGACTATTTTGTCCTAAGAAAGAAGTGAGCAGAGGTAAAGGGGTAGCTTTTGATTGTTTTAGTTCAGACGTTCTCAACCTTGCTAGGGCTGTGGCCCTTTAATACAGTTCTTCATGTTGTGGTGACCCTCAAGCATAAAATTATTTTTGTTGTTACTTCATAAGTGTAATTTTGCTGCTGTTAAGAATTGTAACATAAATATTTTTGGAGATAGAGGTTTCCAAAGGCATCACAGCCCACAGGCTGAGAACCACTGCTTTGCATGATGGGGTAAACAGCAACGTTGGCTGGGTGCTTTAGAGCATGTGTGCAAATCAGATATGTGTTGGCTTCCTTCTGTCCCTCGACTCTGCTGCACCACTTCATAGGTGCTCATCCACTGTATGGAATGATTGTCACAGAAAATCATCTAGCTTCTGTAGTCAACATTTTATTTATTCTATTATTATTAATGTATATTATTTTTCAATTGATATAATCAGTTTTACATTGTCATTGTAAATGTGCCCAGAATTACTTTTTCTTTCCTTTCTTCCTTTACCTCTCATCTATTCTTTCTCTTTTTCTTCCACCCCTCATCTCTCTTTCCTTTTTTATAATTCTGTGTTTAAGATAAAAATTTAGGTCCTTAAGAAAGTCAGGTAAGTAGTTTGCCAGTGAGTCACACCTCCAGCCCTATAATTATTCATTTAATTTGTATTGTACCAGATAGAGTTATTCAATTCAAAAGTAGGTAATAATACCTGGCAGTATAATCTTTCAACATTGCAAGTAGTCACACATGAAAAGGAAGGAAAGTTATTGGGTTGCTTTTAATCTCTCTTTATCTGTGACTTTCTGTTTCCACATACACATTTTGCTGCTGTGAGGTAGATCTAGAATTTCCAAGTTCCACAGTCGACTGCTTGTGACCACACTTTGGAATAGAAACTAAAAATCTTGACTGATTTCTGACTTCCAAGTGTCTGTATACTTATCACTCCTCCCACATGAGCAACTATTTTACTGAACTTAAATTCTGAAGATTCTGAATGTTTATATTTGATTTTTATCTTGGGATCAATAGAGCTAGATAACAAACAATCCAAACTGCGCTGGTTACAACCAGCCCTGATTCTTGTCCTCTTGGTTCATTTTGATTGCCTTGTTGGTTTATAGATATTTTCCCTCTTGCTACTATCTCCTAATAGTCTTTTATCATCAAGAGAAAAAAATGTTTCTTCAATGCACACACTTCTAGGGGAAAATGTTCTTTCTCCTCCCAACCTACATAATGAATTTCTTCTTTAATCTCCTTCATTTCTGCTTAATCTAGCCTAGGGGAAAAACATAATTCTCTTTAATTTTCTTTCATAAAATAACATGGAATATGGGAAAGAATTTCATATCAAGCCATCTTCAGGGGATAAATGTCCTAATAGATTATTTTAAAATTATGATTAAGGATGATATATATGACAACCAATAGAGGAAAAACAGTCACTTTCCATAAAAGACACATTTAAATAATGAAAATTTTAGTCAAGGCTAAAGGCAGCTGGATTTCCTTTTTCCATTGTAATAAAAGGTCTTCAACATTTTTGAAACAACCTGAGATTAGGAACATTGATGAAAGAATTAAAATGTTTAATTCAATGAATCGCTATTTTTATACAGCATACACTGGTCAGTGAGAATAAAGTTTTCTCTTTTCAAGAAGCTTAAAATTTGAAAAAATATTTTTTATTGTTTTGCTGATTAATTTATGACTTGATGGGTACCAAATGAAATATTACAGATACCTTTGAATATTGATAAATGGGAAGAAGAAAAAATAATTAGCTATAATTTTGATTGTTTACTTGTCTCTCCTCTATTTTTAACACTAAGAAGTTAGAGTTGTGTGGTCCTTTTGGCAATGTAGACATAACCTCATAGAAAGGAGAGTGTCAGAGCTGGATTCCCAGGCAAAGGAATTTCAATTTCTCTTGCTATTAGCAAGAACTTTGTTAAAATAACTTGCATTCAGGAAAAAAAGATCTATTATTAATTTTTATAATTATCAATAGATATTTTTTTCCATCAGTATTACACACACTTCAGGGAAATAATTTGAGGAAGTTAGTATTTTGACTTTCTAGTTCATATATTTCTGATGATAGTTTTCTCACTCTATGGCTTGTGCACTGTGATGTGGGATAATGGAGTGCCAAGAACTGTGTTAGAGCAGAGTTGGTCACACCATGACAACCTCAATAAGGGACAAGTTTATCTTTCCAGGCCTGATCTTAGTAATCTACTTCTTCTAGCTAGGGCCTGCTCTTCCTCATCACCACCTCTCAACAATGCCATCATATTATGGATCCATCAAGGAACTAATACAATGACAAAGCAATAACTTTCAGGATGTAATCATTTACATCCACAGCTCAGCTATGTCCCAATTTATGAACCTGTGATTGACATATCATCCATATGTCCATATGTTGAACTCAGTTTGATGCACCAAACCTTATTATATTTTTATGCCCCCATAGCCCAATTATACAATGATATAATTATTTAATATGTGTTGACATTACTCTAAATATATCAGCTACATGTTGGGAAATGTCTTCTAGAAATTATTACTGAATAAGCATTTTAATATATCTATAGATGTCATTTTTTTCTTTTATTGAAAGCTTTGTTTGTCATAGAGTGTGTTCTGCTTAGGGTTTCCCTCCCCTACTCCTCCCAGTTCTTTCCATCTCCTCCTCCATCCTGATCCACACCATCTCTGTCTCTGCTTAGAAACCAAACAGGTATCTAAGGAATAATAATAAAATATAATACAATAGTATAAATAAAAGCCGGGAAAAAGAATATAACAAACAACCAAATAAGAAAAAGCACAAAAAATATGTGTAGATGCTGGAACACACATGTTTGCACACTATAAAAATCCAAAATCTAAAGCCATAATATATATGCAAAGGATAAGAATGTAAGAATGGAACAAACAAAACAACAACAACAACAACAACAACCCTCACTGACCTGACATTATAAAGAACCACCACAGATGCCACTGAATTCCTTTTGAACTGACTGTTGCCAGGCATGGGGCTTATGCTTAAGAGTGTTTTGTTTCCCAGTTAGACTCCTTTGGAGAAAACTAGTTTTTCACCTGCAAATGCCTATCAGTTGGAGAGAGCTTCTGGGTTAGGGATGGGGGTGTGGATCACCGTCTTTCTTCTCTGTGCAGGCTTCCATAGTCTTTGTGAATATGCATGTGTGCCAGGCCCACTGTAGTTAAAGGGGCTTGATTCCTTGGTATCCTCCATCCTCTCTGGCTTTTCCACCCTTAGAGCCTCCTCTTCAACAGGATTTCCTGAGCCCAAGAGATTTTGGTCCCTTTAGAGTTAAGAGTTCTAAGGTCTCTCACTCTCTGCATGTCTACCTGTGTATTTCTGTATTTGTTCCCATCTGCTGCAGCAGGAAGCTTCTCTGATGGTGGCTAAACAAATTTCTTTGAATATTTCTTAATATTAAGAAAACAACTGAATATAGGCATTTTCCTTCTGGTATCAAAAATAAAAGAAAACCCATCCACAATAGACCCAGCATCTGCGTCCTCTGTCCTTTTTTCCTTAGGGGGACAAAACAAAATTGTCAAACATTGAGTGAAGGAAACAGAAAAAAATCCAGGAACATTGTGACTTTTCAATAATTAAACTGTTTTTTTTCTTCATTGCAATATTTAGTAGCTTCTCTCATTTTTATAATAGTTTAAGCTGATAATATAATCATATCACTATCCCATTCCATTTCTTCTCTTCAAAACCTTTCATATTCATGGTTTCTTTTTCTTTGTTTATGTTGAGTGTATGTGTGTGTGTGTGTGTGTGTGTGTGTGTGTGTGTGTGTGTGTGTGTGTGTGTGTGTGTATCCTTAAATATATAAATACAGCCTGAACAGGACATGTTATTTTTATATTTTCAGGTTGACTATTTTGTTACTGGAGAGTCAATTGGTGTGCTCTACCCTAGTTAAGACTAGTTCTTTTGTTCTTATAGTTCCTTAGCTGACTATAGGTTTTTGCCTTCCATGTTAACATGTCTCCTGGTGTCGTCCTTGTCCTAGCCCTGTTCAGGCAGACATGTGGGTGATACTTTATGGGTTCAGCTTGTAAGAAATTTCTAGGCGATCCAATCTCACAGCAAATTTCCTATTCCGGTGGCCTTTATGATATTTGTGCCTTGCAATGATCTCTGAACCTCGGGTGCAGGCGTTGTGTCTTAGGCAATTTCTGTTAACGGTGGTTGTTCCCAGAGGTAGAAGATAAGTCCTTATTGTTGAAAACACTATGTGCTTTAGACATACCAGAAGGTGCCATGTAGTCTTCCAAAAGATGGAAACAACCAATGGTTCTACCATGCTATGATGCCTAGGAACCACAGCAATGACTAGCATGTCATGATAACCCTACGGATGTACTAGTGGCACATGTACCTTGCTGGTAACCCATAGCTCACTAGTTTGACATAAGACCAACTTAACAAGAGAGAAACCATGCCTGGTATGGGAGATCTTCTCAACTTCCCAGGGCCAGTAATGCTGTGGACCTTGGAGGGGAGCATATAACTACTGTTTTACTAAAGCAGCACAATCCCTAACTTCATTGTAAATATTTGTCCTTCTATCCACAGAGAAGTATAGTCCCCACCACTCATCATGGAAACTTCTTTTTGCAACAGAGACCATTGCAGAAAAACCAGAGCCAATCAATATGCAGAGTTTTGGAACCCAGTCCTAAGCCATACATTTATAACACAATTCCTGGGCCAAAGTTTTAAAGGGTGCAGAATGTTTGAAAGGTTTTTAAATTGGCCATTGATTTTAATTAATGTAAGTGCTGTCTCCATTGTGTCTATTCTTTCCACCTTTTTAGTAGTAATTTGTTTACTCCAAAGAAAGAATCTGTAGTTTTTGAAATAATGGATTAGAAACATACAGTAAAAACAAATACTTTAGGTAATAGAAAGGTATATGTTCCCTACCCAATTTTTGCTAAAATATTCATTATATTCTTATTAAAAAACTCTGAGAGAAGAAACATATTTTTCTTTTTTCTGAGTTGTTCCTAGTTTGAGAATTGATAAAAGTATCAATCTGCCATTTGCAGTCTTGTTTGCTTAGTGTTTATATCTCTAACTTGGTTTATCTTTCTGTTTGAGTAAAAGATTCTCAAGAGCAGTTGACTAAACTCAGAATCGTATTGTTCATGAATTATCTAAAGCTTTAGACAACATATTAAAATAAGTAGCTGCTCCAAAACATTGATAAGAATTGCTTAGGTTAGCAAGGTAATCTAAGTTATCATTTTATTTTTAACAAATAATTATAAAATACAAAGACCAACTATTATTTTCAGATCATGGTTTTCTAATACACATCAACAGTTTGGTATGGAGGAAAAGGAATGGAGTAATGCCAAAATTCTGCCATAAGGTGGCAGTGCTGCTTCAGATATGAGACCTATAGACAAATTTCCCCTTTCGGGGATGATCTTCTAAAGTGTTTGGAATATTTTGTGAATACATCATAATACCTGAAGGATTTCGAGTTTCAGGTAAACATGAAAAGAAGACCGTCCACAATTAGCATTGCCTTCTGGTGGCCATCTCTGCAGTTTGGCTTCTACCCTCTCAAGGTCTATGAAGTCCCCTGTCTCAACCCAGCTTTGATTGAATTTAGATATCTTAATCCAATCTAAAGCCTTAGGAGAAAAATAACCAGACAGACCTCTTTCAGTTCATAATACTTCCATATTTGGTTGTCATTTTTTTGTGTGTGATTTGAGGCAGGGAACAATTGATTCCATATCACAAAATGTTAGTATTAGGATGCGACAATCAACTTCTATCTGTTACCCATTGGGTGACTGATCATGATTAGTTTTATAAAATAGGAACAAATGAAAGAATATAAATTGGTAGTTTTGAAAAGAAATCAGGAACACAGCTCTATTACCAAAGTATATCTCATGTGTATAAAGTAGAAATGGAAAATGAGTGAATTAATATTGCATGCCCACATTCTTTGAAATAAATACTTATTAAGTTTACTCTATCTGTATGCATAATCCATTGTTTTGCAAGTATAATTGGTGCTAGAGAGTGTTACTTTCTTTACATGATGACAGGACTCTTAAAATAAAGTGTCTGAGCTACAGAAGCCAAAGGTGAGGGGTGATGCTCACTAAATATGCTGAAAAGATTAATAAGGATGAAGTTTGCCAAAGGCAGGCAGTCACCTTCACAACTATAAAAAGGGGAAAAAACCCACAAACAATCTTCTGGCCTGGGCTTAGCAACAGACAAATAATTAACATTAAAGGGGAGAACAGAAGGGTAGCTTAAAGCTTATCAAATTGTATCTTCATAAGGAATAATTGAGTTAGACCCGAAAAGGATACGCAGGAGTGTCAAAGTCATGCCAGTCTTTGTTCTGTAGCCAACTGTAATGAAGTAGTTATTTGAGCATACTTTTCACAGGTCCCATGGAAATAAGAAAAGGAAAGAAGACTGTGAGATTCTATATATGTAAATGAAAAAGAGAAAGAAAGAATATAATTCAAATTCTCCAGATGACTTGCTGCCATAAGAATAATCAGAGGAGTTCTTCATAAATGTTACACCCCACACACATTCTTTTTTTTTTTTTTTTTTTTTTTGTTTTGTTTTTCGAGACAGGGTTTCTCTGTGTAGCTTTGCGCCTTTCCTGGGACTCACTTGGTAGTCCAGGCTGGCCTCGAACTCACAGAGATCCACCTGGCTCTGCCTCCCGAGTGCTGGGATTAAAGGCGTGCGCCACCAACGCCCGGCTCCACACACATTCTTGACCCCCATGTTTTCTCTTCTTCAGTTGCTGTAAATCCGTGGCGTTCTTTAGTTCACCACTACATGCTTAGTGTTTGAAACATGAAATGTGTCTAAATAGTTTTGATTACATCAATGAATTTCACACATCAAGCATATACAGATGTAATTCCTTTTCTCTGTAATAATAGAAACACTGAAGTAAATAAAAATTTTAAATGTTATTAATAGCTAATTCCTAAAACTTGGGTTTATCTGCCTGAGTACGTTTGGATGACCAGAGTTACTTTTCTCGAATTATTCCATATAACATGTTGTATATGAAAAGTATGAGTAAGTTTGAAGAGGCAGAATATTTGGTCTTGGATATGCAACAGGCTTTATCAGGTGATATTCCTTCATTAGTATTAGTGGATTTTGGTTCTAGTTACAGAGTTTAATTCACATGATATATAATTGTTAATTTTATTTTCAAGTTCATGGGTATAGGAGGCTTCCTTCTAGCTTTCAACACCCATGTTTAAATCTGCCAATGCTATTATGTACTAACCAGATTTTCTTTCCTAATGTTACTGCTTTTCTGTGGAATAGGTGAAGGAAAGTGATTGAAGGGAGAGAAAGAAGGAAATGTATATTCCGATTTTGAAATTTGGTTTCTAAGTATTAATCTTGATATTTGAGGACCATTCCCCTCCACTCTAATTATGGACAGTTATATAATTCGGTAGTTAACGTCTAGATTTAAGCTTCAGGGGAAGTCATTAACTCATTCTTATCCACATCTTCAATACATGATGAAGTCAGTAGAATGGAAGATATGCCCCAAATAATATTACCTTAATAAATGCCAAGTAAAGTCATAGGAAGTAGTACAATTTTTCACCAGAATTACTGGAATTGAAAACCTGAATACATGACAACCTAAAGATTGTTAAAAATAGTGTAAGGTAGCATAACTATGCTATGACAAATCTAAGATGTCCCTAAGTTTGGCCTTCTCAAATGTGGACTTCAGATATGATAGGATAGTGACTTCCAGGGTTATCTTACATTATATAGCAGAGCAATCTGTAAAGATGTGTGTTATCTGTATTGGACAGGTTCTATCAAAAACAAGACAAAACAAATCTTTCAAGGGAGTAAAGTCTTGCTCAAGAGAGATTTCAATATAAAAGAGGAAATCGATCTGCTGACTTTGGGCATGAGGGGTGTGACTTTTACATAAGGGCATTGAGAAACTTTGTGAATAAACAGCCTTACCTAACTCCCACACACCAGCCAGATCACAGGCTTTGACCTTAGCCCTAGTTCTGCATGACACCAGATCTCAGCACAACCACATAACCTCAGAAGGGAATAGCAAGCTCCCACAAGCATGAATCCTTATATAATGCTTGGCTTTAGCTTTGATTTGAGAAGGTGAGCAGAGACTCCAAATATGTGGATATTTGACATACAGTGAGATAAGAAATGAATTTCATTTTGAGTCACCAAATTTGTGATAATTTGTTGTGTAGAAACTCAAGATCAAGACCCATGATGAAGACCCATCTGAGAAATCAACCTTTACATTCTTTGACAGGTTCCAGCATTGTAAAGCATGTGGTCATCTCTGTAGGGATTTTCGAAATAAAAATGGTTCTTTCTTATGATAATAACATTTAGTGATTTTTTTTTCACTGCAGTTGTGATACATTGATATTTCATTCAGCTGTCTCACCGATGCCATGACGAGTCCTAAAGAACACAAACAGTGAAGGCACAATGATCAGAATTTTATTTATACAATTGCCTTGGTAGCAGCACAGGAAAACACTAACTGAGTGAAACATAAAGCAGTTTATATGAGAGGTATAGGTAGGAGATATTAGATTAGAAAAGTAATAGTAGGTGATAGGAAAGGACAAGATGACTGAAACAGATATTAAGGAAAATTAGAGTTTGATGGTACTTTGATATAGGAAAGAGTCCAGTGCAATTCTGTGTGAAACTATATGGACATTGCTTCTGTTGGTTGCATTGAGCCATTTCATTTCTATTTTTCCCAAGCTGGGAAAGGTGAAGAAAGAAAAATTTCTAAGTTGATTGAGATCTTCAGGTGTTAACAAAGACAGCATAGATGCTGTTCCACAGTCAAGCCTGTCACCTGCTGTAAGTCAGCATTTGAGGTGCTCTGGACCTGCATTAATGTGCTCTGGACCTGCATTAATGTGCTCACATTCACTCATTTCCACCTGTCTTGTCTTTGAGGGAAGACATAGTTTTCTGTGATCTATGGACTGGTTCACGTCATATCTCAGCTCCATTACAGTGTTTCCTTCATCTCAATCAAAATGACCTTATAACCCAGACTGGAATAATGATTTTTGTTTTAAAAATATGTTGCAGTAGAGTTGTCCTCTTCATAGATGCAACCAACTATTTGCTTTATTTTAATGAAATTTTTTATTTATTTTACATACCAACCACAGTTTCCCCTCCCTCCTTTCATCTGGTTCTCATTCACTCCTCAGAAAGAGTAAAGCCTCCCATGGGAATCAACAAAGCATGGCATACTAAGTTGAGGCAGGACCAAGCTCCTCCTCCCTGCCTCAAGGCTCAGCGAGGCACCCCACCATAGAGAATAGGTTCCAAAAAGCCAGCTCATGCAC
This sequence comes from Peromyscus maniculatus bairdii, assembly GCF_049852395.1. Taxonomy (NCBI): domain Eukaryota; kingdom Metazoa; phylum Chordata; class Mammalia; order Rodentia; family Cricetidae; genus Peromyscus; species Peromyscus maniculatus. The sequence goes on along the minus strand of NC_134857.1, from coordinate 93,291,966 downwards.
CAGGGACAGATCTTGGTTCTACTACTAGAGTCCACAAACAGACAAAGTTACACAACTATCACCCACATACAGAGGGCTTAGGTTGGTCCCATTCAGGCTCCCCAGCTGTCAGTCTAGAGTCCATAAGCTCCCTAGATCTTAGATCAGCTGTCTCTGTGGGTTTCCCCATCATGATCTTGACCCACCTTGCTCATACAATCCCTCCTACCTCTCTTTAACTTGACTCTAAGAGCTCGGACCAGTTTTGGCTGTGGATCTCTGCATCTGCTTCCATCAGTTACTGGATGAAAGTTTTATGATGACAAACTTTTTAATAATGAAGGGGAGTTCTGGTTGCACAAAGGCAAGTTTCTGTCATGCCCTAACTGTGGAAACCATTGTAAGCTTCACCAACTGGTCCACTGAGCCACTTATATTAATTTTTCAGAATGTGATGGAAATTTTCCTCTCTCTCATAAAGACTTGTCATTGCATTGGCTCTTCCAATAGAAAGGAAATATATTGCAACTTTGTTTAAGTTTCCACTTCTGATGATAAATAATTCAATGCCTAATTATTAAGAGCATGTATGTATACACTAAAGAATACAGAAGTAAGCAAAACCCATCAGCACTCTATTCTTCAACGTAAGTGAAAAAAACTGATACCCTTGAATTTTAGATAGTTGAGTATAACGGGTCAGTTTCAAAGCTAGCATTGAAATTTTGGTGCTTTGTCCCTCTTTGAGATAAAGTAAAATTTTGAAGAAAAAAATCTCACTGGTAATCAAATGTCATTTCTTTCTTGTGAATAGCACTTGATCATTTCTCCAGTTTCATGGTGAAAAAACAAGCAAAAAATAAACACAAAACTATGTCAAAATAAACATAAACACACTTTTCATAAATAAAATATTTCTATTTCCTTTGCTTATAGACATGGGCCAAAAAATGAAATTAATAAAAAATGTATCATAGAAGTTGTTATATGGTGAAATGAACAAATGGTGAACATGAAAGACAACCTAGATAAAATGTGGAACTCCGTGTAAAGGGTTCTGAAGTCTCGGTCTCCTTCCAACACAAACGATTGAACAAAGGACTCTCCTCAGGGTTATTAAATAGTCCTCACCGCAGCTGTGTGCACTCGCTACCCTCTGTTTACTTTAATCACCACTCCACAGCAGAAATGCCTAATTGTATACCCAGTATTTTTTTTCTCTGCCCAGAATAGTGTTGATATGATGATGGATTATTTTTGGCAAATTTTTATGATGAAAAAAATCCAGCATGCATAATAATATGCACAGTAGACTGCCCATCCCTCTGCGTTAGCATTCACCATTTCTAAATTTAGTTTCACATATTGCCATCACTCATCTCGTCTGTGCTGTTGTAATTTGAAGTAAATGTGACAGAATGTCATTTTCCGTGCAAGAACCCTTGAGTGGTGCAAACGGTCACAAATACAATGTCTTATTTCATTAGCTGAAACTTCTAGTGAGCCCATCACATTGCAGTAATACACACATATGAAATGTATAAAATCTCTCCAGAAAGCATGCTCTCATACAGTTCATTTGGTTACAGTAACTGTTTATCAGTAGTAATTACTGGGTTGGAAAAATGCCTGGATTTAAAAGTAACTCTCTTCCTTGATCAGAGGTCTAACACATGAACTGTTCATTAGTTAGGTTATTGTAAGAGCCTATACCAAACTTAGATTATACTAAGCCAATAGGAAATCTATCTGGAGGCTAGAATAAACAAACATTGAGCACTGGGATGAGAATTCAGCAGCCACAGACTGAAGTCTCATGGACTTTGTATCTCTACTTTATTCAGTGGCTTTCAGCTTTCCCTTTCATTGCCAACCACTTTATTTCTAAATGATAGAAAACACAGCTGTTAACGGCTTTATAATTTAAAATTTATCAACACCTAATAATCATTGGAAAGGTACCAATTCCTGTAACCATCAGCTGTGGCCAAAAGTGAAATGAAATAATTTAAGCATGGAGCTGTAGAAATCATGTGACCGGACTAGAAAAATGTAGTTGCCAGAAAGGCTCAAGGAGGAGACGTGGTAGAAACATTTGCACACCGATTCTCTACGGTAAGTCTGAGTCTTACATGTCTAAGTTCCATAGCTTCTGAAATAAATGCTCTTCCACATACATGCTGCTTTCCAAGTTCCTATATGTGTACTGCAGGTAGCTTGTTACTTTGGAAGGTCAGGAGCAAAATATAAATAAGTAATAGGATGTCCTGCAATAGGCATCTATCCAAAGTTCAAGACTGTAATGTGACATTTTTGAGCATACATTTTAAATTGACAGGCCATTAATATGAAATTTTAATAAGGGTAGAAATAAAAAGCAGATGGTTTCAGTTCGCATTAAATGTGTCTCAGCTGTGTTGTCACACTGACGTTATGGCAAAGTGAATTGAACTAAAGAACAAGACAGGTTTTGGGTGAAATTGGACAGAGTGTCTGAATGATGTTATTTCACATTTTTAAAGTCCCCGGTTGACTGTATTTTAAAACTGATGTTTGGAGGCTTAATGCTTTTAATGGAGCCTAGAAATTTATAATTTTTAGAGTTTTCACCTTGCAGTTTCCAATTGAATTAACTCTTAATGGAAGAAATTTTATTTAGGTATTATTCATTGCCAAGTGTTTACATCATGCTGTGATCAACAAATCATTCCTTTGATTTTTGGACGCTTATTTATTTCTTCACTTTTTAACATATTACTGCAGAAATTTCTGTTATACTGTAGGTAGAGAAGATGCCATAATGAACTCTTTTGTATTATTGTTCAGCTTGAAAAATGCCCCCATGCAGTTTACTTCTGGGAAAAGACTATATACCTTTACTCTAAAGATTCATTTATTTTAAACATTACTATACCATATCCAATGCTAAATTATTTTTGTTGTTAATATTTTAATTCCTTTGAGATACAGTCTTGCTATGGGTAGCTCAAGTTGGGTTGGAACACATTATGTAGGCTAGCCTGGGTTCTAATTTTCAGAAGTCTTTTTCATTAAGACTCCAGAGTACTTGGATAAAAGGTGTAAGTCACCATCTTTGTTTTTAAGAATGTTTATATTTTTCTGTTTTTAATTGAAAATATTCTTTTTGTATAATATGATTATAGTTCCATTTCTCCTAACTCCTTCTTTTTTTCAACAGTATGAAACATTTGATTATCAGCAATTCATCAATTTAAAGGATTTTGGTTTTCTCAGCATTTGTAGGTTAAAGCCCCAATACCCTTTTTGATGGCATTTGGAGATTAGTGATAGGGAGATGTGAGGTTCAAATCTTAGATGGTCTTTTAATTAAAAAAAAATCTGGAGCCAGACATTTAGATGAAAGCTGAAAGATCAGAGAAGCAGAGCAAGCCACAGCCAACCTCACCTCCCAAACTCCACGAATCCTCTGACTGAAGGCATTTGAGTCTTCACCCAGAATGGTCTCAGCTGAACTGCTTTAGTTCCTGTTTCCTCATGCCTTGTATACCTTTCTCCACCCAGCTATGCCAATTCTTGGGATTAAAGGCATGTGTGCTTCCCAGTCCTTGGATTCAAATTGTGTGCCACCATCTGGACTCTCTGTCTAAACTAGTGGCTGACTCTCTCCTCTGATCCCCAGGCAAGTTTGTTAGGGTGTACAATATAATATTACAAGATGAATGGGTCAGGATCATGAAGCTCTTATGTTGGTCCTAGTGTCCTTATAAGGCAAAATCTCATAGAGATAGCTTCCTGTTTCTACTGTCCGTTATGTGAAATGGAGCCTTCTGCAAACCAGCTACAGCTCTTACCAGACAAGCATCGCTGGAATCTTTGATCTTAGCATTCTCAGGTCAGAATTGTGAAAAAAAAACATTTTTTCCTTGTTTATTAAGCTGTCTTTTCCATTTTTGTTATAGCAATCTGGACTGAAAAAAAGGAATGTTTTCTACAGTTGAATGAAGAAAAAATAACTCTCATGATTTGGGTATAGAAGTCCCCATAAATGGCTCATGTAATGAGGACTTCATCCCCAGATATTATTAAAAAGTAACTGAATTACAAAGACAATGAACTCATTGATGAATTAATCAACTGATGAGTTCTTATAAAATATGCTATTAGTAGGTGGTCCTGTCTAGAGAAAGGAGATCATTAGGAGCATGTCTTTGAATGTAGTACTCCTTACCCTTCCAGTTTTATAGTTTCTGTTTTTTTCCCCCAACTAGATTTTTCTATGAAGTCCTGGCTCTTCTGGTAACCACTATGAAGAACATAGTTCCATAAATTTACTAACATAAATTGTTAGTAAATTGTTGACAGTCTTCATTCCTCAGGCTATTGGGTACTTGCAGTGTTGGTGTGACTTGCCATGATATTTAAAACTTCCAATACTATTTCCATTGATATTTTATTCATAATTTTTGCATAGTTTAATATTAGTTTGAGAATGCCTACTACTCCTTGATAGGATTTTCATTCTGATGATATTTGTTACTCAGATTAATTGTAGGAGAATTCACAATCTTATTTCACTTCCCTTAATCATGACGTGACTCTGTCACTTCTATGCCTTCTTTAATTTTTCTTCATGAATTTTTGACAATTGGACATAGGAACTTTACAAACTTCCAGTACATTTATTTCTAGATACTTGATGCTAGTTGGTGCTACATTAAATGGACTCACAGTTTGAAAATGGATTTTAATAGTTTCCTTATCCATTTTCTCACCACAGAATGAAATTATTTTAGTATAATTTCACCTCACCTTTTGAAATTTAAAACTGTTTTTAAAGGTCATAAGCCTGTTCATAATCAACACTGAAACAGGCATTATGGGGTCTGCACGGGTCTGTACCAGCTCCTCTGTGTATATGTTATAACTGTTAGCTTGATGTTTTTATAAAACACCTAACAGTGGGAGCAAGTGTTTCTCTGATTCTTTTGACTGCTCTTGGGACTCTTTTCTTCTTATTGAGTTGCCTTGTCCAGCCTCGATAAGAGGGCTTTTACCTCATTGTATATTGTTTTGTTTGTTGTCTCTTGGAAGTCTGTTCTCTCCTAAAGAGGAAACAGAAGCAGAGTGGATCTAGGAAAGAGGGAAAGGATGTTTTGTGGCGGGGAGCTGGAAGGAATGGAATGTGGGGGTGGAACTGTGGTTGGAATGTATGAGCGAAGGATTGGTTTAAAAAAACATTTTAGCATACTAGTTTTTCTTTCCACTTTATTGAGATATAGTTGAGAAATTATATATTTTTATGATGTAATAAATTGGTACACATGTATCATGAAATGATTATAATAAACTAAAGGAATTGATATACCAACCACCCCAATTAGTTACTAATTTAAGAAGTATCCTCATTTCTTTAAAATATGAGAACATACTGACATCTAAAACATCAACAGATCATAATATGGCTTGAATTTGAAAGAAGTTTGTAGGAGCAATGACAAAAATCTCTGCTCAGTTTGCCAGTTGCCTTGAATCCAAATCCTGAAGAAAACCTTCATCATAAACTTAAGCTAGACATATGTACGTAGCAGAAGGGTCTGTCCTGAAGATCATTCCCTGGAGTCATTCAAGAAGAGCATTGAACATTCTTTAAATTGAGGCACACAGCCCATGTGACAATCTGATCCACTTTGAGTGGATCACAGGAAAATTTTGAAGAGATGGTAACCTGATACAGGGATCTACCTGCTGCTAAGTGTCACACACTGACTGATTTTTTTATGGGATGTGTTTTTATAAGGTTGTGTATTCTTAACTCACTTTTTACCCTTCTCCCTTCTTTGAGTGTATATGCCTGTGTGTATGTCCCTGTGTATGTTTGTGAATATGGATGCTCAAGGTTGATGCTGCAAATCTTCCTAGATCACTCTTCTATCATGTTCTTTGAGGCAGAGTCTCTCACTAAAATGCAGATCTTTATGATATGGCTAGTATCACAAAGTATTTATGTGAGTTCTGGATTTGAAGTCTGGTCCTCTTGCTTATATAGCAAGTTCTTCAACTACTGATCATTTCTTCAGCTACTGTGCCTCAAAAAATTTATAAAATTTTGCTTATTGTCTCAAAGCACTGTCTGGCTGATCCTTGAGTTTAATGATGCAAAGATATAGAGTTGGAGTTGTATTTTAAACCCAGATTTTGTAAAAGAAAAACCTCTCAAGATTATTTATAAAAAGTCTTTTTACTTTCACTCTGTAAGGTTAAGATTTTTTTTTTGAAAAACATAGGCATGCATGTATTAAAGAAACATAACATATATAAGCTGTGGTATTATCTATTGTTTTGGAAATCCTCTGGAGGTCTTAGAATATATCTTCAGCAGATGAGGCATTGGTGTGTATCTAGACAAAAGCTGGATTCATACACATAAATATGAATGGCATGTTTGGATCTACTGCAGGTGTCACTGTTTCTCTTATTAATCATTTCTTGATTTTTTTGAAAAAATGTATGTATCCACAAATTAAAATTTATATACAGAATTTCAGTCAGTCTCACTAGGCTCTTTAATTTCTAAAAATAGTAATGTGAAATGTTGAAATTACTGTTTTCTGAATGAACCAAGTTGCTTATAGGAAATATTCTTGATTAAAATAATACAATCTATACATAATACAGATGAAATATACACCAGGACAAATCTTATCCTCTTATATCTAACTGATAGTTACTCTGGAGTTTGTTTTGAACATAAGTGACAGATTTTGGATATTTCCTATGGAGAATGTCAGCCCAAGTTTAATTAATTTTTAGAATGACAAAGAAATCAGAAAATATAATTGTAGTCTAATCATATAAATCTCATTCCATTTTGTGTTAAGTCATAAGCAAATACCTTTTAAAACATTAAATATATTCAACTATTAAAACTCTGAAGAGATGGAGATCTTAGTATTTTATTGCTGTAAGGAGACACCACACTAAGACAACTCATAAAATGAAGCATTTAATTGGAGGCTTGTTTATAGTTTCAGAGGATTAGTCCATTATCATCATGGAGGAGATTGTGGTAGCCTGCAGGCAGGCATGGTGCTGGAGATGTAGCTTAGAGATTTATATCCTGCTCCCCAGGCAGGAAAGAGGGAGGGAGAGAGAGAGAGAGAGAGAGAGAGAGAGAGAGAGACAGAGACAGAGACAGAGACAGAGACAGACAGAGACAGACAGGGAGAGACAGAGACAGAGAGACAGAGACAGACACAGAAAAAGAGACAGAGACCCACAGAGAATAGAAATTAGGTCAGTTGTGAACTTTTTACATTTTAAAACACACCTCTAGCCGGGCGGTGGTGGCGCACGCCTTTAATCCCAGCACTCGGGAGGCAGAGGCAGGCGGATCTCTGTGAGTTCGAGGCCAGCCTGGGCTACCAAGTGAGTCCCAGGAAAGGCGCAAAGCTACACAGAGAAACCCTGTCTCGAAAAACCAAAAAAAAAAAAAAAAAAAACACACCTCTAATGACACATTTCTTCCAACAATGCCATACCCACTCCAACAAGGCAATACCTAATCCTTCCCAATTCCCCTGACTGTGGATCAAACATTCAAACATTCAAACATATGAGCTTAGGGGAGACATTCTCATTCAAACCACCACAATGAAATAGATAAATTTTCCTATTTTCCCACTAAATACATTGTAATATATGATGATGCAAATATAACAAGATTTTCAAAGATGGTTAAAAGTAGTCAAATCACTTGTGCTTACAGAATCCTTGGTGTGTGTGTGTGTGTGTGTGTGTGTGTGTGTGTGTGTGTGTGTGAGAGAGAGAGAGAGAGAGAGAGAGAGAGAGAGAGAGAGAGAGAGAGAGAGAGAGAACACACTGTGTGTTTCTTAGGCTTTAATTTATTTTTTCTCAAGCATTCAAGCATGAAAGGAAGGGAGGCTGATAAGTGCCAATGAATAAAAGCAAAAATGGCCCAACAAAGGCTGCTCCTGCATTCGAATAAAAAGCTTTTCTGCAGTGAAAATCACAAGAAATAAACAAAAATATGCCACAACTAATACATATATTCACAATGCCACATGGTACAAAATACAAACACACACACACACACACACACACACATACACACAAAATACAAAAATCAGTTGTATATTGTATTTCTAAGTCTTAAGTCTTAGCAATAAAAATTAGTAACCAAAATTTAAAATATATTATGATTCATAATCACTTTGAAAGGATGGAAACAAAACAGGTCAGATTCTTAAATGTTAAACTTTAAGTGGTGCTAATAGAAATGTTTTAATAAACTGAAATAAAAAGGTACATCCTGCATTCATTTTGTGAGACTCAATAAATTATTTTCTCTTGTCAAATTGATAAGTAAATGAAATATAATTCCAGTAAAACATTGTGGAAATATATGAAATTATTGTCAAATTTGTATAAGGTAAATTAACTAAAATTGTTAAGCCTATCTTAGTAATAAAGAATGCAGTAGGATAATAATCTATTTGATCTCAAATCTTTTAAAATGTAGTACATTAATCAATATGCTATTGTGTTATTAAAAGAATTGACACAGTATCTATCCAAGGAAATGTGATAAAGAAGATAGAAATACACCAGGCAAATATGCTTGATTAATTTTCAAAAGAATTGTAAGGGCAAAAGAATAGAGAGTGTCTGGACTTTTCAACAAATGGTGATAAAGCAATTTGATATTTATCTGTTTAAAATTTACCAAAAGATGTATCTAATATTTACATATGAGGTATAAATCTGTGGAGCTATGAGAAGTCCATTAGGACAAAAGTCTTCAGAATCTAGGGCTTGGCATGTAGTTCCCAGACATAACATCCAATGCACCATACTGTTGCTGGAGGGCTTCTCTCCAGTTTCCCCAAGCCCCACAGTCCCACAATCCACTTATAAAATAATCACGATGATTCCACATGGACTATGATAAAGCCATTAAGCCGATTAACACCATGGAAAAATCGACTTTGGACTACAAACTGGTCAGGACAATTTCGAGAGGACTAGCTGAGATGACACAGCCTGACAGACTACTTGAACAAAGACTTGAAACAAGCCCTGAACTTTCCAATTATGCAGAGACTGGACAAATGAAACAGGACTTGACAATTAACCCAAAAATTTTCTTTTCAAGATTCCCTAAAGATATCTTCACCCCTAGAAAGCAAAAAGAAAAAGAGAATAAGATATGAGATAGATCATTGAATCTACTCTAAGAAAAAAGATAAAGAAAAAATAGAATAAATAGGTAGGTCACTGAATCTACACTGAAGAAAAAGGGGAAGATATAAAAATGACAAAAGGTAGACTACTGAATGAATTATGAAAAGAAAAGAGAAAGAATATGGATATGATAAGATAAAAAGGAAGATTATGGAATCTACTTTTAAAAAGGAACTACTTGTTTTAAATAAGATAAGTAATGAAAATTTTTTGGTCTGAGTTTATCAGATGTTACTGGACTGGACATTGTTACTATATATAATGGAGTTTTTATCTGAATCTGTCAAATGTTAATGGACTAGACATCATTAATGTAATTTTTGGCTGTATATATTGTATATACTTATTGGATAGTTTTTCTTGTATTAGTTATAAGCTTTCTTTAATTTTAGACAAAAAGAGAGGAAATGTGGTGGTATTGTGTTCCCCAAAATATTGTATACCTTAATAAACTTATCTGGGGTCAGAGAACAGAAAAGCCACTAGTTAGGCAGTGATAGCACACGCCTTTAATCCTGGCATTCCAGAGATAGAAATCCCTCTGGATCTCTGTGAGTTCAAGGCCACATTGGAAACAGCCAAGCATGGTGACATGCCTTTAATCCCAGAAAGCCAGCCTTTAATCCCAGAGAGTGGTGGTAGAAAGCAGAAAGGTATATAAGGCGTGAGGACCAGAAACTAGAAGCATTTTGGCTGGTTAAGCATTTGACTGGTTAAGCTTTCAGGCTATGGAGCAATACAGTTCAGCTGAGATTCATTCTGGATGAGGACTCAGAGGCTTCCAAGCTGAGGAAACAGGACCAGCTGAGGAATTGGCATGGTGAAATAGCTGTGGCTTGTTCTGTCTCTCTGACCTTCCAGTATTCACCCCAATAACTGGCCTCGGGTTTGATTTTATTAATAAGAACCTTTAAGATTCCTGCTACACCATACTAAAACATAAACTGATAAACTGGGCTTCCACAAAGTCAAAAGCATATATGTTACATAATACCTTGGGTATTAAATATCTCTGAAGGCCTATAGATTAAAGAGATGGTCCCCAGAAGGTAGCAATACAGGGCTGGTGGGTGTGGTGAGAAATTCAGAGGAGTGGAATACAATTGCTCACTTTGGATGTACACCTATGGGATTATATAACTTTAGACTTTTCCCTTTCTTTCCTGCTTCCTTATGTGATTAGTGTGTTCCCATCATAACATACTACCTTACCACACACAAAAAACAGTGGGCGACAACTGATTGCAAACTGTGTACTCAAGCACTATGAGACAAACTACGTATTTTCTTTCTCTGTTAATTATCTCAGGTATGTTATTATCATAAGAGAACACTAATACAACAAGAGTTCCTATTAAGACAATTAAGATGGGCTGAACAGTAGGAGCAAATATCTATGAACCACTCATCAGTGGGTTTCTATTATCTAAAATAAATAATACTCAGGATTCAAGACTATTAAGAGAGCAAAGACATGTAGAGAAATTTTCCCAGGTGGCAAGTTAAGTACTGACAAAGAAGAATAAAGCATTGATCATCAAGGAGATGCATATTGAAATCACAATTATATACCACTACTCCTCTATAAAATGCACTGAAAAATTGTTTAAAAAAAAAGAAAAGAAAAAAATGCACATGTATTTGGAATATATTATTCCCTATTATATGTAAAATATACATATATAACATTTATATTTATTGTCTATAATATACTTCTATTATATAATAACTAGTATAATATATGTATTCCTTATAAAACTAATCATGCTATATTACTCTACAATCTAGTAATATGAAGTCCGGCAGTTCAATTCCCCCAGAGAAAGGAAGATGGTCAAACAAACTCCTGTACATAGATGTTTATATTATCTTATTAGTAGTATTCCAAAACTACCTATACCAGATTGTGTTTCTATAAGAAAATAGTTAAGTAAACTTCTACATATATGGCACAGAATGTTACTTAGGAGAAAAAGTAGTTAACTATTAATCAAGGAAACACCCTAAATTAAACCTTCAGCACTCTTCCAGTGAGAAACTACATTTATAGAACACTCTTGAGAGATACAAATACATGATTCATAGAATAAAAATGGCCACCAATTTCCAGATGACTTGAGAAGAGAAACAATGCAGCTGCCAAGGTCACCATGAGTGTTACGATTTGAAGAGGCTCATGTATTATTTTTTTTTTTTTTGGTTTTTTGAGACAGGGTTTCTCTGTGTAGCTTTGCACCTTACTTGGAACTCACTTGGTAGCCCAGGCTGGCCTCGAACTCACAGAGATCCGCCTGCCTCTGCCTCCCGAGTGCTGGGATTAAAGGTGTGCGCCACCACCACCCAGCTTCATGTTTTTAACTCTTTTTTTTTTTTTTTTTTTTTTTTTATTACTTTTTTTTTTTTTTTGGTTTTTCGAGACAGGGTTTCTCTGTGTAGCTTTGCGCCTTTCCTGGAACTCACTTGGTAGCCCAGGCTGGCCTCGAACTCACAGAGATCCGCCTGGCTCTGCCTCCCGAGTGCTGGGATTAAAGGCGTGCGCCACCACCACCCGGCATGTTTTTAACTCTTAATCCACAGCCGAACACACCGAGGCAGGTTCTGAAGGCTTCAATGTGTTCTTTGGGGACAAGAATTCCCAAAGGTTGGTCCTTGGGTGTTTATTATTCCTGTGTTTATTCTCTCCCTCTTCTGCATCCTCTGCAGCAGTTCATCAGCTGCTACACTCTGCTCTTCCAAGCTCTCCAAGCCACAGTTTGCTGAACCTAAATAAACTCTTGTCTCTTGAGATGTTCATAGTGACACAAGTGTCCCACATACAAGTGACCATGATGAGAGTGTCAATAGACATACTCTGCATTTTCACTGTATTAATGTCAAAATTCTGTCTACACTATTGTAGTATACTTTGAAGAGAATGGGTAGATAGTATATATGTACTATTTCTGCAGCTGTATGTGAATCTACAATCATTGCAAAGTAAACATTTAGATGAAAACACTAACCATCTGGTCATTAGTAGCCTCTTTATTATTCTATATTTTTATTTTTCAAGAAAGTTATATGACTATAGTTTCTCCATCAGAATAGTTCTGGGGTTTGTTTAGGGTATTTCCTTGGTTAATAATTAGGTATTTTTTTCCAGTTAAACTTCTCTTTACAACTTAAACCTTATTCCATTGTTGTTTAAGTTGTAGAAAGAAACTACATGGTGTGGGGAATGCTGTCACTCTGTAACTTCCAGTTGTTCTTGTCCTTGATGAGATAAATGTGAAAACTATTTTTGGATCAGCAGAGGAATATCATTACTGAAGAGGATTGGATTTTTGTTTTCCCCATTGAATAAAGGTGAGAAAATGTGACTGCAATGAATTAGAAATGAAGGACATATTATGTATAATACATAGACAGCATGGCGGCCACGTTTTATTTAGTAAACATTCAAATGGGAACATAATATTTTAAATAATAAAATAAATGTTTCTGTATTTTGTTATTAAACTTGCGAATAAAATATATTATAAAATTTTATTTGCATCATAAAATAAATCAGTTTGATAATCTTTTCTTGAATAACAAAGATAAACAGGTCTTGTAAGAGATATTTGGAATTCATCACTTTAAGTATTTGGATCCCTAAATCTACAACTCAGAATTAGAACAAAGTATTTATATTTTAAAGTGTTTGAAATCTCATTCAAAGCAACAAATATATGAATTACATCTATTTGTACCATTTCCTTTGTGATCTCTTAAATCATTGATTTTCTCTAGTCTCACATACTTCTCTGGGTGATGTCAAAAGCAGTCTTTAGACACAGTAATTTATTATATATTTTATAATTATTTCCATATTCAAAGTTAGCTTTTTTTTCAGAGCTGAGGACTGAACTCAGGGCCTTGTGCTTGCTAGGCAAGCACTCTACCACTGAGCTAAATCCCCAACTCCTCAAAATTAGCTTTTAGAGACTGTGAAATAAATACATTTGCTACTTACATCAAGCAATTTGTTTTATTAAAAGTATTTCAATAAAGTTCATTTTGTTTTTATGTTATATATATATATATATATATATATATATATATATATATATATATATATGTGTTTGCATGTGTATGCATATCCATCGCATGTGCACAGTGCCTGTGGAGGATAGAAGACAGCATTAGACCAAAATCCTCTGAAGCTAGAATTGCAAGAATTTCTGATCCTCATGATGTGGGTCCTAGCAAAAGCAATACTTGCTGTCAACTCAGAGCTTTCTCTTCAACCCTTCTCTATGTCTCTTGTAGCTGGTTGGGAATCATATTCTCTAGTTTTGAAAAAAAAAATCTATGATTTTATTGAAAGTCTTTTCTACTACTTTGACTGGGACTTTCTAACCTATGCTCATAATTTGTATAGGCTGGTATTTTAATAATTTCCCACAGATCTCATATGTGCCATTCATGCTTTTAAAAATCTGTCATTGATTTTAACTGGATGACATAATTCCATTACCTTATCCTGGAGCTGTGATATTCTGTCCTCCATATGACTAATTCTACTGGTGAGGCTTTCCACTGGGGATTTTATTTTGTTATTGAAATTATCAATTTTGGTGTAATTTAATTTTGGTTCTGTTTTTTTTTTTTCAATTTCTTTGTTGCATTCTATCCTCATATTGTTTACTGACCTTTATATATATATATATATATATATATATATATATATGGAGTTCATTAAAAATTATTGATATCCTCTTTGAATTAATTCAAGAGCCTCTGTCTTCTTTGTGATCTTCAACATACAATCATTGTATGAATTTTTTGTCTGAAGTTTTATCTACATAACTGCCATTGGTGGCCATTCCTTTGTGAATGTTTACTTTTAGAGAAGACCTTTGTGTCTTGTCATCTTACCATTGCTTTTAAATTGGGTGTTCCATATCTGGAGTTAGCTTATTGAAGCACCCCTACTGTCCCCTCCCCCAAATACATCTGCTCTTTGTTAACATGAAGTTTAGGTTAAATAAAGGGTAAGAGGTATGCACAGCTAAGCAGTTCTGGTCAAGGCATATCCTTCATCATAATTGTCTCAGCTCCAGTAACTCCTGCATGGTAGTAGGAGAAGCTGTTAGAACAGTATGAATTTTTTTTCCTGAGAGATAAGCTCTGACTGTTGTTTGTAAGAAGGCCTCAAGTTTTTATCTCCTCCAGCAAGAAACTCCAGGAGAAATTCCAGTTTTGTAGGGTCCATAGTCTTTACAGTCTGATAACAAAAGGGGGAGAGATACAAATGTCTTTAGATTGTCTTTATTCTTGCCAGGACAGTTACATGGTTAGTTGTTTGCTTCTTCTTTATTCTGAGGTTACCACTGTCTCTCCATGCTGGTTAGCTGTATTATCACTATTTTGTCATTTCCAGGGCTCACACTCCCCTTTTCTCTTTAAAGTAGATTCTATTCTTTGCTATTCGGATGCTTCTACTCACCATACCCCACAATGACAGCTTCTAAGCCACCATTTTCGTAACCACAAATCTCCCACGACATACCATAGAATCATTTCTATGCTTCCTATATTGTTGTTTTGGTAGAAGTTAATATATATTCAAGGATATTTTGCAAGTTTTTTATTTGTATAGTGTAAAGTCACTGATATTTTGAATATATCAGTTAATAAAAAAGCATAGATTATTACTTCAATGGGACACAAAGATGACTGCTATTAGTTTGACATAGGAGTTTTGCAAAAGACCAAGTGGGACTATGCTGATAACCTTTTTTTTTTTTTCTGTTTTTAGATATATTTTTTGTTTTTTGGTGGTGATGTCATGACAAAGAGAGGGTGTTTTGAAGATAAGATTTTAAACATTTTCTTCCTTAGTCTAGAGATGAATGAATTCAGCATGAAATTATATTTGAGGAAAGGAGAAGTAGTTCCAGAGATGATGAATCTAAAATAAGTGAAAGATCATCTTGAAGGAACATTGACACAGATTTCCACCCTCTACAAACCTTTTTAGAAGGTGAAGAGGAACATAAGTGGGGAGAACCCTGTAACCCCATGTGATACTGAGGGTTGTCTTGGTCAGGGTTCTGTAAGAACAGAACTTAAAGAATGAATACAAATGTTAAAAGAGGATTTATTAGAGTGCTTCATGGGCAACGGTCTGGTCAGTCTACCTGTGACTGTCTGTCATGACAGAAAGGCTGAAAATCCATTAGTTGTTCAGTCCACAAGTCTCAGCTATTCCAGTCCAATGCCAGAGTCATTCCTGGAGAGCTGTGGTGATATTTTATTTGTACTGAAATGTTATTTTAATTTTATGTTAATAAATAAAGTTGCCCTGGGGTCAGAGCTATTAGAGCCATAGTAAGAGCGTGGTGGTTAGAAGAGCTAGGTAGATTTCTGTGTGTTCAGGGATACAGCCAGTATTGGAGACATACGCCTTTAAGACCTGGAGGGCGGTACTTACAGGCAGTGATGAGGCAGTCATGTGGTTGGGTTTACAACCAATGAGAAGGCAGAACAGAAAGATTATTTAAACAGGGACACAGGAAGTACCTCCCTCTCTCGGGGAAGCTAGGAGCACTGCAGGAGGTAAGATTTTATCTCTGAGCTCTGACCTCTCGGCTTTTCTCTTTTACCTTGGCTCTGTGTTTCTTATTTTAATAATACGATTGGTTACATCTACAGAGAGCCTTTGATCCTCAGTCCACACTGGGTTCCCAAAGAATTTTGTTTCAATACCTACAAAGGAGCACCTCAGCACCAGGACAGATGAGCCTGTCAGTTGGAGGAAGGGCATGCAGGCCAAAAGTACTTTCCTTCTTTTCATGTGGACTGCCATGGAGGTGTGGTCCAGATTTAGGGTGGGTCTTCTAGCTTCAAGAAATCTGAGTGAGACAGTTCCTTCTGGGGCTGGAGAGATGCTTCAGCACTTAAGATCACTTGCTGCTCTTCCAGAGGATTATAAGATTCCCTGCACCCACATGGCAGTAAAAAAACCTCTCTGATATTCCAGTCCCAAGGGGGATACATTGCTCTCTTGTGGCCTTTGTGGGCACCAGACACTCACATGGTGCACAGTCACATGTAAGCAAAACACACATAAACGTAAAACTTAATTTTTTTTAAAAAAGGAAATCCCTCATAGGAGTGTTTAGCAATGTTGAATGGCTATGCTACAGGAAGATGTATGTGTTTATATTTATATTATCTTTATACTCATTAAAATGAATAAATATGATGAACTCTAAAAGGTTAGAAAACTTCTTCATTATTCAAATGCCTTTATTTTTCCTGCTTACTATAGTAATCTCCCAGGAAATTTTACACCACATATATAACAGTAGTATGAAATGATTTATTGACTGTTCTCAAGTATTCCAGAGGCTCTTAATGTTTCAAACCATGAACATTTATGAAATAGATATCATTTTTTTCATTCATAATGGTATAGCACTTTTCATTGAAGAACATTTTTCTGTTGTTGTATAAGAAACTCTTTTATTTCTATCTCATTTGCCAGAGTAGATAATTACAGAGTCAGTAATGTTATTCTTTATTTAGAGAATGCAAATAAATAAATATATCACAAAATTTAAGGAATTCAGATACATGACAGACACCCAGAATATGTTGATTCATATTATTAGGCTAACCTGGTTTTTCTTATTCTCATGGTATTTATTATTAAATAATTAACTCTGATTCTAAGATGAATAAAACTCTATAACTTATTTTAAGGCAGCAGCAGATAAGCAAAGGATTTATTTCCATAGAAAGTAAAATCATTTTTTATGAAAGGTACATCAGTTTGTAGTATGTTTACTCGTGATGCTGGAAGCCCCAGGTTCCATCCTCAGCACCTCATAAAACTGAGTGTTGTGCCATATTCCTAAGACTTTAGGAAGTAAAGGCTGGAGGATTGGAAGTTCAGAAGCTCAAGGTCATTTTATGTTATATTATTTTTCAGGCCAGCTGGGCATACAGAGATCTTGTTTAAAAAAGAAAAGAAAAGAAAAGAAAAGACAATCTTAGTACATGTTACTTCTTAACAGTTTGCCTGTATATATACATGTATGATTTTTCACTCACACAGACATGAAATAAAGACTTTAAAAAAATGAAAATGATTGCTTTTATACTGACTAGCCTAAAACACTGAAACTTGAGAAGGATTTTATTCAAACAATGCTTTGCTAGACACACTAGGCACATATATTGAAATGTGTATCAAACATTGGTTAAATAGTATAATGTAGATTGTAATATTATTTTGTAGATTTATGTAGAAAAACATAGAGAATTTTAATAAAGGAATGCATGTTTCTAAGATTTTCTTTTGCTTAAGATGAATCACTAGACTATATCAATATAAAATAAAATGGCACAAATCACATTGTTATTAAACCAAATTCACTTGAAGTTGAATGTCAATTTGGTAACAGATTACAGTGATAAAACGTCCTTGAATGTTTGCCATTTTTAGAGTAAAATTAGTGCATATTTAAGAATGCCATTTCTTTGACTTCATGATATTATTTTGAACACTGATTTATTTTATAGTCATAATTTTCAACAACACATATGCTAAAAACAAAACATATATACGTCTAATAAGGTCTCAGAAGGTAATGACATTATTTAAGCTGGACATGATTAAAATTATCAGTCAGGCATATATTTTTAGCAGGATGCCTGGTCTTTTTTTGTGAGTTAATTAGCATTGTTTCACGATGGTAATTACTGTGATGATGACCTCTATTAGGTATATAGGTCAACAATTCATTTGTGGACTTAACAGAAATTTGCCTACCTGGAATTCCATTAAGATACACTTTTTTCCCCTAAGTATCAGGCACTAGAAAGCCCTATTAAATATTCAGAAATTACATTTGTGCTATACTTATACCTTAATCTTAAAACAAAAGGTATTATACTGTTCATATTCAGGACAATATACTGTCGATTATATTTTTCACTTAATGAATCATTTTACAAATAAATCAAGTTATCCATTGCCATGCAAGAACTCATTCTGAACTTTAACACCAATTAATTATTCTGATGGTTCTGTGTGTTGGTGGGGTTCAGCTGGATGATTTTTCTGCTTTAGTCACACTAAATGGATAGATGTGGGTGTGGATTACACAAGGGCTAGAACACTAAAGTTAAGACATAACACTCCTCTATAATCGACCCTCTTTATGTCTTCAAATATACTGTGTTTTCCAAATAGTTATACGGAACCTGTAGTACAATTGCTAGCTAAATGGGAAAAAAAATCAGTGCTTTATATTGTAATGTCCTTTCGAACCTTTGTGTCATTGATTTTATTTATTTTTCCATAGTCTTTTATGCTTTGTTTCTGATAATTTGAGGCTTAATTTGTTTTTCTTTTCCTTTAAAATATTTTTTAATTTTAATTTTGTGACTCAGTGTATGTGCATGTATGTGCAGTATATGAGTGCAGAAACCCACAGAGGTCAGAAGGGGAATCAGATCCTCTGGAGCTGGAGTTATAAAGGGTTATGAACTGCCCTGTGGGAAGTGGGAACTGAACCCGTGTCCTCTACAAGAGTAGTGGGGTATACTAACTATGGAGCCATCTCTCCATCCATGAGTTGTTTATTTGAAATATTCTTTTCTTACTATATTTATCCATTACTCTAAAAATTCTCTTAATCCTGCTATTGTTATAGCTGATGGACTGTCTTCACTTTAATTTAGTTAAAGCTTTTCCTCATTTTCACTTACATTTCTTCAATCCATAGGGGAACAACAGTGCTTTGCTTAATTTCCACATCATTTACAAATTTCCAGCTTTTTTTCTATTAGTAATTATAATTTTATGCTATTGTGATGAGAAGAAATATACTACATAATGAGTATTTTTCAATTTCTGAAGGTAAGTCTCTCTGTGTCACTGAGTCCATTTAGTAAAGTTAACATTTGTTTAGGGCTAAGAAGCACTTGTGATTGGATAACCCACAAGAGGGCTTGTCCATGGAGAAAACTGCTCTCTGTCTCTCAGCAGTCACTGACTTCCTGTAGCTTTTCATCTAGCAATGAGACTCTGTGAAACCTCCTTCATCCAACCTAGCATGTTAACGTGGACCTCTCTATGCAGGTCTTGTTCAGGTACCATATTGTTGAGGTTTTATGTGTCTTGCTTAATTAAAATTAAGGAGCTAGAGAGACAGTTCAGAGGTTAAGAGCACTTGTTGCATACTCAATGAGGACTCACATTTGCACCCCAGCATGCATGTAACAAGCCAGACATCCTGCACACACCTGTAATCACAGGTCCAATGTAGGTGGACATAAGAGAACCTATGAGGCTTGCTGTCTTTTAGCATAGCAGAGAACATAGGAAGCCCAGGTTTAGAGAAAGACCCTGCTTCAGAATAGGCAGAAAGGGATAGAAGGGAACACCAGACACCCTCTTCTGGTCTCCACACATATACACATATGTGCACTCACTCACACAACACACACATATTCACAAAAATAAATAAATCATTCTTAAAATAAAAAATTGAAAGGATGTTGTGAATATAGATGAGTTTTATGATTAACAGACTAGATTTCCTGTAATTATGAAAACCTCTTAATATTGAAACATAGAAATATGATTCTAAAAAATTAGTCTAGTGGGAAAGAAAACATACTAGGAGCTTGGATATTCCTGTAGGTTTATAATAGAGGTAAATGTCATTCATCATTTTCATTGTATAAGATGATATTACTTTCTTACTGTCAATGTACAAAACATTAAGACACTGACAGGTGATCACACAGAAGTTGTCATTTACATTGTTGAGCAGTCTCAAAATGGCACCACCTCAAGAAAAGTCCCAGAGACAACACTGTGTGTCCACTTTGAGCAAACCAACATCAAAACACATCTGCAGCAGCTCTGGGTGACTCTTTCTATAAGTAGAACAGAACTGTCTTCTGCTCATATCAAAGAGCTAGTGCAGAACCCTCCTGCTGCTGTTGATTCTATTATTTGGGAACAGGCCAAAGTGGATGACCCCATTCTGAAAAATTAAATCCTGTCTCAATAGTGGGTTTAAAAGAACTGCTTTGAAGACTGAAGGTTCCAGATCAGATTACTAAGCAACATCAGACCAGATTGGAAATCATATCTGACGATATTTGTGAACTACAAAAGAATAAAACTACAACTAGGGCCAAAAATAGCAAAATACAAGGAAACTAATAGATATCTCGCACAGAAAACTATATGTTCCAATCAAACAGGAAATTCAAAGGAAGAGTAGCTATGCTATCCAGATTGATGAAGAACAGTTGCATGTTCAACTGATACTATACAGGATGAACTAAATACAGTGACTCAGGTCACAGGTAAACTAACTGAACTGATGTCCAGATCAGGATGCAGAATGATTTTAGAGCTGTAAAGTCTGAAGAAAGGTATTACATAGATATAGACCATTATGAGAAATCAAGCAGCATTTGAAACAATAATATGAAGGCCTTAGCCATTAGATAAGCATGATAAAAGATGACCTAAAAGATATGAAACTGGTAGAACATGGATTGAATGAAACCATCCATAATAGAGGCAGTATCTTTAGCTGATTGTTTACAAACTTGTTCCAGCAGTTTATAAAATGCATCTTCTTGCTACATCAGGCCTTTCTTACAATAACCACATGGACAGGAAGAAGGATATTTTTTCTGGTTGGGATGTTTGAAGTTCCTGAGAAATCACTATGTAGTAAATCTGAAATGATCACCACAAAGCACTTCAAAGAGAATCTTTGAAAAATCTAAATCCAGAAGTGGTATTTACTTAAGAAAAGGCACGCAATCAACAAAAGTATATGCACTGTTGTACATTTTACAACATCAGTAAGCATAGTGACAATGTTTAATGATTATTCACCATTCTCTTTTCTATAGCACAAAGTAAAACATAGCTACTTCCTAAATAACAAAACAAACTGTGGCTTATTACATGGCTGTTGGAGACTATGCTTAAAAGTGTAAACGCATCAAAACAAAACAAACAAACAAACAAACAACAAAAACAAAAACAAAAGCCAGGCAGTGGTGGTACACACCTTTAATCACAGCACTCAGGAGGCAGAGGCATGCAGATTTTATGAGTTTGAGGCCAGCCTGGTCTACAAAGCGAGTTCCAGGACAGGCTCCAAAGCTACACAGAGAAACCCTGTCTCAAAAAATAAACAAAAGAGTGTAAATGCATTTCAGCTTTTATATCTGTGAAGTCATCTGTGGGGAGTAAAGAAAATCCCAAAGTATTTAATGATGTATGATTTTTTTCTTTGAAGACTTGAAAATAAATTTTTATATTATTTTACATATTTGAAAATTACAGAACATTCCTAACCAATTAGAATATAATAAAATCAAAAATTTTAAACATTTTTTAAAAAATTTAATTATAGAAATGAAATGTTTAAAATAAATTTTTAATTTGTGATTTAAACCAACCAAACAAAAAAACCTTTGCTTAAAAATTAATTGTACTTAGTTGTCTTTCTCTCTATCTCTCATTCAATATATGGATTGTGAATAATTTTAAGTAAATATGAAATAATATGATTCAGTAAGGCTTTATCAAAGAACCTTGATGTCATTTGTCCTTTCTTCTTCTGTATAGGTTTCCTTCAGCTTTCCAAACTAGGGCCTCTTGTGATTTCATTTCCCACTTCATGTCACTTGTACCCAGCTACTACCCTTCCAAATCTCCCCACCTATGCTCCATTTATACCTTTATGATTACTGGGATTATTCCATGTTTTGTACCCCCATCTGAGGATTTGGAGCTGGGAATTACAGATGAGAGAAAACATGTGGAGTCGTATTTATGGATCTAGGTTATCTAACTCAGTATATTTTTGCCAGTTCTATTCACTTAACTGCAAATTTCATCATTTCACCTTTCTTTACAGCTGAATAATATTCCTTTGTATATAGATGTGTCATATTTTCATTATTTATTCATCTGTTGAAGGACAGAATGTTATTTCCATTTCCTGGTATTGTGACTATAATTGCAATGAAAATTGCTGAGCAAGCAACTGTGGGGTAGGGTATCAAATCCTGTAGGCGTGAACAAATTAGTAATTCATATGGAAGATGCATTTTTGGATTTTTGAGGATCCTCTGTACTGCTTGCAAAATAAAGTAACAATTTGCATTCACAACAATTGTACCTCTTTCTCCACAACTTTGTCACTATTTGCTGCCAATTGTTTTGCTGATCTTGAACATTCAGACTGAGGATAGATTAAATCTCAAAGTTGTTTTAATTAACATTTCTCTGATTGCTAAGGATAATGAAAACCTTTTGAGATACTACTCAGCCATTTTTGTGTCTTCTGCCCAAGCTCATTCTTTATTGGATCATTTGTTTCCTTGATACTTTATTCAGTTATTTGCATATTATGGGTATTTATCCTTTGTCTGATGCAGGGCTGCAAATATTCTCCCTTATTCTCTGAGCTTTTACACTCAACTGTTTAGTTCCTTATCTGTACAAAAGTTTTTTTCTTTAGTTTATGAGGTCTCAATTGTCAGTTACTGGTCTTAATTCTGAAGGAACTTCACCTATATGGGCTAAGAATGCTTCCCACAAGAATCACACACTCACAATAATTCTAGTAAAAGACAGAGGATCTTTTTTTTATAAGGATTTGGCAGAGTAGTCCAAGTGACTCCTAAAACAATATAATTTATCAATGTTCCTTTGCAGAAGACACCACACACTTAGAATACATGACTCAGATGACTAGAATGGGAAATGACATGAAAGTAGTCTCTTTTCTGTGGTCTAGCTTTTATATTCCTAGAAAATTGTACACAAGCTGCCATGTATAGGAAGCAGTTAAGTATTCCTAGTGAGCTGCAACACTTATGAACCACAGTAATCCCCAATGTGGCACAATAGTCACAAAAGTGAAAGATATGGCAATTATATGCTGGTGGTAACTAACACCTGTATAATTAATTAGACTTGTGTTCCACTCAAGTGGTGAGAATCATTCCTGCTACTAGGAACCTAGCTGGTTTCCCAGGACAAGAGATGTCATGGTCTTTAGAAATGAATCTACTACCACCTCTTTGCCAGAGGTGGCACAGTTCCTTACTGCATTCTAAATCTTATCTTTAAAGCCGTAGATACTTGCAGCTGCCACCTCTCACCAAAGAAGCCTATCTTTACAGAAGTGGAGACAATCACAGACAACCATAACTGGACACGATGTGAAGATCATTGAATTATGGCTGGCCCAGACATCTATATTAAAACGTCTACATCTATGCCTCAGGGAACATCACAGAAAAGGAGGCAGAGATATTGTGAGACAGCATACGGGGAAGCCTGCTGTGAAACAGTCTTTCCTAGAAATGGCTGCATAAACCAGACTTGAGAAATAGCATTATCAGCTAATGTAATGATTCTGTTAATATATATTAAAATGTTAATGTACAAGGGGTAACATTTCACTGTGTCCTGTCGGGAGCCACGCAGTCTAGTCTTGGATCAGCCAAGGACTACCTGTATAACCAGTTTCCTTGGGGCAAGGCATCTGTTGAAGCAGACTCTCACTTGGCAAGGACAAGTGGTACATGGGACAGCATAGGAATTTGCAAAATTTGTGCAGCTTGCAGGCTCTTTTCTCTCTCATTATATTGGTGATTCTTTGGGCAGTTTTTAGTTTTACTTTGTCAGTCACACATGCAACAGCTGTAATTTTCCATGAAAATTCTGTTCTTTTTCAAATATTTTTCCCCTAAGATTCAGCAGGGGGTTACTGTTTCTTAAATCTCTTATTTGGAATAGCTAACTATAAATCTCAATCCTGGAAAATTTTCTGACTCAATGGAGGTAGTTAGGTACATATGAGAAAACAATCCTTAGAACATTAACAATGTTTCATAGTTTGGGAAAGGAGAGAAGGGCATGCATATACAGACTAGGAAGAAAGCCTCAGGAATACATATGGTGGCAATTGTTGAGAATAAGTTCTCTGGACACCAAACACAGAATCATTGGTAGAATCTGGTATGCTCCAAGAGGAAAAAATACAATGTAAAATATGGGACGGATAGATCCACCTTTACTATGCATAGGATCTTATATTGGTGGAAAAAGTATGGTACAGTGAGGTGGGAAAAGAGTGCTTTATCACGGTCTGCCTTTTACACAGAGATTGAGACATGGGACCCTCCTGTAGAAAAGGGAACTGTGTGAAAATATATCTTGCAGACATGAAAGAATTGTCTGTATTTGAATATTGTTGTCCTTAAAGCATTGTGCCCATGTCTATTGCTTTTTAACTTTGTAAGTATAAGTAGCTGCAGGATGATATAAGTGTTGCAAGAACAGCATGTGTATGGCTCGATGCTCCATATTTAGTTAAGTCTGAAAAAAAAATGCTGAACTCCATGTCTAGAATAAGGTTACACAGGGGTGGGAAAGTATATCTGGGGAAGCATAAAGGGGAAAAACGGGGGCTTTCATAATGATCTTGATGTATTCCTTAAATTGTGATGTACTTCTTAAAGTCAAAAAATAGAAGCCAATAATAGTTCATGTAACCACAGTGAGAAAAAGTCTGTTTAAGAACAAAAAAGATGGCCTGATGGCTATTTGGGGACATGAGTGCAACCCACTTGGTGGTCGGAAGTTTTCCTTGCACCAACGCCCCTTCCCTGTCTCAGGACTTGAAGCCAAGCCAGGGCTGGACCCAGACAATGTCCTACTCCTAGACAAAGAACTACAGGCAACTAATGACTTCTGGGAAAAGAAGCAGCCTCTTCTTTATGGATGAACCCCATTATGGGTTGCCAAATGCAGAGTGGTGAGCCTTGAAACCATATACACACCAATAAAAACAGACTCAGTAAACTTTATATTATATATTTATATTATATATTTTTATATATTTGTGCACACACATGTGACAAATATAATTAAAGGAAAAGAGGCTATCTTGAGAGCAGAGGGCATTGGATAGGTTCAAGGGAGGGACTGGAGAGAGGAAAGATTGGGGAAGTGATATATAAATCCATTTCAGTTAAAAGCATTAATGTGAAAACAGCAGAATGCTATATAAATTATGTAAACATATGGAAGGGAAATTTTCATGTTAGAAATTAACAACAGCTATGTAAGTTAAAAACTTTTTTTTCTAATCTATTAGCCTATCATAAACCTATAAACTGAAAGAAACCTTAATTCAAAGATTTTACAAAATCAGAGAATTTAAATGCCAAATTTTAAATGCAAATATTTTAAAAAGTCCACTCAATTTGGTTAAGAAATATTATCATTTAGAACAATTAGAGTTTAAGAGGCAATTTCTAGCAATTTTCATCTTTCAGCATGATTAATGAGGCAATAAATTTCAGGAGCTGAGTGGGGTCAAGTTCACTCAGGAGATGAACCAGATGATACATAAAACTAGGCAATGGCTTAGAGAAGTCATATGTTGCCCTCTATAATAAACTGGCTTGTAATGAATTATCTATTTGTATGACCCATATAATCTACACCTTTGCTACTGTAGTCTACACTTAGAACAGAACAGGATTTCTTAGCTTTTTGTTCTTAGTGCAATGTCAACATAGAATATTTTTCTGTGAAGAACAAGTGAAATAATTTAAATGGATCTCCAACAAAAAGCAATATATATATATATATATATATATATATATATATATATATAAAAATTTAATCCATTTCAAAGTTGCCTATTATATCTTCAATAAAAGTAGTCATTTACCCATGATGAAAATCTGCCTGAGTTCACAAGTAAGAAATGAAAACACTGCAGTAGGATTACCAGGTTAGAATTTTCATTTTTAATGTTCACAGATAGCTTAATTTTTAAAATGCAGCAATACTTACACTCAAAACCATTGCTTAAAGTATAAATTGTGACGGGGACATACACACATATTAGCAAGTGGTTTGCACAAACATGACTTCAATAAGTATAAATCCAATTAATACTTCAAAGTATTTGTCGGTAGACTAAATCACACTCACGGATTGCATCAATTTTTGTGATTTAAGAATTTCAAAAATACATTGGTTCAATTTCATATCTATTGCTATGAAAAAGACCTTGACAAAAGTTAGCTTATGGCATGAACACACACCTTCTCACATGCTGGATAGCTCAGGACAACCTGCCTACTGAATAGTACCAGCCATACTTAATTATGATAATAATTACATCACAAAATACCCAGAGCTGAATTGTTTTAAAGAAAAAAATAATATAAAGCTCATAGCTTATATGTCTGGTGTCTGGAGTTTCCAAATAGCATGGCTCACAGAGTTCTTGTAAAGATTCCCTGTCTATATCACAACACAGCAATGAAATGGAAGGAAATTTGCTACATCCAGAGGAGGAACAGAAAGGTTCTATGGCAAGATAGAAAGCAAGATACTGGGGAGAGACTAAACTTACTCTTTTTGTGATTATCACATTGCATTCAAATGTAAGAAACCCAGTTCTATTGAGAGACATTAATCCACTCAAGACGTAGAGGCTCCATGGCCTCATTTGCTTCTGAAAGGGTCCACCTTTTAAATTTCCTATACCTCAATTCTGCTATACTGGAGAACTAGCTTTGATCACATAATCCACAGAGGACATATCACACCTGCCTATAGTGTGATTATTCTTTCAGAAAGTCTTCTAGGAGCTATGCCATCTAATCTCATGATTATCTATGTACTTATACTATACTTTCTGAACTCCCAAGTCTGTAAATCTGAACATTTAAATCCATCTAGAAACATGACTTGCTATATTTGCCTGTGAAGGGACCAATGCTGAGTTTGGAAGAGCATATTTTTATGAGAATCTCTGAAATAGATTTTAGAAATGTTAAAAGTGAAATATTTGGACCATCGGGATATCTCAGCAGGTAAAGGCACTGACTGTCAAGCCTGATGACCTGAGTTCAATCTCTCAGAATCAAATAGTGGAAGAAGAAAATGGACTATCTACACGTTGTCCTCTAAATTCCAAATATATACCCTGGCATGTGCTCTCTTTTCTTTCCAAACACACAATAATTAAATAAATGTAATATAAGGAACTTACAAAGAAAACTATTTTCTACACAATTTATGTTGACTTTGTATTTGGAAAGACTGGAGAGTGGAAGGCCACGTTCCCATGTATCTGACATGCTTTTTATCTGTGATTTTCACATTAAATGCAAAGTTACTCTCTTCTCTGTTTTGCTCCTAGCAATATAAGTTTTGGAGTTTAGAATATACCAAGATAGTTAAAAAAAATCCCCACACAGGATGCCAAGCCTGTAGCCACCAACATCTTGTGGATGAGATACAATTTTGGCAGGGAGAACAGAATGACAGTCCATGGACCACAACATCAGCAAAACACCTTAGGCATTGGACAACAGTGATTGCTGCTGAATTCCTGTCCTAGCCATTTCAGGATTTTCCTATCCTAAAAATCCTTTCATTTACTCTTTAAAAAATTTCTGGTTGGCAGCCTGAAAGGATTCACACTCTGCACTGAACTCAAATTGATTCCTACTTTTTGTGATTGTTTTTTATTACTTGTAGTTTCTCAAATGAGATAATAGTCTTATGAAGGACCTTTATTTCGTCACCTTTCATTGATATTTTCATGTCTAATAATATTCTTTTGATTTGCATGTCCCAAAATGGCCTGATGTTCAATATATGGGGTCCAATAATATTCATTTAATTAATAAATAGTAAATATGTAATGTCTTAGGTCATGTGCATAACATTTTTCATTCACTATTTTTTCTTATTTTATTTTAATTTTTATTGAAAATAATTTTTGTCATGCAATATTTTCTGATTATTGTCTCTCCTCCTCCCACCCATATCCACACCCTTTCTCTTTCACATTATAATATAAATAGGCATCTAAAAATAATGATAAAGTAAAAAAAAACTATAAATTGAAAACAAGCAATCTAGAATAGAACAACAACAAAATGGAAGAAAAAGAGACAAAGAAAAAGCATGAGAAACACATAGAGAGGCAGAGAGACATACATTTAGATACACAAATCCTATAAAACCACGGAAGTTAAAAACCATAATATTTACAAAGAAATTATAAGGTTTTTTTAAGGTTTGACAAATCGCCTCCCTTGGCCCCACCTTGCAGGTGTGACAGTTACTGAAGCCTCAATGGGGGTTGGAACTTCCAGATCAAAGCTAGAATGGCTACCTACTACAGAGTATTATGCAGCAGTGAAAAAAAATGTCATCATAAAATTTGTAGGCAAACAAATGGAACTAGAAAAAAAAATCATCCTGAGTGAAGTAACCCAGACCCAGAAAGACAAATATGGTATGTATTCACTCATAAGTGAATATTAGATGCAAAACAAAGGATAACCAGGCTACAATCCATAACCCCAGAGAAACTAGGTAAAGAGGAGGACACTAAGGGGAACACACATGGGTTACCCCAGGAAGGGGAAAGGGTTAATATCTCCTCAGTAAACTGGGAGGAGGTAGTAGAGGGGAGGAAATAAGAGGTGGGAACATGAGGGTTTGATATGGAAAAGTTGGGGGAGAGATGGGGGAAGAACAATGAAAGAGATATCTTGGCAGAGTGTACCATTAAGGGGATGTGGAGAAATCTGCAGATAGGGAAAACCCCAGGAACTCACAAGATTGTCCCCAGCTAAGACTCATAGCAATGGTGGAAAGGTGCTTGAACTAGCCTTCCCCCATACTCAGATTGGTGACAACCCTAATTGTCATCATAGAACCTGCATCCAGTGACTGCAATGGCCAAGCTCCTGGAGTTCAGTTGAAGAGAGAGAGGAAGGATTATAAGAGCAAGGGGTGGGGGAGTCAGAATCATGATGGATAAAAACACACAGATAGCTGACCTAAGCTAGTGGGAACTTATGGACTAAGAGTGGTTTGTAAACCTCATGAGACTCGGTTGGAGGAAACTAGTTTCTCATTTGTGAGCAGTTATTAATTAGAGATAGCTTCTGGTTTGGGATTAGAGGCTTGTGTTCAATTCTCCTTCAGCCTGGAACTCTGTCTGCCCTATACCTGTGCAGAACCTGCTGCACATGGTGCTCCCGTCTCTGAGAGTTCATAAGTGCATCATTTCTATTGTCTCTCTAGAAAGCCTCGTCTGCTTGGTGCTCTCCATCCCCACTGGCTCTAACTATTGTTCTGCCTCCTATAGTCTCCTGGTCTCTGAGTGGAAGGGTTTGAAGACATCCCATTTAGGACTTAGTGTTCTAAGGTCTTTTACTCTCTGCACATTGTCCAGTGTGGGTTACTGTGTTTGTTCCCATCTGCTGTAGGATCTCTAATTGCATTCCATCCATGCAAATACCGTGTATTACTTTCCATTTCACACACAAAGAACTGCATAATGTTTAGATTCAGTAACTGGTCTAAGGTTGTGCAGTATGAAGGTAAATTGGGGCAAATTGATTGAAAAACTTCTACTATTTTTCAGTCCTCAGGAATCTGTAATATGGTTAGTGAATATACCATAAAGAGAACTCAAGTAGTACTTAGTTACCTTCTACAATGCATCTACAGGGGCAGAGGTGACATGTCTGAGGAAGACATAAGAGGAAGATCGGAGTTCGGGGTGATGAAAATGACCAATAATGATGCTATGGGCAGAAATAAATGTATACACTAGCCAGAAACCAAAACAGATTTCAGACAGAAATCCCAATGACCAAATGTTGTGGATATCGCTCTATATAAATAAAACACTGATGGCCAGTGGCCAGACAGGAAGTATAGATGGGACAAGGAGAGAGGAGAATTGGGGAAACAGGAAGAAGGAGGGAGAGACACAGCAGCCACCGCCAGGACAAGCAACATGTAAAGACGCCGGTAAGCCACCAGCCACGTGGTAAGGTATAGATTTATAGAAATGGGTTAATTTAAGATAAAAGAACAGTTAGCAAGAAGACTGCCATGGCCATACAGTTTATAAGTAATATAAGTGTCTGAGTGATTATTTTATACATGGATTGTGGGACTGCGGGGCTTGGTGGAACCTGGAGAGAAGCCCTCCAGCAACAACCAAATGGGAACTATTATCAACCTGAATCAGTGAGGTGGAAAACTAATCAAGAGGGCATAAAAGATCTGCCATGAAGGTCCAGGTATATGTTTAAGGGAGTTAGCATGTCTCCTGAGGAGTACAAGACACATTTGCAGCATCTGAGAACTGGCAAGAAGACCATTTTTAAACAGTTAGATGTTATTGATGGGAGTGGGTAGAATCGAGAGACAAAACAGGAGGCATCCAACAATTCAGTGTGTTATTTTCCTATTTGATATCCTAGAATCTACTGCACATGCCTTATAACATTTTTTTCTTTCATTTATTTATTTATTTATTTATTTATTTATTTATTTATTTATTTATTTTTAACCAACTTGAACTGAGCCAAATTTATATGTATGTCAGAGAGGTATAATCACTTACTAAGAATTTAAAATAGTGTTTTTCCCTATTCTTTAGTAGAATAAGGGAAAAGCATAAATGGTATAACACAGGGAGCATGAAAATGCTTGGCCTGTGCTTTCACAACTGTATATAATTGTAGGTCAACCTAACATCCTGTTCTGCTCATTATTTACTCGTTTTCTGAGTCCATCCTCTCAAACACTCGAGTTCTGACTTTCACAGACATCTCTGATGTTGCTTGTTTTGCTATATACACTTCTTATTCCCAATTCTCCTGCTTTTCCCTAGGGGAGCAAGTAGTGAAATGTGAAAAACTACCTAAGCTGGCAGAAAAATGCTACTGCAACTTTTAACCATGAAGACATAGCATTGGAGATACAGTATGGAAAACAATTTTTTTCTTAAATTATTGAGAGGTAACTATTTTTTTTTTCTGTATTTTTATTATGTTGTAGTGATGTTTCATTTTCTTCCCTTTTCTTTCCAATAACAATTTCACCCTGAGAGCAGTGTTCTCTCCTGAGAGCCAGACACTGACATTTCTGTGGACTTAATCTATATGTTCGAGGACACATCAAAGGTTAAGTAAATTCCATTTTTAATGCCATGATCACTAAATTGGAAGTGTTAGCAGCTTTATGTTTTGACAACTCTGGCCCTTCATTTTGAATGAAGATTCTCTCAGTGTTGTAAGATATCAGATGCTGCACACTATGATTAGGCTTATAATTCTACAGGATGGTGTTTTCCAAACACTTGTGATGAATCTTTGACTGGGTTTTTAAATAAAACTGTCCTAAACACATTTTATCTATTGAAAATATGTACTTGTTTTTTACTTTTACTTTTAAGATTATTATATAATTATATTTCTCTAGACATTTCCTCTCCCCAAACCCTCCCAAGTACCTCTTCTTGCCCTTTTTCCAAATCACAGTGTTTTTTATTAATTGCTATTCAATGTATACATGTGTATATTTATACATATATATTCCTAATTTTAAAATAAAATAGGCAATAAGAGGTAGCCAAACTGTTTTGTTTTCTAGGATTATAGTTAGAAATATCCATTTGAGAAGAGAATTTTACAATTTATGTAAGCAATTAAGCCTATCTCAGTGATCTTTTGGTCTTACTGGATCGAAGTTGTTTACCATAAGCTAACTCAAAGTCAACCTCATGCTGCCTTTTCTGCTGAGTGGCTTTGCAAAGGCAGACCAAAATGAAGCAAAGGTAATGGAAGCATTTGTTACAACTGAGCACTGGGGACAAGTCCAGGGTACCTCAACAGCTGGGGAACACTCATCTGTAGTTAACCACAGGATGTTTCTATTTATAGAAAGATATCGCAAGTTAAACACAGAAGAAAATGGCTCACGAATCCAATAAAATTTGGAATGTACAACTGCTTGCAATATCAGGGGATTTTTCACCCAATATGTTTGCCAACAAATCAATAACAAGAATAAATCCTTCTGCATAGTGGGCAATCAAATTCTCCATAACAGGTACTCCTGCCTAAATTAATAGATTCCCAGAAGTGCTCTGTATGGTTCAGAGCCAATACCACTGAGGCTTAAAATTCACATGTGATAAGCAGAGGATATTTCTTAATAATGTCTCAAATAAAAGGAAATTATGTGAAGACTTTGAGTTAAATGTTCCCGTGCTGCGTGGCCTCAATTTAATTTGCTTTTGTCTCAAGATGGTATGGTTCCCATTGTCTATATCTTTTACAGGGTGAAGAAAGTACGAAACATATCTAAAAGTATTACTAGCTTCCCCACAATGAATGACTGTAATTGTTTGCTGTAAAGATTGTACTGGATAACACGGCACATTGAGATAGCTGTCATAACTCATGTGCTCAGCATAAGCTGCAGAGACCTCCCTCCCTGGAGCTTGTTTAGCCATCCAGAAGAAAATCAGTAATTCCTCTTGCATTTCTCAACATCCTCACAGCATTTATTGCATTATTTACTCAATATTCTTTCTGTCGCTTGACTATAAAATAAGGACCTAACACTTTATTGAACAAATATGAATGCTGTAGTGAAGAGGCAACAGAGCATATATATGATTTGTGGTCTATTTAAAATATAAAGTTACTTTGAAGGTCGTGATTTAAATGGAAGGTAAACATTGAAATAAAAATTATGCTAAACTTTTGTTTTATCTGACAGACCTAGAGTTTTCCAATATCTGGGCAGCACGCTAGGCAATCTAGGAAGATTTTTTTTAATAGTTGTACAAAAGTTTGTTTTTAACAGCTATTATTGGTCAATAATGGCAGTAGGTACCAGAGATGTGGGTGGAAACGCCAATATACCCACCCTTAAAGAAATCACACGTAAAAGAGACATGTTCCCAGAAATCTTTAAAATTATTGACAATGTATTTAATGTATTAATGTATTATTTATTTATTTTATTGTTTAACACTGGTATGTAGAAAAAATAAATCTAAGGTTACATTCAAATAATCGATTACTTCACTCTTAGAATCAGAACTACAATTACATGGCTAACTTAACACATTTAAGGACACAACCTATGACTCCATATTTAAAAAAAGTCTCTTTATACATGACACCTTAACACTCTGGTTAGTTATATGAAAGAAAAGAGAGAGAGAATAGAGGGTGAGGCGTTAAGGAAGTTTGGGGAGATATAAAATGCATTAAAAGTATAAACTCTAAGGTATTTGCATCCTCCTAAAGACATATGCATATCCATGTGCATTATTGCTCCTTACATGACAATAAGGAGGTGGAATGAGCCTAGATGTCCATTGGCTGCTGAACGACTGATGTGTGCTTAGGAATAAATCTAACCAACTAAGAGAAAAGATCTCTCCAGTAAAACTCATAAAACTAAAGAAATTGAAAACACTGAGGAAAGATTAGTGTTATAACTCAAAATAGAATTGTCTCCTTGTTTTGAAAGATCAATGAGTACTCTATGGCACTAATTTAAAGGTTGTAGGACCTTTAGAAGTATCTTGTTTGTGTACAGCTCTATTTCATGGATTTAGAATAGAACTTGAAGAATCATAGAAAATAAAATATAATTCTTGAGTAAATTAATTACATACTTTAAAAATCCACAGTAAATTTAATTTAAAAGAATTAAATAGGAGTATATTTAGACAAGTCACACTATAGTAATTCACAATTTAATGAATGTTACTTTAGACAAAATATGCTTGCTGTTGATAATTTACAATGCCTTGATTGATTTGCTTATGCAGTTCAATTGATTTGATTCCAACAAGGGAGCACATATGTTGTAATTAGTGCTGTGATCTAGTTCCATTTTGAGTGAGGCAATAAAAAGAAAATAGATCTAATTTTGTCAAATGCACTAGGCTTTTAAAATTATCTCTTATTGCTAGGGAATGTTAATTAAAGAAGGCTAACCTTTGAGAGTTAACTATTTCAGTGGGTGCTATGGGTGCACCAGAAACTGTAAAATGCTATGTAAAATTTAAAATGAAGAATTAATGTATTTGAGAATTCAGGTTTTCCAAAGGGGGAGGGAAAGGGTAGTGTGATGATGGTTCATTTGAATGGTCCATTCTGTTTTAATATATTCTCAGTGTGATGTACTACCACATGCTGATTAAGAAAAGTCACATGCATTGCCAGTATTTAATAGAAAAATATAAAAATTTTC
This sequence comes from Peromyscus maniculatus bairdii, assembly GCF_049852395.1. NCBI lineage: Eukaryota > Metazoa > Chordata > Mammalia > Rodentia > Cricetidae > Peromyscus > Peromyscus maniculatus. The sequence goes on along the minus strand of NC_134857.1, from coordinate 93,257,591 downwards.
TTTGAAACCAGAATAAAATTTCAGCAGCAAAAGAGTGGAAGCATATATCAATGCTTATCATTTTGCATAAAAAATTAGAAAACAGATAAATGTAAATAATTAATGAAAAGAATGAGTAAAAGGTCCAAAAACAAATAATAAATAACAAATCCTCTTATACAGAAAAAGGCTTGGGGACTTCATGGTCTCAGGGGTCCTAGTCTGAGTCATTGGCACTGTTGCTTTTATGCCTTGGACAGACAGCTCATCACAATGGGGGTCAGAAGGAGAATGAAACTGCATGCCTCATCGTGAGAAACTGATTAAAGCTTTTCCAACCCACATATGACACAAAAAATGGATCGGCTAATTTAGCTGAAATGTTATGAAGTATGTGCTATTGGGTTGCAACTCATTATGGAAATTCCATGAATACTTCCCACTGTGATATCTCTTCAGAGACACCTGTTCACCTTCTACCAAAAGGATTTCTAGTTCAACAATAAAACTGTAAATACATCCAACATATGTAAAAAGATATTTACTTTCCAATTTAGGAAAACCTAGGCTCTCTGAGGGAGTTTGTTCCTTTACAGTATTACAGAAGACTTACGTCATGGAATGAACTCACATGGTTCTATAAGAAAATTAACAATAATTGTCAAGATTGTATCATCATTATTATCTAATTTTGAAATTATTATACAAATTCTAATCACTATTAAAGATTTATTAAAGCTCAAAAAAATTTCCCCATAGAATTGATGGTTGTTTTGGCAACCCACTAGCCTTTGAAGGCTATGACTCATACTGAAATAATTAGTTGAAAGATAGTTTCATGTTAGATGCTGTGTCTTTCCTTGGAATTTCACTTGCCACAGCATTTAAAGTTCTTGGAGTTCCGCTGATGATGTGCTCACACTGTGTATGCTCGAAAATTCACTGACAGTACACATCTGTGCCTACCCTTTCCATTATGACAATGTTCAGAAAACTTCCTATATTTCTGAAGGATTAAACTGTATCTTCAGACTCTTACATAGCAGCATGACTTACTTGTGATGTGACATGATCCTACCTTGCAAACTAAGAGTACAAGTCACCACCTACATCCTGGAAGCAGGATACTGTCAGAACTATCCTTCCTGGCTCATAGGTAAATTAGCAAAATGGAGGGATTTCTACAGTGATGAGCGAGAAGATATGGCTTGGATAGTGGCCATGGAAATCTCTTTTCCTCTTCTGCCTTTACAACCCAAAGAAATTCTTTTGAACTGGGGATGTTTCTTTTTTTTTCTTTCTATAATATATGGACTATGTTTTGCCATTGCTATCTTTTTTAGACAACAAATATGCATAGAAGCAATCACAAGATGGAGGAGAATCATTCATTTTTTTCAGTGTTGTATAGAGTCTTGATTATGTTTCATAAAAGGGCTTGCAGGAAAGGGATATTGATAGCATAATGTTAATTTATTATAACTCTGAAACATGGCAAGTCTCAATGAACCAGAAAGCACTGGACCTCAGATGCAGCCAGGATGCATACAACCCCTCCTCTCCCAGTGCATTAGTCTTTCCCACTGGGCTCAGAGGAGCATCAACATTCAGCATAGGATAGCTTCCACTAACAGAAAATTGAGCTACGGTATAACTCAAAGCAAAAATCTACTTGTCATCCATGGGGAAGTATAGGAGGTACCTTGGGGAGAATTAGAGGGAGAAAAAGTTGTACACATGGCCTTGGAAATTCTCTCTGTAAATTCAAGTGGCTGTAGCTGTTTGCTTGCTTTAGTGCTGGATTAATTTTTCTGTTGATGTTTTCCATTGCTTCATCACCTCTAGTGTGCCTGCCCCCTGAGGTTATAGAACTTTGTGGAGTGTAACTTGAGTTACTTATGAAACTCTTTTACCTGCCATTGTGTTTCACCAGTTATGAGGCTGTGGCTACACTGGTTTTCAAATGTGATGAGCTTGGTCACAGGCTCTGGGTGATCTACCATCGTGATTGGGTCCACATGGGGTTTTCAGGTAAAATGAAGCAAGGATGCTTAATTTTTATTCCTGCTTCTGAATCTTCAAAAAAATAAAATTATTGATGGCTCATCTATTTTGGCAACAGAAAAGTTATTTCTGAGCACCAGGTAAAAAGACACATATAAAAACCACACAGTCCCTAGTCTTGTCCTTTATTATCCCTGATTTTCTCATTGAGTTATCTTATTTTTACTTTTAATTCACAGTATGTTATTTTTTAACATCTTAAATTTTGAAATAAAATAAGATATAAATGCAAAAACTGAAAAAAAAAAAGCTTACCAGAATTTCCTTTAAGGCCATATTCATAGTGATGTGAAGAACTTCCACTAAGCTCCACCTCTTGAATTTTTCACATCACCCAACAGTACCAAACTGGACCCAAGGCTTGACACGAAGGCCATTAGAAACATTAAATATTCAACATATAACAGGGCTCAACATAATAATTAATATAGTCAACTAATGGCAGTTGAGAGAAGGAGAATTACTTTTCCCAGGGATAAAGGCATTAATCGGTTACACAGCACTATATAAGTCAGCCCTGAAGTTATATACATATAAGTAATACCAAATGGATTCAGCAGTTCAGCAGGTTCTATTTATATATTTATATATATGTGTGTAAGTATGTATTTATAATGTGTATGTATGTGTGTTTATGTATGTGGCCATACTGATTAATTAAATGAGACCTTGAATTTGAGAGAGATAGAGGGAGCCAATGAAAAGTGTTGTAGGGAAGAAAGAAGGAGGGTTATGTAATTATATTTTAATTTAAATAAATGATGTTTGAAGATAAAATGAATAAAAAATGTTATTTGTAATAAGAATTAACTACATTAAGAGAGTTCAGTGAAATGGAAAACAATTAAAGCAATATATTTATTTAATATGCTTATTTAAGCAATACATTTGATACTGTCATTACATATCTGTAAAACAAATGAGACACTTGAGCAAAAACACATAATTTGCTGTTACCGATGGTTAAAAATACACTGGATTACCAGTTACTGATGGGAGAATGAAAGTTTTCATTACATATTTTTTAATCTTAAAATAATAACTAACAAATAACTTTATTGTATGATATTATAAAGCATTTAACAGATTCCAAAGAGCCTAAGGGTAAATGTCTCATTTGGTCCTTGTAACAGCATTGTGATGGAGGTGGGAACAGTAGGATCATCATTCTTTAACTAGACATGAACATCCAAAGGAGGAGTGGCCTACCTTCTAACATTGGGATGCTTATTTGTATTTCATGGATAAGGAACTTTAGAATTATGAGCATCATGACAGAAAAGAATCATGTAGAATCAAGCACATTGCCACTGTAAAAACATTGGATGAATGTAGCAAGATAATGAGAAATTAAAATAGTCATAAATCTATACAGTAAACTAGATTTATTAATTTCATTATTTATTTCATTTTGTATTATAAATGTATTTTTGTAATTGTCTTGCCATTATTTGACTGAGAGCACAGATGGCCTTAGCCAGTATGGCTATGAAAAATGTATCATCTACTCATGAAAGTGGAGATATGGCCATGCCGATACTATGTAGATCAGTACTTATAAGTTCACAAAAATTATAGACATTTAACTTGAAGGAAGCTAACATGTAAAAAGACTGCATATCTGCAAAGAAAGCTGTAGGCCAGTGAGAAGATAGCCTAAGTAAGCACCATTTTTAAATATGAAAATGAAAATCCCTTTAAAACATAAAGCTGGAACAAACCAAAGAAACAGCATCATGAAAAAAGACAATATGATTGAGTGACTGGTGTTCTGTAAGCAGATCCAAACTTGCTAAAGTCAAGGCAGAAATTTTAATTGTTTGCCTGAAAACTTACTAGATGATAGGCAAATGTATATTTTGTATTGAACATCTATGTATAGAGCCTATCAAAACTGGGAAAGACATACAGGTTATATATAGATACATATTTAAGTAATATTTTTCAATTTCAATATTTTTAGTGACTTCTTTGGCATCAGTCAAACTCTTATCCTTTTTAAAGATTTAATTTGGGTTTTATAATTATTATCAACTTTAAGTCATTAGATTCAGGACTGAAGAGACGGCTCAATACTTAAGAATGGGCACTGCTCTTGAGGAAGACTTGGTTTCTAGCAAGAAAAGCTCACAGACACTTGGAACTACAGGTTCATGGGATTTATTGCCTTCTTGCCTCTGAGAGCATCCACATGCACCTGTTCATATACAGACACACAAATGTACATACATGTATAAATAAATGAAAACCTTAAAAAAACTTTGTTTTTTAAACAAAATGAGTTTTATCAGATTTTTGCTAGATTAAAGAATTTTGATATTCAAAACATATGCACATGAAGTTATCATGTGACACACGAATACTAGATTTAAAAGATTTCCAGTTAAAATAAAGTGTGCTTAGTTTCCAAAAGAATATTTTTGCTGTGTTAGAAATTTCTAAAAGGAACTAGAGGTTTCAAAATTTAGAGTTACTCTTGTTGGGTTTTTGCATTTAGGTTTATGATGGTGTAGGACTTTTCACTACTCCTGACACAAGCTTTTGTTCTGCTCTCCGACCCACACTTTGAGACACCATCTTCTGCGAAATTCTCAGGAATGCATATTTAAAGGACTAAATGTGTCCTGCAGCGCTGGGTGCACCAATTCCCATGACCTCTCAGCGCCTTCCTGTTGATAATCACGATAGGTAAATAAACAGGCTACACCTTTTCTCCATTCTTTCAATATTAGTATTTTACTCATGCCATTCCACGTGGTTAGGACCAGTGATGTTCTGTGAAACTAAGGTAAAGTTAAAAAGGAAAAAAAAAAGCAACGTTTAAAAAGCAAGATTTGTTCTGACAACACTGAGAGCTCGTGACCTGGCCCATAGTTGGCAGCGCAAAGTGGTTGTGTGGGAATGCTCTGCTTGCTTCTTGAGCAGCGCGACTAGAGCATGTGAACAGCTAACTGCATTGAGATGGAGATCAAAGCTTGCCAAGTGGTACTGTAAAAATAAGTGGAGGAGAAGTGAGTCTAAACAGAACGAAAAGAAAACCAGACAGAACAAAGGAAAAATAAAACAATGACGTTACTGTGAGGTCTATTACAGGGCCAATTGTTTTTTCCTGAAGCAGAAATTTCGGACTTTGAATAGTTTCAAGGGAGATCAGAATATGAGAGCCAGACTAAAAATGGAGGCAAAAGTTTAGCAAATTAAAGAACATGATGTAAGAATGAAAATAAGCACAACTTTAGAGTGTTAGCTGACTTTGGTGCATGATAACTTGTTAGTTTACATTCCCATTATTAATAATGAATATTATAGTGGTTTACACTTAGAGAAGAATTTTATAGACTTATAACGTTTTATAAGTCAGAAACTACAATTATTTAGTATTTGTTGATAATTGGAAACCTGAGGCTCACATTTCACCCAAGGAGAGACTGCAGGCCCGGGTAATACTCAGTTTGCAGGCAGATGAGAAAGCTCAGTGAACTCTTCACAGACTCCTGAGCAAGGAACATTGGGAAATAACACATACATGGCATTTTATGCTACTTAAGTTTGTGGGAGGTTTAGAAAATTAGAAACCTAGCATGCACTGATTCTTAAAGCATGGCATCCTACGAAGTATCTTAGAAATAGTACGTAAGTGATTTTGAAGTAAACGAATGTAAGAAACTGCTGCAGTGATACAACACTGCCCTCCAACCCACTCATCGGGCACTAACTTTAACATATTGGACGTTTTCCAGAGAGCATGTTTGGTTTCCATCTCAAGGTAAGCTGCAACTGGACTCCTTCCTGGGATGCTTCCCTTTGCTTTGTTTATGATATTTCCTTTGGATTTGGGGAAGGAAAGAAGAAAAGTCACTAAATAATTCCAATTTGGGATTAAAATGTGTCATCATATTTTTGACAGTGGTAATCATACAGTGATTTTTAGGGGCATCTAAACTTTGCATTTGGCATTTGGTACTAGTAAAGTGTGCTGTAGAATGCTGCATTTTCAAATGCTGTATGTGAAATCCTACAGCTAATGGGACCCTCTGATAAAAAACTGAAGCTTTTCTTCTGAGCCCAGGAAAATGTATGCTCACTCTTGCCATCTATATTCAACACAAGATTGCCACGTTTACCAGAATATTTTAATGCATTAGAATAGAAAAGTAAAGAATAAAATTGTTATGAACATTTGATGCTGTATATACACTTATATGCACATATGTACATTTATATGATAATTTTATTTGAAAGCAATTCTAAAGACTATTAGGAAACTATTAAAATTAATAAAATGTATCAAAGTTATAGCATACAAAAATCAATGCACATAAACCAGCTACATCACTCTTCATTGAGACCAAATTATCTGATAAAGAAATTAGGGACAATAAACACTCTCATTATAACACAAGAATGCAAAAGCAAGAAAAGCCTAGGAAAACCGAATGCTCACATTTCTCTAATCACAGGAAAACTTTTACAAAACTTGCCTTCACTGAAAACCTTTCCTTTCAAACAACCCATTCCATTGCACCACAATATAGCTTGTTACCCCCCCCCCACCACCACCACCTTGTGAAGTTTCTGTAATTGAACTTTCTTTGTATTTGTTTTCAGTTGTCAAATCCAATGAACAATTTCTTCATTAATGCCATAACACTGGGCTCTTTGACACCACCTACTGCCCCTAGAGACTGCCTCCTCCTTTAGTTTTTGAGAAGCCAAATACCCCAAACTTCAGCCGTGTCTAGGCCAGTCTTGCTCCACTTTTAGATGTCACTTTTGTCAGGATTTCTAGCTTTGACTTCTTTTCCCTCCTTTCATAGATCCATCCTACAGGGAAAGCATCTATCTACTTTGCCTTGTAATGTTCCTGATCATCAATGGCCTCTGTTGTTCAGCACCACAGACATTTTCTAACAGAAGTCAGGATTTACTCCGTGCCCCCACAAACATGTATCTGGATCATGTTCAGTGTGGCTTAAAGATATATATTCAATGAATCTTCTGTTTTGGGGTGCTTGATAATGAAATTGCTTCTTGCATCATAGATGTTTCTTTCAGAGCAATAAGCAATAGTAATGAGTCTTCCCTGAACAGTGAAGAATGTGTTAAAAATGTGCCCATAATTATTCTTTTTTTTTTAACTCTTATATAGAAAACATTCAAGTGGGTTGGCTCACTTACAGTTTCAGACTAAAGTTCATTATTGTCATGATGGAGAGCATGGATATGTGCAGGCAGACATGGTGCTGGATACCACCAAGTGTCTGAGTCAACTTGCCATTGCCTACAAGATGTAGGACTCTCAGTTCCATATTTATTCTTAGGAAGCAGTTTTAGATAAAATTATTAATTAAGTAATTTAATTGTCTTTAAACTCATTTGTTTTTAGTGATTATGTTCATTAGTTTTATGATAACTTGACATAAACTAGTATCATTTGGAAGGAAGGAAAATTAACTGAGGAAATATTCCCACAAGACTGGTCTATAGGTAAGTCTAGGAAGCAATTTCTCAATTAATGATGGATCTTAGAGGCCCCAAGACAATGGGTAGTGCCACCCTTCAGCTGCTGGTCCTCAGTGATATAAGGAAACAGACTGAACAAGCCATGAGAAACCAACACCAGAAAGATGCACTCCTCCATGGTTTCTGCATCAGTTCCTGCTTCCTTGTACCTACCTTAAGTCCCTATCCTGACTTCCCTTCAAGATGGTCTAGCCCTTTTCTCCTCAAGTTGCTATGCATTGTGATGTTGTACCACCACATTACAAAACCCTAAGACATTGTTCCAATCTCCAAAATCATAGTGGCCTCAAATTATCCCTTAACCCATAGAATATAATTCCAAGGAGGCTGAGTAGCTAGTTATGATCAACCAATTTATTGCTGCATTATGAACCACTCAAATGTAAATACTTTATAGTTTTCGTGATCATCTATCTGAGATTTTCTGTAGACTTACTATATCCATATTTGAGTTACCTCCACACCATAGTTAGATCAAATCTGGCCCTACTTAGTTCTAAGACTCCTTCAGCCAGTAGGCTGACAGATATAGCTGGATTAATGACAATTGGTTGTAGCTTCAGGAATATATAGACTGCTACAAGAATGCAGGGGAAGAGAAAGGAAAACAATGTCAGTGAGGGAAACCATTTGCAAAAGAGGTGGCATTAATCTAGACAATTGAAAGAGCAGAAAGGAAAAGGAACCAATCAGAGATTAAGGGGATGACATTATAATTAGTAACCTAAGATATAATACATTTTCCAACAGCCGAAAATTCTATGCTAGCTAAGAGAGAGTGCAAACTGGAGTTTTAATAGAGAAGGCACAGAAACTGCAATCTCAACTTACTGAAGTGATTTCTAGGGAACTTTTCAAAAAGAAAGTAAGCCCTTCTAGCATTGAGATGGATTCTGTTAGATGTGTAAAGCACATTAAATTAAAGGACATTCAATGGCAGACTAGCTGCCGGGGGCCTGAATAAATTTAGCCTACGTGTTTGGTTTTTCCTGATTTTTAGCAATGTGAACTAATATAGCTTGGTGTAGGCCAATTTCACATGAAAATCCAAGTTTTTAGTAATGTTATACCCTATTTCTATGCAGAGAGAGTTTTCCTGTCTGAGTGGCTGTTCTGTTAAAGGAGCTTCGGACTTTTCAGGCAAGTCCAGACCTAACAGTGCCATGTTGCCTTTTGACTCAAGGAAGTCTGTTAGTTCCTATTTCCCATGGAGTACTGGTGTCCTACGAGAGAAAAAGATCCTGTTTCTTTGCTGTGCATATATAGTTTTAATTTCACCAACATCATTTATTAGAGGATACATGTGTACAATGCATCCATGTTCTTAAGAAATGGAGAAATGAAAGATACACAAAAAGAAAAATATGCTTCATGAAAGAAAAGAGAAAGAATATTTGTGAGGACTATTTTTCTGTGCAATATACAAGTGAGAAACCATGCTGTGCTAGGAGACGTGCATAGTAAGAAGGTATCCTCAGGGCTTTCAAAAAGCTTTGCAACCTGAGATGCTTTCCCATGCTGCTGCTTATCTGCATAGTTCTTCGTCTGTAACATTAAGAAGTTCCAAAAGTTTGGTCACCCCAAACTGTCACTCTCAATTCCTAGTTGAAAGAATAAATGTTATTTTCTTTATGAGTGTCTTCACTATTAGAAATAAGTCATGTTAAAACTAGTGTATTCAAACAAGAGAGGAAGTCAGTTGACAGCCATTTTGGTTATGATTCTCCTACAGCATCAACATCAGTCACAGGAAATGTTGGTTTGTAAGGGAGTGTATTAAATCTAACAGTGTAAAAAGAAATACCTCACATTGGACTAAGAGTTATTTAAATATATATGAGTCAGACAGCATCAGGAAATAAGAAAGAATATGGTGTCCACTATAATTAAAAAAATTATTTAGTCTGAGACAGTCAGTGTATTCATTCATCTATAGATGTGATACCTTGTAAAATCCAATCAGAATGAACAGGGAACCTATGGGAGATGATGTATATAAATCAGGGCACTTATTTAGCCTTTTAGTATGTGTGTGTGTGTGTGTGTGTGTGTGTGTGTGTGTGTGTGTGTGTGTGATTATGCATTTATAAAGTAAACCCTAAAACTTTGAGCACTAATATATACTAATTTCCTAGTGGGAAGAAGAGAGAAAGGAAATTCTTAATTCCAGAAATGTCCCAGAACTAAATATGAAATACTGTAAAATGCTCAATCTCACAGGACTGGTGTTCATTAGTCAGTAAAAAGTGTAACTAAACTTGTATATGAGACAAAGTCCCTGAAAATAAATCCATATGGGGTCAGACATATACTTAGAATAAAGTTTGAACTTAAAAATAGTTATGGACTGTTTTTGTAATTATAAATTTAATTTGTTGATAATTTTAAAGGATCAAGTAAGTCACTGATTATCCTTTCTGTAAACAAAACCAACCTTTAGGGTAAAAACCAAGATCAAACACTAAAAATCCCAGAAAATCCCCCTCTATATTAAGAACAAAGCTCCTTGCCATTTGCAATAACGCACAGTTTGGGTATCACTATTAAGACACAGAAGCTTTGGGCATGTGTTCAGATCTCATAGTTGTGTCTACCAGAGCATTCTAGAATCCAGATATTATAAGAAATATTACTAGCATTGAAAATATGATAAAATATTCTAATAAACTGTTAAGATTATGATTAAAGTTTTCAAAATAGTTTATTGTATAACTGATTGCTTATTTGAAATTATTTTCTTAAATATTTTTATATACACTGTATTTTTACTATACTCTTTTCTCTCTCCAACTTCTCCTTCTTTGTCCCCATTTCCTACCTACCAAACTTGATGTTTTCTCTCTTTGTTTCAGAAAGAAAACACAAAAAACACCAAAAGAAAAGAACAAAACAAACAAACAAAAATATAATAAGTCAAAAACACCAAAACAAACAATATGTAAAATAGTCATAGAGTCCATTTTCTGTTGGCCAACTATTCTTGGGCCTGGGCCCTTCCCTTAAATGTGGGTAATATACCCAGAGGAATTGGAGAAAACTAATTTTCTCTTTGCCAATGAGTATCAGTTGCAGATAGGTTCTTGGGTAGAAGTGGAATTACTCCCCCTTCACCAAGCTGATATTTTATCTGATTTTAATTTATGCAGATCTTGTGCATGCTATCACAGTCTTTGAGTTTATATTGGCTATCAGCCATGTTGGTTAACTGTTTGTTTTCCATGAAAGCTCTTAGAATAATTCATACCCTGTGATCCAGATGTGATTTATGTATGAATCAGTTATTTTTGTTTTTATGTGTTTACTGTTTATTAAATAAACAAAATCAGTCTGGATTAAATCTGAGAAAAAGAAAACATTTATTGGGAAAAAATTAATCAAAGCCATTATTAACTTTCAATAATTGAAAATTTTTGACATTTCATGGTGGTGGATTTGAACTCCATGGGAATCTAGTAAATTAGCAACAAGGTATTGTTGTACTCAGTGTAATGTGTAATAGTGTTCTGGGTATTATAATTTATCTCATCAGATTTATATGCATCTTCTAAATTCACTCTGTATCTCTATCTCTGTCTCTGCTTCTCTGTCTCTCTTTCTCTCTCTCTCTGCAATGAACATAGTAGAATAAAATCTCATTAAAATATGGTCTTAAGTAGAATGCAGATTTTCCCCCTGGGAACTTTTCCTATACAAAGTAAAACTGTGACTATGTGGTAGGTGAAACATTTCATAGGACTTTAATGTTATATGGAATCATTGAATGCAGAAAGTAGCTTTGCCAAATACATTTTGTCATCTTATATAATTCCACCTAGAAGACTGTAGACTATTTAGACACATCGCATACATCTCCCTATGGTTTCATTTACTTTATATTCATTTTTTTAAATTCAGAACTTGCTAGACACATTCTTTTACAGCTAAACTTTTTCTTTTGAAGGAATTGCTTTTAATTACTAGTTTTAAAAGATGAACAAAACTCACCTAACATCAAGTCATAAAAATGTTCAGCGGGTGGTGATAACCACATGGTGGTCAACTTAATGCAAGGTGACTTGTTCCCAGGACTCTGAGTGCAATCCTGCTGAACGAAACTGCAATTCTTGTGTCAGCTCTGTCCTGTAGTGCAAATCAATCAAGTACCCTTTGAGCTCTTGTGCACATTAGAGATTCCAATGCTTCAATCCCACATGCATTTACAGAAGAGGCCGGGAGAGCAGCCACTCTCCAGTCCTGCACTCAGCCCCAGCATGATATGCAATAATGACCTGTCAGGAGAGAAGTCTTTCTACCCTCACACTGTGAAATATCCTGAGACACTTTCTTTATAAACTAAAAAAAAAAAAGAAAAAAAAAAACAGATTCAGCAGGACTCAAGGCAAGAAATCATGCCCCAACTTCAAAAGTGCCTCACAATCTTCAAAAAAAAAAAATTCTTTTTCAGGTAGTATCTTCACCTTGGTGTGTTTTCATGTGTCCTTTTAAAAAATGATAAAAATGAAAAGGATGGCCAGAAGCAGTCTCCAGGCCACAAAGCTTAGTCATCTCTTTTCAAGGCTCATGGATTAGCCATTTATCTTTTTACCTTAGAAGGGTGGTTTTCTTGATTCCAAACATTCATTGATTTAGTTTTATTTTTTTGCACATTCATAATGTAATAGCCTTTGAATGGTTAATATGTGTACATTAATTCTAGTGCTGAACTTGTCAGAATTAGTTCAAAGGGTAAAGCTAATATTAATTTATCTTTTACAGATAACTAGTTGATCTTCACTATGCTGATGAAAGATGTTTAAAATTTTTTTATGGAAAATCTGACTATGAAAAGAATCTGTCACAGGAAAATTCACATCCACTTTTTAAAATAAAACTTGTACACAAATTGGGAGCATCCTGATATTCTCTGAAACACAGCGTTCCTGTTTGGATTGCAGTGAAGAGAACTGATCCTAAGAGAGATTTTAGCATACAAGTATTTTTTTAGGGATCTGCACTCATGGAAAGAAGGCCAGAGATCAAATACTGAACAAGGGACAATCATTCTCCAGAGTGGAGTGGTCCCTAGTTGGACTCTTCAGCATTGATTTGCCACCAGATATCTTTAGTTCACTGTAGTACACTGGAATTTGGAACAGGCTGATAACTGGGCACCAAGCTCTCCTACAAGTAGAGCAGGATGAAACAATAATTTCTACCACACCCCGGTCACTAGATCCCCATTCTTGTTCTTGTTTGTTCTTGTTAGCCTTTCCTTTCCTTTCCTTCCTTCCTTCCTTGAAAATAGAAATTCTTTTAAATATAGAGATACTTGGAAACAAGATGATGCTAAGAAAATGGGAGAGATAAAATTAAGGGAATGAAACAGTCACTAATTCATCTACTGTCCTTCATATGGCATTGACTGAGGTGTCCTTTGGGTGCAACAGAACTAGTTAAACTACATGGGTATTGTGCTTTCAATATTGTTTGTGAGTGTCTCTCAGAATCCTTTGTACTGAAAGCTTGGAACCTGCTGTAGCCCTTCTGAAGAGCAGCAGAAACATTAGAAGCAAAGTAGTTATGTCATGGATACCAGCCTCGGAAGAGATCATGATACAGACTAGTTTATTTCTCAGGAGAATGGAGTGTTATAAAGAAGCTGTCTGACTCAGCCTTTTGCCCACTTCTTGTCTGGTCACAAACCTCTCTCCCTTTTGTTTTCACTCCCAGCATGATGCTATCTGCCTGCCAAATTGTGATACTACCAGAAGATGGCACCTTATTCTTGAATCTATGAGTTTCAACTCATTGATGGATGCTGACCTTTAAGAAGAATATGACTTAAAGAGCTCTATCAATTAATCATGATTGTCAACTTCATAGGACTGAGAAAACCTTAGTTAATTACTAACTGTAGGTGTATTTGTAAGTGAGTTTCTATTGGACCATGAGGTCACTAACCTAATCAAAGGTTAGTCCATTGATGAATTCAGAGTTGAATCGACTACTGAGAAGTGATGTGGCTGTCGAAGGTGAAAGAACTGGGTTGCTGGATCATACCTTTGCATGGTATATTTCAGTTCTGCCTCCTTCCTGTTAAGACTTTTTGCTTCTTGGTTGACATGAGGCAGATTTCTTTTACCATGCCCTTCTACCACAATGATTGTGCCTTGGTATGGGAATTAAAGTGGTGGATCTTGATATCTTAGACTAATGAACTACAAATTAAAATATGTTTTTTAATTTTCAATTGTTTCTTTTTGGCATCTGACTGTTGTCTGACTTTCTGGAGAAATGCAGACAAACTCTGTGCTTAGATAAAGGACTTATGACAAACTAAAGAAATGATTAAATCCAGCTTACTAACTGGTGACCTTATTGTGGTTTCATAGGAGAGTGGTAATGAAGAATTACTTAGTGAAGCATGAATGACCCAAAGGCAAGAATATCACTCAAATGCCCAACCTATTGTGGATGAGAAATGGAAGCTACACCCTGGAGAGCTATGTTGAATTTACAGGCAGATAAGGTGGTCAGAGAGTTTCGTTTTCTCAGCAATTGTTACCGTTCATGTAACTTTATGGAGACTTGGGAATTTTCTTAAATATTAGGAGCATTCCGAGACTTCCAAGTTCTGTTTTTTTTTTTTTTTCTCCAAGACTTAAGTGGAATTTTTTTTTCTGGAGCTGAGGACCGAACCCAGCGCCTTGCACTTGCTAGGCAAGCACTCTACCACTGAGCTAAATCCCCAACCCCTTAAGTGGAATGTTTTAATTTAGAGGAAATAACAATATAGCATTGTCAGAGCAGCCAAAAGTCGCATCACTATGAATTCTGTAATCGTTCCTTTATCAAGTGTCTAGGAGTAATAAATAATAATTATTGCTTTTCTGATCTCCAAGAAAGTCACTTGGAGATTTTAGACATAGCTAGAAGATATATGACCAAAAAAAAAAAAAAAAAGCCCTGCTTTAAAATTTGAAATTTGGCTATGCAATCAAAATGTATCATTCTCAGTTTTGAATATTTGAATAACTAAATTGTGGGACGGAGAGGTGGCTCAGTAGTCAGAAGCATTTGTTCCTCTGGTATAGGACAAGATTTGGTTCCCAGCACCTACTTGGTGACTCAGACACCCGTAACTCCAATTGAGGAAAATCTAACACCCTCTTTTGGCTGCCACAGGCACCAGACATGCAGGTGGCACACATACATATAATAGAGAGCAGAATATTCATATTCAAAAATAAAAATAAGCAAATCTTTAAAAAATAAGAATTAGGTTGTGGACTGTCTACAAGACTTCTTTTAGAGTTAATTCTATAGTGTATTCAAAGTTCTCTTCTTTGGTGCTAATGCTAAGTAATTGTTGAAATAAGCTTTAATAATAGAACCAATGAATGTACTGTCTTTTGCAAATTTAAAATTCATACTAAAAATTTGATTATAAAATTTGAGAGAAGAAATAAAACAAGAATAACAAATGCAAGACAAAACCCCAAAATAAGGCTCTTTCCAAACAGTTCAAATGGAGATTTAAGTACAGTACACCCCAGTAATTAATCTGAGTCTCATATTTGACAACTTTCCATATGTTAAATACAATGCTTGTTAAAAATCAGCATAAAGCATATATTTATTCATCTTAAGAGCCTAATTTACACAGTAATGTCACTGAGAATCCACAACATGGCATCTATAAATTTGAACGTCTGGAAAGCAAGTGATGGAAACAAGTTTGCTCTCTGAAACTGTGAGAAACAGGGATCCTATGATGTAATCTAGTACAAAGCCCAAGAAAAGATGGAATGTCCCGGGTGTCGAAGTGAGGCAAGAGAAAGCAATGCATATCTCCTTGCTGTGTCTTGCCATATCCTATGCAGGCTTTAGCAGGTAAAACAGTGCCCATCATCAATGGGTAGGATAAGTTGCTTTACTGAGCACTCAGCTTCAGACACTAGTCTTATATAGAAACATGTCCCTAGATAAACTCAGAAGAAATGCTTAGCTGGGATGCATGTTGGCATACAAAACTCATAATCACACGATGCAAACAGAACTCCTCCCCCATACTCTTTGAAGACATAAATCTATAACTTCAGAAACTTAATAGGTATTCATTATTTTACATTGGCTTTTTCCTTTCAGCAAGACAACTTTAACCCACTGTAATTTATCCTTGTTAATAACCATACTGATTCTGATCCATTGCATCCTTAATGCACATCTCCTTGAAACGAGCATATGGCAGTTGGTGTTGAGAACAGAAAGCAAATTAGAAGTATTGCTTATGCTTAAATAATTTAGCAACATGTTATTTATCAAATAATTTACAGAAAGGCGAACTATTCAAATGGTCATTTGTATAACACAGATTAATAGAAGGAAAGTAGGTTACAACAGCCACCAGGCTGGACCTTCAGACAGACAACTGAGACTGGATAAATCAGGAAACATGGAAGATGAATGTCATTTTACAAGGAAAGAATATATTGAGGGCTCTAAAAGATATTGCTCCTGGAACATATATGCAGAGTGGGAATGCTGGCCGTGACAGAGCAGAGATGTGCCTGGTAGCTCTCAAGCAAAATTAAAATAGTGTCCTTGCCTCGGGTTGGAAAACACCACTCTAATGAATAAATGGTGGTAGTCATAGATTTTCTGTTTGAAGAAACGATGGATGTATTACTCAATAAGCAGCCTGTCTATAGAAAAATTCTGGTTTCTTATCACATATCCTCCATATGGGGATGCAGACATTTGCATAGAAATGAATTGATTTGAGAAAGGGCAGAAAAGGGGAAGCAACTGACGGAGTTGATGGAGCAGGCAAGAAAGTGCAGAGGGAAATATCCTCATGGATCTGTTTAATACGACTCAATTCTACAAATGGTATAGAGCACCCATCATAACTTAACTCATGTGAAGCCTCACATTCATGTGGTTTTCAACAAGGATGAAGAAATATGACTTTTTAAAGAGGAGTAATTACTGTTTTGTATTTATAAATCATTCATTTACACACATTCTAGGAAACAAAGCTTAAAATAAAAGTAGACAATTCTCCTACGCAGAATTTGAATGGGATTTTACTTGTATTTGGTTTCTTATGCTTTTAAATATATTATTAATTTCCCACAAAATTGTTTGAAGGGTATGTAGCTTTTTATGTTTTTTTATGTTAGCCTATATAATTGGAAGCAAATCTATGTGGATTAGAGAATTATATTTTACTCAAGAAATTGTTCTAGCCCATTCTCATTTATTCATTATAAATAAATAGATAGATGATAGATAAATAGATAAATAAATGCTTTTTAAATAAAACAAACATACATATATGTATATATAAATGTTTAATGTCTTGAAGAAAACAACTGTTTTAATAAGTGTTTAAAAAAATAAACAACTACAGACTTATTGTTCTAAAATATGCATTATGTATTATCAGATGTTAAACATTTATCAAAATATCTTTCTCTTTTTTTCCTCTAATACTTGATATTGAGTACACAGATCTCCAAATATGTTAGGCAAGTGTTCTCCAACTGAACTATATTTCCTTTCAAACAGATTTAAGAATCAGTTTTGAGAAAAACACTCTCAGGTGCTAAAATTCTACATAATGCAACATTAGTTGCACAGAAAAATGGTGTTAATGCAATCAAATTCTAAATTCAACATCATTTCCTCTGTTAATATTTCCTGCACAGTGAAAGCCACTATAATGCCTACTTCATTTTTCTCCCCGGACTTGACTAACAAATATGTTGAGTAGTACTTTTCCCCTAAAATCATTTTATTCATAGTTCTTCTTTTAATGATCCCTTATATACTTCTAAAACTTTAAATGGGGTTTATATATCAATGATTAAGAACCAGGCTTTGGAATCAGATACATTTGGACTCCATGTTTTTTCACTATACTGAGGTATAGCATTAAACAGTTACTTTGCTTCTGTATGTTGATTTCAATACCTCAACTAAGGTCAATATCAACTTCTCAGGTATACTAAAATTAAATACTATAATGCTTTTTAGAATTGGACAATGTAACTAAGAAAAACAATATGGTGTTATAATGACATATTTAAGGATTCATATTTTAGTGTGTATATAAACTTAATAATTATGATGTAGAGACTGTCAGTTAAAACTCAGGACTGTTACCTTATGGGACAGTCTAGATTTATATGGACAGCTGAGCAGTATAACTTACCAGGCACTGATTGTGAAAGATTAACTGTGGAAGAAACCTGACATGAAACACTGTACCTTCAATCTGAGAGAAAACAAAACAAAACAAAACAAAACAAAAACCCTTCTTTCCTTAATTTCCTTTTGTCAGGTATTAGGCAAAGAAATGGAAAAGGAACTCATCCAGGAGGAGACAGAGTCCTAATCTTCACCCCACCTCACCACTCCTGTAAATCAGCTTTTTTTTTCTTTTTCTTTTTTATAGAGGAGAGCGCAAACGCAGTCCCCCACTACCACAAATTATGCAGTTGAGTTTCCCGCATTTGGGGAAATCGCAGCGGTCAGCACATCCGGAGTGCAATGGATAAGCCTCGCCCTGGGAAAACCACCTTCATGATCATGCTATCTCCCCT
This sequence comes from Peromyscus maniculatus bairdii, assembly GCF_049852395.1. Taxonomy (NCBI): domain Eukaryota; kingdom Metazoa; phylum Chordata; class Mammalia; order Rodentia; family Cricetidae; genus Peromyscus; species Peromyscus maniculatus. Next base: position 93,239,436 of record NC_134857.1, on the reverse strand, counting down.
GCCAGGTAAGTATGTAAATTAGCTTTTAAGAGGAGTTTTCCATGTCATTAATAGTTCTGAACTCTTTTCCTTTGCTCCCCTATTTCATACTTTTTTTTTGGTTCTCTTTACAATGCTTTTTCTTTTCCTTTAAATTTGATAGCTTAATCCCAGTGCAACATTAATAGGAGTTGGGGTATCTATATCGCACTATTGAGAGATGTTCTGATCACAAGCACTCTACTCTCCTAATGCCTTGCTTCCTTTTAAATGGACATCTGAAGACAAGTCACCTTCCAAGGTGCCTTTCATATGATGCCACTGTACTCACTTGCTCTGGAGAATGCAACAATAGGATCTATCTCTGACTTGTTTGGTTAGCTACTCACCTTGCCTTTTCTGCAAGTTTTGAGTCCACGAGTCATTTTCTTTGGAATACCTCTGTTTTGCAAATTGGTAGAGTCTGATAGCTGTTATTTAAGATACATACTCTTTGCTAAAGCATTTGAGTGACCAGCTTAGAGTTTCACTATGGTGAGGAGCTAAGTCTTATCACAGCACCTAATATATAGCTGCAGTATTTTTTTTTCGTTACTTCATATCCAGATATTTGTCTTTGGGGAAACCTGGGTGATTTTTCTCTTACAGGTAAAGCTTTATTTTCAGAAGCTGTCCTGACCCACAATTTTATGTCTTGCAACTAACTAGTTGTAAGAATAGGTTAGAGCGCAACAGTGTCCCATGTGTTCCTGGTGATGGAGTTGGGCAACACCAGAGTGGAAGCCTTCCTCTTATCTGGTGGCAGTCTCATACAGAGCTTCACACCCTCCTGCTTGCCTCCCTCAGTATTCCAGTTTCCCATGTTTAATTCTAACATTCCTTTTAGTCCCAATATTTGCTCTTACTGAATCATAAGGAGGTAATAAAGGTTGAATAAAGTCTTTAGAGTGGACCCTTTTATCCATTAAGCTAATGTCTTTATTACAAACCGGGTCACCAAAAGTATATTATGTCACAGAGGACCCACTGTAAAGACAGTCTTCTGCAGAATTGGAAGAAACCCTTCACCAGAAACCATCTCTTCTGGAACCTTGATTTGGGGCCTGCTGCCTCTAGAATGAAAGATCATAAATTTCTGTTGCTTAAGCCATTCAGCATCTGCTACCCTGAGAAGAATATTATTCTGTTGGGTTGTCTGTAGTTTTATAATATTTTTCACCATTAATGCTTTTGCCTTATCAAAATAGCACATATTAGCCTGACAAGCCACAGAAACTTAACTTATTTTGTTGACTTGAGTCTAAAACTTCAACATCAATGTGTTTGGATGAGGTATTTTTTATTTGCCTTTTTTTCTTCTCTTTCTTTCTTTCTTCTTTCTTTCTTTTTTTTTTTTCCAGACAGCCATCTCCTCAGTATCCTCAGGAGGGCTTTCTCAGGTTACTTATGATCTCTGTTGTATCTTTGTTCTAATCTAATTTTACAAGGAGTCCAGTTAGATTATATTAGATCCTCATTTTAATTTAATCCCTTCTTTTAGAAGACTAGTTCTACAGAGTCACATTGAAGGTTAAGATTTCAGCATTTTTGTTGCTGTTATTATTTTAACTGACATCACTATTCATTCTGAGATTCACAAGTGTCTCATATGGTTTCTTAGCTAAAGATTCCATTCCTTTTAGTGTTAAATCTTTTATGTTTAAAAGTAGTGTTTATTCTATTTCATACACTCAATGTTCTGGAACTCATTTTGGACAGAAATTTGGATTTCTGAGTCTATGCATTACTTTGGTATTCTCATAGAATTCCTTGATTAATTTCTAGCCCTGTTCTTTATATTTCTTCTGGGCCCATACTTCTTGTAGGGCACTGGTTTCTATTTGAACTGTCAAACCTTAGAAAGAATATGTCTTTATTGGTGCAACTTTTTATGCAAACATTTTTTTAATGCATCAAGTATTTTTTGTTTTAACTCATTGTTTTATCTTGCATCGTTGACTCTGCTTCTATCCCATTGAATCATAGGGGCAATGTTTTCCAGTAGATTTTTCTTATATATTGCTTCAATTCAGATCAGATCCATGTAGTATCCATTTTTCAGTTATTCTTCAAATTCAGAAAAAAAAATTACATTTAAAAATTTTTTTTGCTTACTATGTATTATTTACCATTATATTTGAATAGGTAGGTCTAGAATATATAATAATATATTATTATATATAAAACCATACATAAAATATTTTATGTCATGAATTGTTAAATTAAGTGAGCATAGTGCAACTTTTATGCACTCTGTGATTGTGATCCTATCTCTATGACTCTGGAATATTGTTTATGTTTATCTCATGCTTTCTACTTAGTGAATTTATTTGTGTTTCATGGTGAGTTATTTTTAGACATGTCTTCATTTATTAAACCTGTCTGTTTCTGTTCTTATTATATTCTTTTTTGTTTGTTTGTTTTAGTTTGGTTTGGTTTTTTGAGACAGGCTTTCTCTGTGTTACAGCCTTAGCTGTCCTGAAACTTGCTTCAGAGATCAGCCTGGCCTTGAACTCACAGAGATCTTTCTGCCTTTTCTTCCTGAGTGCTGCGATTAAAGGCGTTCACCACTACACCCAGCATTTTTTTTAAATTTACTTATTTTATGTATATAAGTATTTTATTCATATATGTCTGTGTACCACATTCATGCCAGGTGCCCAGGTAGGTGAAAAGAGGGTGCTGGAAACCAAGTAACTGGTTGTGATTTGCATATGGGTGCTGGGATTTGAACCCATGTTCTCTGGAAGAGCAGCTGCTGCTGTATGGAATATCATTCAGACACACACACACCTTTAGGGCCTTTCTGTCATCTCTATATCTTTATTTTTCCATATATATATATATATATATATATATATATATATATATATATGCAAAACCTTTGAAACAACATAAAAATTACAATATGGTTACTTTCCATTTTTCCAGTGAATGATTATAATGCATGCAGGGAAAAAGCAAAGTTTCTCATTTCCCTTACATGATTAAACATTTTACTTATTACAGGTGAAAAGCAAATTATCCCTCAAGAATGCACATGCATTCATGTCCAAGCAACTTATTATAGAGTAACAAAGTGTAAGCAAGCAAGATATTTTTCTCAGCTAGTTCTTTTGCTGTCAGGCTGCATTTTGCAGCTACAAAGAAAGGACCAATCATTTTATTTATCTCAACAGGAAATCTTACAAAAAATCTTAAAGGAATCACAAATCTAAAGTTTTATATGTGAAAAATAACCCGCCATTTCTGCTTTAAGTCCTCGGGGTACATACCCACTCATCAACAGGTTTTTATTAAATCATATTAGGAAGCAGAGGGCAGAAATGGGTACAAGGAATTAATCATCACCCTTGATCTCCAACTCATCCTAGTCAGAGATGTATGTCAGCCAGCAAAAGCCAGGCTGCCGTTGTTTTTGCTCCCTGACCTCAATGAGTACCTGGCTCAACTATTGAACGTGAGTCTCTCTATGCTTTAAATTGTTCCCCATGCTTTTCTACCTCAAAGCCATTAACAAAAACAACTTATCCTAACTTTAAGTCATTATTTAAAGCTTTGTCCTAGCTAAGATGCACACTGTGAACACATCCCCCAACATTAGAATTTTAAAAAAATGTGAGCCTTCAGCTTTCATTCAGCACCCTATGATATACCTATGTGTGTACGTTTTTAATATAAATACTCTATATTTTATATGCATTTAACCCTTCAACAAATATTTAATGTTGATGCTTTATCTACTTAGAGACCACTACATCTTTTTCAAAGGTTCATATTGTATATTCAAACAGGAAAAAGAATATTCCTTTGTAGCTAGAGTTTTCCTGCCTGGCGCATAGTCAGGACAGGACAAATCTCTGTCACCTACCAGTCCCACAGCCGCTCAGACCCAACCAAGTAAACACAGAGACTTATATTAGTTACAAACTGTATGGCCATGGCAGGCTTCTTGCTAACTGTTCTTATAGCTTAAATTAATCCATTTCTACAAATCTATACCTTGCCATGTGTCTCGTGTCTTACCAGCATCTTCACATGCTGCTTGTCATGGCGGCAGCTGGCAGTGTCTCCCTCTACCTTCCTGTTCTCTCAATTCTCCTCTCTGTTAGTCTTGCCTATATTTCCTGCCTGGCCACTGGCCAATCAGTGTTTTATTTATTGACCAATCAGAGCAATTTAACATACAGACCATCCCACAGCATTCCTTGAATTAGTAAGTAGAGATTAAAATCTAAAATGTTTATACACCTCTGTTTGTGGTGACTCTATACCCCTTTTTGCATGTTTTTTGTTGTTTTATGCCCGAAGGACAGGTAACTTTGAAGTGAAATGTATTTAGAATTGATTTGACAACTAAGTTAATTGAAATGTTACAAGACTTGGCTTTCTAATGGAAAATAATTCTGTTGAGAGTTGCATCTTCCTTTTTAAAAGAGAGATCACAAAACAAGTTATACCCACGAGGGTGGCCATTAGAGAGAAGGATGAGTGCCAGTTTGTGAAGGGCTGCTTCAGCTGTCCCTGGAGACTCACTGCCAAACACACTCAGGAAGGAAACACAGAATTAGACATCTGTATGTGTGCAGCATCCACCATGTTTGCTCTGAGCAGAGGGAACCATATGAAGCAAGACAGCAGAGGTGAAATCCAACAAGATAGCCTACTTTATTGCCATGGCAACCCAACCCTGATGAAAAGTAGAAAAACAATAAAATATCCATGGAAAAAAAGTAAAGCCGTGCCATGAATACATATGATCGGAGGAAAGGTGCACTCACAGACAAAGTTTGGCATTGTCATTTGCAGGTGATTTCTTATAACAAAGTCATGGGTAGTGCTTCTGGGAAATGCTGATTTAAAAGTAATGCATTTTTTGAATTATTCAATTCGCCCTGCTAATAAATTCAGATTTACATGTGAAAAAATATAGCTTCAGATTAAAATCTTAAGTGTTACTAAAGAGGTCTAAGCATTTACCCGCCACTTTCTCAATGTCTTCTGACAATACCTTGTCATCATACATAGGGTAGATAGCGTGTTCAATCAGTATGAGAAGTTCCGTAGTATTCTGCCACTTGATTCATTTAATGCTGCAGTTTATTTGTCTAGATAGGCTTCTCAAATTCTTCCATTATTACTAAAACATTCTCCCCTCAAAATATATGTTGACACATAGTTTAGTATAGAGAGGAAACATTTTCCTTTCCATTCAAGGTTTGACTATCATAGCTTCCTCCATCTGCATAGACATAGATAATACTGAGGTCTTCTGATGATTGTTTTTATTCAGATAAAACCTCTGGCTTTCAGCAGAAGTCTGAGAAAGCGTTTTTTTTTTTTTTCTATTCAAAATCTTTTTTATTGAAAAAGTAAAATCCACCAATTAAAATTGAGACTTGACAAATATATGCATATATGTAACAGCTACCAAAATCAATTTCTTTGCATTATTATTATACTGTTTAATCTATTAATAAATGTATGAATTACTTTATAGTGACTTTTGGTAATATTTAGAATTGAACATGTTTGTGTGCATTTGTGTGTATTTGCATGTGTATATATAGATAGAAATTACAAACTCAAAAATAGAATATTATATATCTTGTAATTATATATCTATATAAACTTTTTTGGTTCCATTTGATCTTTTCTATAAATTTGAAGGATTAATACACAAATTCATTTTAACTTGAATTCATTTTGTATTTGTTGTAATTAACTGTGTTAGAAATGAATTACTTTGTTTTTAATTCATTGAAAACATTGTCACCTAAAATCCATTAAAAATAATAATTTCACTGGATATACATCCTTATTTTATAAGTTTTTTATAGTAATTAGAGTATATTGTTTTATGATTTTACTTCCTTTATTTCTGATGAGAATTTAGCCATTAATTGCACCAATATGTAATATGATGTAGATAACACTTTTAAGATTTTTCCATTTTTTTCACTTGTAATTGATTGCTGTATACAATTATAATTCTCTTTGTGCAGATATTATTTGGTTGTTCATTGAAGTCATTGAATCTGTACATTAATATTTTCATCAAGGCTTGGGGTTAGGGTCACCAGTATACTTTAAATATTTTTTGACCTTTTATCTTCTCTTGGAACTATATAATTTCTTTATGTAAGATGTTTGGTATTTTTTTCATATAATCTCTAAATATCTGTTTAATTATCTATTTTTGAATGTTCTTACTCTATTTTGTGAATAAATAAAACTATTGTTCTAGCTCAAAACTCACTAATTATTCATTTTGATATCAAAAACTTTTAAAATTATGTATTATTAAGCAGAACTTTGATTTAAGCTATTATACTTTTTAATTTATTTCTAGTATTTAAATTAGATCTTTAAAAACTAGTTTCTGTTTCTCCACAGACATTCCTTATAGGCTTAATACTTTCCTTTGCTCATTTGATAACAAATTCCTTGGATTCTTTTAATATAGAGATCATGATTCTTTAATATTTTAAATCAAGATGTAGGCACATTTGAAATTAATTTTGAATAGCTGTGTCCCACCCCAAGTATTTGCTTAATGTTCTAATTTATTCTTCTACTTAATGAATAGTAATTTGTTGGTGATCCTATATGACAGATAACATAGTATAGTCATTCTGGATTCTATTTGCTCTTTCAAACGCTTTCTTTGTTTGGATGGTGGATTATACTTCTGAACTTATACTTAAATATTTCTTCTTTGTTGTGTGTGATCAGTTTAGTATTTACTTCTGTATCAGTTTAGTATTTACTTATTTTCTTATTTATTATTTTGACTCCTTAATGAATTTCCATTTACTTATATGTTTCAGAGACAAATAATTATTTCTTTTAGAGGACATGCTGATAACTCAAGCTCATAAATTTCCCCATGTCTCCTCTATCTGTGTGGGAAAGAAGGTTTATGCACAGAAGGGCTGCAAGTTCATATTTTCCTTGTCTTCCACTTCACTGACATCTCTGTGTTTTCCTGGATGTTCTTACTGTAGCTGCCATCCACAAATGTATGAAGAATTTATTATTGCATTTCTCCTATATCTTTCTTGTTTCCAAAGTTTTCCTTTGAATTCCCACAAGCTCTTCTGACCACCCTGATTTGTGTCTACCTTCAGCAGCAGGTAAGGCTGTGATATTTTGTCAACTAAAATGATAACATGGGAGTGCTTCCAGGCAAAGGGGAAATAACATTTTCCCACTGAGCCGACTGTCCTCAAGTTGTTGTCCAGAATTTTTTGTTTTTCCAGTGTGTTGAAATGTTTCATAAGAAGCTGACCTGTATTACATTTCTTTTTCTGCTGACATTAATTTTTCATCTTCCTCTTCAGATCAGTTGCTAAAAAGAAAAGCTCTCTTTGTCATACAAGAGGACACTTGAGTAGTTAATATCTTCATATAATCCTAATATAAAACTCTTGTATTATGATATAATTCCCAGAGGACATAATTGTTATAAGTAATCAGAATGGTTAGACATCTTGATTTTGACATCTAAGTGTTTCAAAATTTAAAGCAGGAGCATTAAAACAATAACGTTTTACATAGCCTATATGATACACTTAACATTCTGGAATATGTTTATTCAATGCAAGCATTACAGTTCTAAATACCTGAAGAAGGTTCTTCATGAAAATTTCAGTATTATTATTGAATATATATAAGAGAAAATGTATAAAATAAAATAAAACTCCAAAAATATTAATATTTTCCATCACTAAATTATCTTTTGAGATGAATGAAACTTGTCTAGGCATAAACTACTATTGGTTTTTGAAGAAAACAGAAATCATTTTTGCTGGGGGATGTCTTCCTCTATGCTGTGAATATATGTTTTTCACATTGGTTAGTAAATAACCTGCTTCTCTCTCCAATTGGACTCCTGGAGCTCTGTTGGTGTTTGGCTGTGGATCTCTAGATCTGCCACCATCAGTCATTGGAGAAAAGCTCTGTGATGACAGAGTATTCACTGATCTGAACACTGGGGTAAGCCAGTTCAGTTCAGGTTCCCTATCCACTATTTCTAGTAGTCTAAACTGGGGTCATCCTTGGGAATTCCTGGCTACTTCTCTAGTACCACGTTTCTCTCTATCCCCATGATATCTCCCTCTATTGAGGGACTCTATGAGCAAGTGCATCAGGATCATGATGGGGAAACCTGCAGAGATGACCAAACCAAACTTGTGGGAACTCATGAAAGTTGGATCAACGGCTATGGAGCCTGCATGGGACTGGACTTGGCCCTCTGCATGGCAAGACAATTGTATAGCTTGATTTGTTTGAGGGTCCCCCTGGTGGTAGAATCAAAATCCACCCCTGGTGCATGAGGGGTCTTTTTGGAGCCCACTACCTATGATGAGACACCTTGTACAGCCTTGAGGCAGGGGTAAGGGCTTGGATTTGCCTCTGTTGGATGGGCCTCCCCTGGGAGGCTTTGCCTTCTTGTGGGGAGAACGGAGGGTCAGTTGGAAGGGAAGACTAGGGGGGTGGGTGGAGGGAAGAGGGGGTTCTCTGATTGGTATGTAAAATGAAAAATAAATTCTTAATATAAAAAAGAAAAAAACCTGCTTTGGCCTATGGCAAGGTAGTTTAGAGGCAGGCAGGAAATCCAAGGAGGGAGACAAGAAAGAGAAAGGCATAGTCTGGAAAGATGCTAGCCTGCCGCCCAAGGGGCAACATGCCAGTAGACTGGTAATGGCATGGCCACATGGCAACCTGTAGATTAATAGAAATGGGTTAAGTTATAAGAGCTAGCTAGCAAGAGGCCTGCCATAGGCCATGTAATTGGTAAATAATATTAAGCCTATGAGTGATTATTTTATAAGCATTTGCAGGACCATGGTGCCGAGTGGGACCAGAGAAAACTTTTGACTACACATTTTTTTAAGAAAACACATGCACCATAGTAGGAATAGTTTTAGTCTGCTTCTATGGGGCTTTAATACAAAAATGTGCACAATACTTCACATGTAGTACTAAGTGGTATGCTAACTCTATGACATAATTCTTAGTGTCTAATCCTCACAGTGGCTCTGTGCTAACTGCCTTTGGCAGATATTCTAATTTAGACCTCTGGACACCAGGTTTGCTTTCCTGTCATGCATTGTCAAATTTTGAGACAGGAAAATCCTATATGCCTAGCTTTTCATTTTTGTGCATTGGAGATAATTTGACTTACTAACAATATTCCTGACATCTTTATTAGTTACTAGTTTCATTGCTATAATTTAAGAGAGGAAGCATTTACTCTGGTTTATGGTTTGAGAGGCTTCTTCCATCATGGCAGGAAAGACATGGGAGCTGGTTGTAGCTAGAGTTTACCTGCCTTGCCCACAGTCAGGACAAATCTTTGTCACCCGCCAGTCCCACAGCTGCTCAGACCCAACCAAGTAAACACAGAGAGTTATATTGGTTACAAACTGTATGGCTGTGGCAGGCTTCTTGCTAACTGTTCTTATAGCTTAAATTAATTCATTTCCACAAATCTATAGCTTGCCACGTGTCTCATGGCTTACCGGCATCTTCACATGCTGCTTGTCATGGTGGCGGCTGGCAGTGACTCCTTCCGCCTTCCTGTTCTTTCTTTTCTCCTCTCTGTTAGTCCTGCCTATACTTCCTGCCTAGCCACAATCAGTGTTTTATTTATTGACCAATCAGAGCAATTTGACATACAGACCATCCCACAGCAGCTGGCCAGGGAGCCAGGGTGACAGAAACAGGAGGCTAGCTGGTCACATTCCATCCTCAGTCATGAAACATCGATAAAAACTAGTACTCAGCCAACTTCCTTGTTTTTATTCAGGTCATCAGTTATAACTCTTCTCAACTCAACTTATCTCATCGAGACTATCCTTCACAGACATGCCCGTACATATTTCTTCAAAGTGGTTTTAGTTTCTGTCAAGGTGGTTATTAACATAAACCATTGCAATTCTATCCCTTGTCAACCTGACACTCAACATTATCATTTTTAAATCATAAATTGCTATGCCTTTTTTCTTATAGACATTTTGGCACAAAATGTGTTCATTCTACCTTCCAAAGTTCTCTTAGTCATTAACAATTCCAAGATCATTCAAGATTGTAAGTGCAAATTTTTTTCCTGAGATTTAGGCAGCCTTTTACCGTGAGCTCCTTTACAATAAAAGTAATGTTCCATAATTTTTGTATGAAATGGCACACAGAATAAACTTTCTCATTTCAAAAGGGAGAAATGAGAGTATAACAAGGAAAGATCTGATGAAAACAAACCAACAACAACAAAAATAAAACCAGCAGGCCAATAGGATAAATCCTGAACCTCATATGTAGCACCCGAGGCTCCAAATGGAACCACCTAGTCTCCAAAGGGCTTAAGTAGTCTCATTATCTATGTCTGCTGCCTGCAACATACATAGTCTCTTGCACCATTTTATGACTGTAGCTTCTTCAGCAGGCCCTACATAGACCTAATATTGCTAACATCCTGAGATGCGTATTGCATATAACTTGCTTCACCATCACGGGTTTATACAGGAATCCCTCAGAGCCTCCTTGCAGCTGCGATAACACTGTGACACCATTGGCGAGGCCCAGTAGCTCTTTTATACCAAGAAGTATGTTTCTCTAAAATCAGTATTGTATGCTTCATCTATGCTAAATTAGTGCCATGTGAGCAATGCTGTCCAGTTCTACTGTGAGTTCTGGATGCATCCTGTCCTCATTGGACCACAATTAACAAACTCTTGTGTGCTAACCCTAGAGAAACACTTCCCTAGGAAGTTACTTTCCAGAAGCAGAGAACTACTTTGGTATGGTGAGTTTAGACTGTCTCATTTCAAGTGAATTTGCATTTTCATAAATTATTAACTTCGGTGGTTTAGAGTCACACTTTTAAGGAACTGTTCTTTTGTATTTTTTACATGTTTTGTGTGTACCCCTCCCCCCTCTCTGTGTGTGTGTGTGTGTGTGTGTGTGTGTGTGTGTGTGTGTGTGTGTGTATGTAACGTGCATGTGCCATGGTAAAAGTGTGGAGGTTAAAGGACAGCTTATAGGAATCAGTTATCTCCTTTCACCACACCAGTTTTTGGACCTCACTGAGTTTTAGTAGCAAGTGCCTTTATCTGCAGAGCCTGCTTACCTACCTTAGGGAACTTGACTTATTTTTCTCAATTCAGAGTAGCTTTCTCACTAGCAATATCCTCATCTCTAGCATCTACCTTAGCTACAAGTTTAAACTTGCTAGGGATGTTTTCCTCAACAAAGATGCATACACACACACACACACACACACACACAGTGTGTGTGTGTGTGTGTGTGTGTGTGTGTGTGTGTTCATACAATAACAATCAGTGAAAACAGAGGCCATGAATTTGAAGGAAAAGGGAAGCATATGGAAGGGTTTGGAGGGAGGAATGGGAAGGGATAAATGTTTTAATTAAATAAGAATCTCAAAAATAAAAAAATATATAAAAAATGGTCAGTAATAACAATTACAAAAACTTAAAGCTCTCAGGCTTTGAAATTCCCTCCATCAAAGATATAAAACTTTTACCTTAAATTCAGTCTCACTCAAGTTCTCAGAGCACTGGCAAACTCCAGACAGATTCTTTAAGACACTGCTACATGAGTGGCTCTTGTCCAGTTCCCAATCGAGTACTCATGAGCTTGGCCTCTACATTCTGCATTTCACTCAGGCTTCTTGTCCTTCAAACCCCATCCCAAAAAGGCCAATTAAACGATACTCACAGCATTTGATAGCCTTTCTATCTCAAACTTCTCAATGCCTCCATATTTCTCCTGCAAATGAATTATAAACATCTCTGACCCAATAGTCAAGATTATCTCATCAATGGCTCCAGTTGTCTACCAGCTTTTTATATTCTTTCCTTATCTTATCTCTGTGGAAAAATAGCCTTGCAAAAGCAACTTAGAGAAGGAATGTTTTATTTTGGCTTACAATCTTGGGGCACAGTGTATCCCGGAGGAGAAGTCATGGCAATAAGCATTAGAGGCAGTTATTCATTTGGCATTTGTAGTCATGAAACTGAGAGAGAGAGAGGTATGGGTGCTGGTACTAGGCAAACTTTCTTTTTCTGCCTGACTGTTAGTATGGGCATTTCCATATCCATTAACCTAATCATAGACATGCCCAGATGCTGTGGATGTCTTTTTGTATGCTGTGAATGTGTTGTTCTGATTGGTTGATAAATAGAACGCTGATTGGCCAGGCAGGAAGTATAGGCAGGATAAACAGACCAGGAGAATTCTGGGAAGGGAAGGCTGAGTCAGGGAGACACCAGCCTGCTGTCCAGGGAGCAGCATGCAATGGCACACAGGTAAAGCCACGGAAAACATTGTGACATATAGATTAACAGAAATGGGCTGAGTTTAAGTGTAAGAGCTAGTCAATAGTAAGCCTGAGCTAATGGCCAAGCAGTTTTAGTTAACATAAGCTTCTGTGTGTTTACTTGGTGGATACAGATAGGCGAGACTTGTCCTGACTGTTGGCAGGCTGGGTCACAGGAAAACTTCAGCTACACCCAGAGATATGTCTTTAAGGTGATTCTAGTTCCTGTCAAGTTAGCAATGAACTGTTGAAACATGTAATTTCAAAATGTGTAGCTGGAATTTTCTCCAGTCCTGCCTGGTCTATGGTCAGGACAAATCTCTGTCACCTGCCAGTCCCGCAGCTGCTCAGACCCAAGTAAGTAAACACACAGAGACTTATATTGCTTACAAACTATATGGCCGTGGCAAGCTTCTCATTATCTAGTTCTTATATCTTAAACTAACCCATTTCTATAAATCTATACCTCAGCACATGGCTTGTGGCTTACTGGTATCTTACATGTTGGTACTCATTGCAGCGGCTGGCAGTGTCTCCTGACTCAGCCTTCCTGTTCCCAGAATTCTCTCCTCTGCTGGTCCTGCCTATACTTCCTGCCTGGCTACTGGCCATTCAGCATTTATTTATACAGAGTTATATCCACAGCAAAAATGTCCTTCATTTTAGTCCTCCTTTCCCCCAAAAAATTGTGAGTCTGGAGCACTAATTATTGTGAAGAATAAGAAAGTACAAAAACTTTATGACATGAGGAATAATTGACTTTGTGATGATTCGGGTGGGATCTAGCTTAACACTGTGCCCAATGAGGCTTGGTTCTGGAAACCAGACTGTAATGGTAAGGGAATGAAGAAAAGACAGACACACAGACATACATGCAGAAAAGCTGGGATCAGGAGAACTGTGCTTTCTTTCCTCCCAACTAGTATATACATCACAGGAAGGAGGAGTTAGCCAACCTCAGTTTAATGTCTCTGTAGTGGATCAATCTTAGGCTGTAAACCTTAATGAGGAGAAAGATGTGTTCTATGATTTCCGCATATTTTGTCGACACTTGTACATGGATCAGAGGAAAACTGCCAATTCATTGATTCTGTGCTGGGAAAAGCTTTGCCATTTCCTGTGGGTCTGAGTGTTGAATCCTTGCCTGGATTTGCCCAGGTCAACAATACACATTCACTCAGGAATTCATTTGTTCCATATACATGCACTCAGAGCTTCCTATGCTCTCCATGGCCTAAAAGGACATGGGCATATCTACTGTCCTCTATCTGTCCTGGATGTGGCTGAATATCCTGTCTTTTTTCACAGTAACAAATGTTAACAATTCCCACAACTACCTAAAGAGCTAGCTTTTCAGCTTATTCATCCTGTACATTAAATATGGAGAGCCCTACGTGGGACCAATACACATTTGCTTCTCTACTCTCTGACTGGGATCTTGAATCCCCCAGGCCCAACTTCTGAAACCTTTTCATATGACTTCATATACACTTAATTTTATTTTATTTTTATATTTTTATACAAAAAATGTGTCTTATTGGAGAAATTATTTTGGCCACTCCACGTAGTTAAAAGGATATTTATTTAATGGTGTAACTCACAAATTAAGTAATGGGTAGGTCGCAGGGTCTGGGTCTAGCGGTGTTCTCCGGAGCTCTGCACAGTCAGTTCAGCGTCCTGGCACGGAGAGAGCGCACAGAGAGAGCGCTGGCCCATCCAGCTCTCGGGTCCCCAGGCGCCTCCCCTGGCCCTGCCTCGTAGGCATGACAGTTGCCAGAGTCTCAATGGGGGTTGGAACTTCCAGATCCAAGCTGGAATGGCTACCCACTACAGTGTCTCTTAGTAATTAAATGATCGTCTATAGAAAATGATCTTACTCAAAGAATATAAATTAGGGAATTAAAATAAATATTTTATGATGAAAATCAGAAAACTTTTCTGCTTGTTTGATAGCTAGTCTTTTTCCATGTACTACCTGAAATTGCAGGTCACTGTCTGAGTCATGTTGTTGTCTCCTCTGCCCTATTGTACCGTTTCTGAGAAACTCGAAGCAAAGGACCAGGTCTGCTGTTCCAAGTCTTTCTCTGCTACTTTTGCTTTTCACTTCTTGTGCCTGTATATTTCTCTACTGTGTCAAATTATTTCCTTCATGATGTCTCCTATATTTGAATTATTGCCTTCATCTGTCTGCTAGCAGCCAGTCTCTAATGCAAGTCGAACTCCAGTTTCATTTCCTTTAAGATTATTTCTTCAACTGAGGAAGAGATCTGTCTCAGTTTTATGATACTCTTTACAAAATGTCATGCAGTCTCTAAAATTTTTTCGCATGCAGGGTCTTATTTAATTTGCTCAGCATTTTTGCATAGAGCAGGCACCATCAACTCTCTTTTATACATGGAGAATTCAAGTCATAATTGAGCTTCCTTTCTTCATTTTTATGGTACTGGGGATTGAGCTAGGGTCTCACATACACTAGGCAAGTGCTCACCGTTAAGCTCTATGATTAGCTCTAGCTGAGTTTTCAAATCATGATATTAGTAACTGACAGAGAAGATTCTTAAAGTTCTCTGTCTTTCACAACCAATACATTTTCCATTATCATATTTCATGCTTGCTTTGGGATATTCTGAAAGGTAAGATAGATTAATATACCTAGAAAATTCAGTTCATTTAGACAGAAGTAAGATTCTTCATTTGTAAAATAGACATTAACACTAACACAATTCCTCTGACGTGGGAAGGAATTTTACTTGAATATTAGTACTTATTTTTCCTAGAATAACTTCTGCAAATATGTGGGCATTGTTCTTAAAGAAGCTCATTAGTTCCCATGATATGGGAATTGTTCATGGACTTTCCTAAAGGCTGGTGCTTTTTTAAAGGTACAGAATTCCACTCCTTTGAGCGCACTCAAGTGTTCTGTGTTTTTACTAGTCCATTCTTACCCTCTATTTTCTCCTGATCCCATCAGGCTCTACCCTGCCTCCAACAAATAGGTTCTTATTAAAGTTAAGCGGTTTTAGCTTTCATCAAAGTTATCAGTGAACAGCATGTTGCTAAATTTAATGGTAAGTCTTCAGATTTCTCTTTGGTCCATCAGCAGCATTTGACACCTAATTACTCACTTTTCCTTGAAAGGCTTCCCAATCTGGACTTCAAATACCACTTGAAGCGGTCTCTGTACTTCTTTCTATATGGTTACTACTTTCCTATGTTGTACCAACTTTCCCATTTGAAGCTTATAAGGACTAGGGTTTGGTATTTTGAATTCTTTTAGTATAGTTAACTGCCCTCAGACTCACTAATTAACAGCCAAACAAATATGCTAACTTCATCCAAATGCATTTCTTTCGCAGAAAACATTCTTCACTTTGACATTATCAAAGTTATCTCAGAGTTGTCATCCTCAAATCTTGTCTTCTGTGCAAGTCATTAGTCCTTATGTAAAGGTCTAAAAGTCATTTCTTCCCATGATCACCCACATGTCTATTATTTCAGTTGTTTAAACCAAGTATTAATTGGCAAATATTTTGGTCAGAGAGAGCCAAAAACCAATACAATAGCTTGAAGAATTTTCAGCTCATGAGCCTCTACTTAGGTAAAGTCAAATCCCATGGGAAGAATTTAGGGTGGGGGTGTCATGAAACAAAATTAGCAAGCTTATTGGGTAGAGATAAAGGATGTTGATGTTTCAGAATTAAGTGCAGAAATGAGAAGAGGGCAGAGGGACAGGCAGAGAATGGGGGAAGTTCTTAAGAAAAGTAAATTAGTGCAGACACCTCTAAAATAATTGTATCTAAGTACTTTTTAACAATAACTATGTAGATAAATATTGTGTATTTTCACACTATGCTGTTCAAAGTATATAATTTACAAGCAGATTCAGAGAAACATTTGAAGTGGTTTACTTATTTCTCCCAAGTTGTTTTGAACATCCCAGTTTGGGATGTCTTTAGAAAAAATGAACATTGTTTAGGTAGACGGGTAGAGTCATGTTGAACTTTTTGATTCTCTCCCATACTATGTAGTCACACAGATATTTCTCATTCCACGACCATTAATTTTCCTTATCTTTTAATATTATCTCATAAATTTGTTTCATGGTGTTCATGCATCAAATTATGATGCATCTTGTGGCTTACTCTATTGCCAGTTTTGGCCTTTAATGATATCTAGATCAGAATGCTGAAATTAATCTGGAATGCTGGTGTCAGCAGGACAGGGTTTTGGGGAAGCTGTCAGCATAAACTATTTGCTAGTCATTTTCTACTTTTCAAGGTCCCTTAACACCCTGGCTCCTCTGTCATATCTTCTACTGATGCTTCTATTAGTACATGCTTTCCTTCCTCTATGGTTCAAAGCTGAGCCTGCCTGATTGTCAAGAATAATTTAACCCTCTCTTGATTAGTTTATCTTCATCTGGAAAGTTCAATTTGCCATGTCAGGTAACAATCACAGATACCAATATTAGTTTGGGATGGCATTATTTTAGACCATAAAATAGTAAAGCTTAAAGTCATTCTTGAGAGTGCACATTCTCCTACAACCTATGTCCAAATTTAGCTGCAATTCTTGGTCATTCTAGATTTGAAATGCGTCTGTTACTGAACCTTACATCAATTACTGTGATACCAAACTTGTTGAAATAGTTGCCATATGGGAAAAGCACTACCTCTAGAAACTCCTCTGGATTCTAATCTTGCTACTGCTGTAATTTGTTCTCTCCCCAACACAGAGTCCTTGTTAAAGGAATCTAATCAAATCACATCCTAATAGTTTCAAATCTTAGAAAAACACTAAAAAAATCTCCTCTTGGAGATTTATCTTCCAGTGCTTGACCCTTCACACATTTTATCGGACCCACCCCTGCCTTTTTGCTGGATAAGAATCTTCTGTATCCTTGTATGGGGAAAGTTTGTCTCTAGATAGTTCTAGAAGACTACATCTTTTATTACCTTGAAATTTCTCTCATTGTTAAAGGTGGATTTCCTAATGCTTTCTTGATACTCCTATGCATAATGACATCATTATGATATAAGATTATCATTTATTTTTTCTTTGCACTTTAAAATCACTTGAGACATTCTATTTTCTGTGTTTAATATTTTCTGGAGGTGTTTCACAATTTTTATGATAACATCTCTGCATTGCTATAGCTAGACAATGCTTGGCATAATGCAACACTTCAACACTATATGTTGAATGGTTGAACAAATAAGTATGTTATGAATGAATTCACAACCAATTGAAGTTAGACACTAGGATCATTTTGCTTGCTTTTGTTGCGAGAAAACGAACTCAATGTGAAAATGCCATATCGAGGCATTTTCAATGAGAAGAGATAGTATGGCTTGGAATTGAGCTCATATTTTTTGACTCCAAATCTCGCTCAGACTTTACATTATGATATTACTTTTGTAAATATTTAAATCATTCATGAAAAACATACTTATTTCAGTCTTCCTACTGTTACAGCATGTAGTGTGAAATTTACCTATGAAAGTAAAATATCTCACAAGATAGGAACAGCAAACATTTGTTTGGGGCATTCATTTCTCACAATTTTTTTGGATGTTGTAGTAGTATTTGCTTCACCCATGACCTTGGGCTATATACTGCCTGAAGGAGATGATGCTTCATGTCCTTGAACATGTCCTCTTAAAAGGAAAGAGAGAAAAGGGTCAGGAGGCCCCTTCTTCCTGCTTCTTGGGGTGATAGAACTGTGACGTGGCTTTGCTCCCAGTCAGATCAGAGGACTACTTCAGCTATCTACTTGTCTATCTTTGTGAGTGTATTTCCTCAATTTATCCTAATAAATTTCCCTAATACTCTTTAAGCAGACTTCCATGGCTCTCATTATCTGATGCCCAACCATGTGGATCTGAGCCCCACACACCCCTACTGGGGCTACTTGCATGACAAAACCTTAGTGCTTATGGGAGTCTGCTGGTGAGTTTCTCCACTCTGCAGAGCCTGAGCACAGCCAACCCCACCAGGAACTGCCTGACCCCTGCTCAGAAGCCCAGGCTTTCTGTGGTGGATAAAGCACCCTGTAGGAGAGAAAGATGCCCAAGCTAGGTGCCTTTCTGGTTCTGTGCTTGTAGCAGCTGGATCGAGTCACAGACACCCCCTCCCTCCGCCTGATTAGAGAATACCAGCACACTGTTCCTTTACTTTTAAAATAGTTCAGTGTAGCTGCTGTCAAATCCAGGACACCCTGGGCCACTGTCCTTGAGAGCTTGCCTGCTGAGCAGCCCACCCCCTGCCCCCACCCCCGCTGCCAGCCACTGCTGCTGCTGCCTTCAGCGTTCCCAGCACAGCCACCAACTCATTGTTAGGTGTATTGACTTATCTGTTGTGATCCCCGCAGCTCTACGCAGTACTTCTGGGTAGGGTTATTGTTTGATTCACAGGAGCCCATTTAGGGAGCTGAGTCAGTTCATACCAGACCTGTTTTGGCACTATACCTGCGACTCCTGCTGGTTGAATATCGCTACTACACCCAAAATCTGCTCAACCTGGTTAATTACAACTGGAACAGCTGGACACTTAGAATAATCTCTGGAGGATCTTATCTGAGGTAAATTATTTGATAACTTTACACCCTGAACTGATAAATTAATTAATTAATACATAAAAAATTTCTTTACACATTTTCAGTCTCTCTCATACCATGGTAGATATTATAAACATTCAGGAATTTAAAAACTTCTTTGTTTATACTATGGATGAAATTTTACAAGACAAATACAACCTTCCTGGGACATATACAATTTTCACCATATTGGTGATTAGCATAATGATTCATATCATATCACTGAAAAACTGGTTTACTAATAACACCAAAAATGAGACATTACTAGAACTGATACAGACTTTACAAAGTGGTAATGAGAACTTAAACAAAAGGATTATTTCTTGGACTCTGCTAATTTACCGTAAGTACTTCATCCCATTAATAGTAATTGGACAACCAGATTTAATTCTGTGAGACCAAATTGAGCCATCTTAGAAATAAGACCAAAATGCTTTCATCCAAAAACTAAGGCCTAAGATTTCTCTTTCTAGGAATAGGCCAATAGTTACTGAAACAAGTCAGTCCAGATTCCAGAAACCAGGAAGTGTAAAAGTACAGAGTCACAAGGTAGTCACAAGGTAATGCCTGCTGGACTATAGAATGTTCCAACCCTGGTTTCCAGGGTAACTGATCATAAAAATGTCCCCACCTGAGGGCAGCCAATGAGAAATGGTGGCGGGTAACCACTCCTTTGGAAGTAAGATTAAGCCATGATTTCTAGAAAGCCCCTAGAAGTGAGCCAATCAGAATTGTACCCGTACTAGCACCCCTAAATGATGTAACCTTGTGATTTTTCCCTTTAAAAACTGAGCTTGCAGATAGGTGTGCACTTCCTCCAGCCTCCACTGCATTGGATGTATTGGACGAAGTCCCTGCCTAGGCTTGTATTGCTTTTGGATATCCAGAATTAAACCTTGCTTTTGCATTCTGGCATGCTTGCCTTTGGTGGTCTCTCTGGGGCTCACGATCTGGGCACAACAATTCTACTGATAATGAATGTGAATACCTAACAGACAGAACAGTAAATTTTCAAAGCAATATTAATGACATACAGATAATTTCTAAGGAAGAATGATCATCATTAATTGATAGAATAAAATATTCAGAATCAGCTTTTTCTAATGAACATAAAAAATTGTTTGATTCCATGAAGTCATTGGAATCATTCATAGTACAGGAGGTACATATGGACTTGCCCAGAGTCTGGGGAAGATGTTATGTCCAGCATGGGCTATCTGAGGGAAAAGATCTACATACACTCTGCTCTTATGTCTATTAACTTTATTTCCCTGGGATGAAATCTTGTCTATGTAGCTTTAGTTCCATCCTGATACTCAGTTCCTCTTTATCCCCTCATTTACTGCCCTCTCATAGTCCTGCTAACAACTAAGCCCTTATGCTTCCAGTCTCATCTTCATCCTCTGTTTCTTTACCCTCCATCTCTATTTGCTCTCTACTCCTGGCTCTGATGAACTCTATAAGAATTCTGCCTTACTGTCTACAAAACCTGTGTTCTTCCCTTCTCCCTGGTCATGCCATTCTGTCTGCCTCTACAGAAAATGGCTGTTTCTTTTTCCCCTGGCCATGTGGTTCTCAGGAATGTTGCTCCATCCTACCTTCCACCTTGATATGTAAAAACCTCTTTTGTTCCCAGTCAATTGCTCTGGAGAGTCACTAGTCTTCAAGGATACAGGATAATCTGAGCTTCATTTGCACAAGAAACAAAACTATGCATCTTCAGCCATCTTGTCTTTGCCTACTTGACCTTATCCAAGTACTGGCCTGAGCAGGAAGTTCACACACACAATTTATGGGAATTGTGAGCACAAGAAATTCATAACAAGTCACAGCTGAATATTAAGCTGTGTAACACCAAACAGTCCATGCTAAATGGCTTCCCACTTGACTGACCCTTGGCTCGGTCAAGGTATAGCTTTAATATACAGGTGGACTGAAGGGTTTACAACATGCCCCCCACGGTCCCATTTACCAGGCGGACACTTCCACCTAGCCATTTCTGGGTCAAAGCATCTCTCGTAGCCAGGATACCCGGCGGACCCGGACATCTCCGCCTA
The DNA here is from genome assembly GCF_049852395.1 of Peromyscus maniculatus bairdii. Classification (NCBI taxonomy): domain Eukaryota; kingdom Metazoa; phylum Chordata; class Mammalia; order Rodentia; family Cricetidae; genus Peromyscus; species Peromyscus maniculatus. Next base: position 93,218,426 of record NC_134857.1, on the reverse strand, counting down.
GCAAGTTCTGGCCAAGGCATCTCGCGTGACCAGAATCCGTGACGTTACATGGCTACGTAAGCACGCAATGTGACCATGTGATCTATGCACACGCATGGAGTAGTGACGTGACCTGGCCACGCCCCCAGCCGGTTTTTAAAGCGGAGCACCATATTCCCAGTTCTCTCTTCTCTCCTCTCCCTCTTCTCCACGCACGTGTCTCTCCCACAGGCCTGCGCACTCTCTATCCCTGTATTTCTAATAAACTCTTATAAGCAGATTCTGTCGTGTATCGTGACACTTCCTTGCAGGGTAAGAACACAACGCAGCTAAATAACTAACATGGACACCTTATTACATATTCTTGTGGCTCACCACAGATACAGACTCTAAAAACAGCTGTGGTTAATTGATTTTAAGCTTTGGAGGAGTTTGTGAGACTTGATAATAAGGGTGCTAATAAGTAGAAGATCAAAGCTATAGAAGTCAAAAGTCACTCTTACCTTAATGAGTTAGCGATGACTTACAAAGGATAAGAGCAAGTGGCATTATGTTTACCCTGTCACCATTTGTGAAAAAGCCAGCAAATGATAAACATCCTAAAGGATATGTAGATTATATTTGGGAGCCTATTCATATGAGAAATTTAAAGACTATCATCTGTAGTTACCTATGTTATACATTCAACATATGTGAAACAGATATTAAATATGTGGTCTTCTAGAAACAGGATCACACCTAATGATTGGAGTCAGTTAATATCTGCTGTGTTAGAATATAGCCAACAGTTACAATGGAAAAGCTGGATGAGAGAAGAAGCTAAGGCCCTTGAACAGCAAGGAAAGATGAGAGGTTTTGAGATCTCCCAAATTCTTGGTGAGGTGAGGACTGCTTTGCTGATATAAATGTACTATGACCTTTGATGATCATACATTATCCATATGCCTTACAGCAGCCTTAAATGCCTGTGGAAAAGTTCCAGAATCAGAGAAACCAACTGAGCTATATATGAATGTCTTTCTTTCAGGGGACAAAAGAACTATTTTGTGATTTTTTATGAAGACTGACCAAGACTATTAACAAGACGATATCAGACCAAGAATTAAGACAAGTATTAACTCAATCTTCAGCTTTTGATAATGCTAATATAGAATGCAAAAGGATACTTGCATCTTTAAAGATCAGATCAGCACCCATAGAAGAAAGAATCCAATACATAGACAATATTGCATCTCTTAACTATGGTGATGCAGCTTGGATAGGAGAGATGATTTCCAAAGGCAGAAGGAGGCATCAAAGTACCAAATGTTTTAACTGTGGTAAATAAAGCCATATAAGAAGAAATTGTACACAGGTTGCTTCTAGAAGCAATGCTTCTTCTATAAATAACACAAACAGGAGACATCAACCTTCTGGATCATGCAGAAAATGTGGCAAAGGCCAACATTGGACCAATGAATGTAGATCAACAAGAGACATATGAGGCAACCCTCTACCAATTGGAAATGCCTCAAAAATTTGCAGGCCCCACAAATCGAATGTGGTCCAATCATTTCCAGTCACTCTGGAGGAAATTTTTCCCCAGGACAATTAAATAATCCAGTGACTAATGTAAAGAACAATACAGCACTAGATAATAGAACAGCTTTGATAGATGGACCAAAAATTCCCCAAAACACCATAAAATGAATATTTTTGCAGACCTCCATAAATGAACAAAGACTAAACCTTAGAGTATGGATTATTAACATGATTCCAGAAGGCTTAGTAGACATAGGCACAGATGTGACTAAATTACACCAAAATCATAGCATGTGAATTGGCCTCTTCAAGAGGTAGATGTCCAATTTCTAGGGATTAGAACCCTATCTCAGGTAAAAACAAAGTACAAGATGGGTTGAATGCATCGGGCCAGAAGGACAGAGAGGAAGATGGAAGCCATATGTGGCTAATGTAGCAGTCACTCTTTGGAACTGAGATCTGTTATAGTAATGGAATACCCAGATTAAAATTCCCCCAATCTCAGAAGTGGAATTACCAATTCATGTATCTGAGAATAATATTATAAGACACTACAATAAACAGCCACCAGGCTGTACATAAACAGAGCACAACAACCATTGAATTCTGAGAGGTACCAATGGCCCTATCTTTAAAATGGCTAACTGATAAACTTGTCTGGTTTGGACAATGGCCTATGAAACAAAAGAAACTACAAGCCTTAGAACAGCTGCTTCAGGAGCAGTTAAATGCTCAACATATTGAAGAATCTACCAGCCTTTGGAATTCTCTTGTATTTGTTATTAAAAAGAAATTTTGTAAATGGAGAATGCTGACAGATCTGAGATCCATTAATAAAGTAATTCAGCCTATGGCCTCCCTACAGAATGGGATGTCCCTACCCTCTCTCTATTATTAAAAGAAGGGCCTATTATGGTTATTTACTTAAAAGACTTTTTTTTTACCATACCTCTGTAAGAAAAAGAAAGAGAAAAAGCTGTCATCACAGTACCTACCTATAATAATTCTCAGTCCGTCAAAAGATATCAGTGAAAGGTCCTCCCACAGGGATGTTAAAGTGTTAAATAGCCCCACTCTGTGCCAACATTTTGTGAAGAAATCACTGGAAATAATTTGTGCACAATTTCCACAATCCATAATTTACCATTATATGGATGATATTTTATTAGCTGATCTGAATTTAGATACTTTAGAAAACATGCTTGAAGAAGTAAAAAGGTTTTCCTTGCTAGGGATTACAAATTGCTGCCAAAAAGATACAAAGAGATTATATTAATTACTAAGTATATAAGATAGATATACAAAAAAATTAGATCCCAAAAGGTACAACTCAGGAGAGGCTGAATGCAGACTCTTAGTGATTTTCAAAAATTGTTAGGAAGCATTTCCAACTTAAGACTATCATTAGAATACCTAAAGATGGACTAGTAAATTTAGTCAACACCCTAAAAGGGGACATGATTTAAATAATCCAAGAGAATTATCAGCTGAATCTCAGAAGAAATTGGCTCTAGTAGAAAAGAAAATACAAGAGGCACATGTGGATCATGTGAATCCAGAAGTTAACTTCATTCTGGTCATATTACCCAGACATTCCCCAACAGGGATTTTGATGCAGAGGAAAGATATTGGAATGGCTGTTTCTACCACATAAACCAAGTAAGAAGTTAAAGACATATGTGGAAAAGATCTCTGATTTGATTCTAAAAGGAAAATTGAGACTTCATCAATTGACAGGAATGGATCCAGAAGAAATTGTAGTATCTTTTAACTAATGAGGAAAGTTTCTATTTATGGAAAGATAATGAATACAGGCAAAGAGCCTGCAGTAATTTTTTGAGAGAGATTAACAACTGTTATCCCAAAAGTAAGAGAATAGAATTTATAAAAAGAACTGAATGGGCCCTTCTTCACATTGTATGTCAGAAACCAATCTCTGGAGTCCCCACCTTCTATACTGATGCAAATAAATCAAGAAAAGCAGGATATAAATCAGGAGATTTAAGTAAAGTTGTCAAAAGCCCTTATGATTCTGTACAAAAGTCAGAACTGTATGTCATTCTTATGGTACTTAGGGACTTGGCAAAACCTGTCAATATAGTTACTGATTCTCAATATGCAGAAGTTGCTTTGCATATTGAAACTGCTGAATTTATTCCTGATAATACAGAATTAACTTCACTATTTATACAATTACAGGAAATTATCAGAAATAGGGAACATCCTATATAAATAACATACATCAGATCACATATGGGTCTGCCAGGTCCTCTAGCACAAGGTAATGATGAGATTCATTAGTTATTAATAGTCAATGTGCTAGAAGCTTCAGAATTTCATACGAAACACCTTGCAAATAGCAAATGTTTGAAAAGGGATTTTTTTTCCATCACATGGCAACAAGCCAAGCAAATTATAAAAAAAATGTCCCACTTGTTCTTTCTATAATCAAACTTCATTACCTGTAGGAAGTAATCCTAAAGGTATATAAAGAAATGAAATTTGGCAGATGGATGTGTTTCATTTTGCAGAATTTGGAAGATTAAAATATGTATACCATAAAATTGATACCTATTCAAGATTTCAATGGGCATCACCTATGAGTTCTGAAAAGGTTGATTCTGTGATAATATACCTGTTAGAAGTTGTTACCATCATGGGAATACCTGTACAAATTAAGACTGACAATTCTCCTGCATATATCTCAAATAAAATAAAACAGTTTTTTTTGCTTATTACAATATAAGACATATTATAGGTATATTACACAGTCCCACAGGTCAAGCAGTCATAGAAAGATCTAATTGAACTTTAAAGAATATGCTAAGTAAACAGAAAGAGGTAATAATGACCCTAGAAATGGATTTCATAATGTTTTATTAACCTTGAATTTTCTCAATGCTGATGACAAAGGGACTGTGGAGAGACATAGGACAAAAAAAAAAAAAACAAAAAAAAACAAAACAAAACAAAACAAAACACTCCTGAGCTATACCAACTGGTTTACTTAAAAGATGTGTTGACCTTGGAATGGAAGCCAAGGTACATCCCAAGTTGGGGAAGGGGTTTTGCTTTTGTTTCTGCAAGAAAAACTATGAATACCAACAAAATTAATAAAAATTTGATTTGAACAGGAGAAACCCCTTGATGAGGAGAAGTAGTAGCTCATCCACTGATGTGACAGCTATACAAGTTGTAAGGAAAACTCATCAAACTAGGATCAGGGCAGGGTTCTGTTTTTTGTCTTTACAGGATAATAGAAACACTCATCTTCAAGAAATCAAGAGGCCTTGAACACCTAGATGTCTATAGCAGAAAGGAAGGACCTATTGATACCAATATACTCTACAGGGTAATATCTCTATACCTAACATCAATATGTCTTTAACTCTAGAATAGTTGTGGTCCCAATTCAATTATAAATCAAGCTAACTTTGGAGTTGGAATGTGACACTCTCCTCTAAAGCCAAGCATATTGCTAAAAGAAAAGTTAGGAGATTCTGTCTCATATCAGAAGAGCTGACTGGTGTGGGACAGAAGAAAACCAATAATCTAGGGACCATTTTGTCAAGATTCTATTTCTTTCCATGCTTATTCTTTATTTCTGGGAATTCTTCCTAAACCCAAACAATCCATTTTGATATTAATAATGTTCAAGTTTTCCACAGTGAAAAATAAATCTTTCAAAAGCAATCTCTGAAGTCTCCAGAAGGAATATGGGGCCCCACAACAATGACCCTACCCAGTCCAGAATTATACCATTGTATCCAAGAACACTACTCAATGATCAGCTTTAAACTGCAAACTGTTCAGGACAGTTCCAAAATGAGATGGTCCCATATTACACTTATAAACCGAACCTCAGATAACTTCACCCATTACTCTGAGACTAGTTACAAACATCATAGCTAATTCTATTGAGACTTAACTATTTAGCTTTCTTACAGGATCCCACAGAGATACTGACATTCCCTAAACAGCAAGAAGCAACTTTAAGATAATAACATTCCCTCTCCCAAAAGTTTTGATTTTTTTCAAAGTTATGGATAAGTTGTTATAGGATTGGAAGGGACAATAAAACTTAGACTCAGGATTGCTTTTTGGAAAAGAAAAAAGGGGAATGGATAGGTATAGTATACTATAGTAGGTTATTGTATCTACTAGTAAACTAATTTAGCAAGCTATCAGCCTTAGATAATTTGCACTGATATGGATTCTTGTATAGTGATACAAATATAAACTATTTTAAAATTAGTATTTAAGATAATTTGTATATTGACACAAATTCAAAACCTAATTGTCATATTGTACACATGTTCCTACTCCTATTGAAATATTTTATTGTAGTATGAATCTTAAAGGGTCTTATTAATAAAATCAAACCCAGGAGCCAGGTATTGGGGTGAACGCTGAAAGATGAGAGAAACAGAACCAGCCACAGCTAATCTCACCTTGCCAATTCCTCAGTTGATCTCATTTCCTCAAACTAGAAACCTCTGTGTCCTCATCCAAATGGATCTCAGCTGAACTGCTGCTCAAAAGCCTAAAAGCTTTACCAGGCTCTAGTTCCTGGTCCTCTCACTTTATATACCTTTCTGCTTCCTGCCATCACTTCCTAGGATTAAAGGCATTTGTCACCATGCCTGGCTGTTTTCAGTGTGGCTTTGAACTCACAGAGATCCAGATGGATCTCTACCTCCAGAATGCTAGGATTAAAGGTGTGTGTGCCACCACTTTCTGGCCTCTGTATCTAGTGGCTGTTCTGTTCTCTGACCCCAGATAAGTTTATTAGTGTGCACAACATATTGGGGAACACAATATCACCATATTTCATATACTGATACAAATCTAAAATTATATTTGTTATACGGTATGCATGTTCTACCTCTGTTTAGGATATTTTGTATATTGATATATTTTTAAAATATTGTTATCACATATCACACTATATATTTCTACCTCCATTTATGATATTTTTATATTGTCACATTTTGAGATCATTATCCTTATACTGTACATCTGTTCACAGATAGTTTACCCTGTTTATGTGAAGCCTTAGTCCTTAGGTTACTTAGGTAGATAAGACTTACAGATTAATAGTCAACCATGAGTGTCATATCTATAGTTATGTTAGTTAGGTTTTCCAGATTTACAGAAACTTATGTTAGATGGATAGGGAATATCCAAACACATCATAGACCTACAAAAATTGGCATTTAAATGTTGCCATGAGACACAATTGCTCCTGGCAGCACCAATCTGATCCCAGTAGAATGCTGGGCTTCTAGACATTTCTGTTTGGAAGTTTGTCTTCTTCTTGGCATAAAATGGCCTGCTGGGCAGAGAATTGCCTTTGCCTCAACTGCTGACAGTATGCATGCTATCCTTTCCGGATAAGCAGGACAATGAAAAGCTGCTACCAAATCTTGCCAAGACAGGGTATGATGGTCTTTCAAAATTCCTGCTTCTGAAAATGGTCTGTCAGATATTCTAGGCCTGTAGCCAAAAAATGGATGCCACAATGGTGCTGAGAAACATTAGGTGACTCTTCAGGCTACCAGCTGTGTCTGTCAGTTCTTGCAATTTTCAGAAGTTGCTCACTTGCACTTGGTGTTTACTCAGGTAATATTATTTTCTTTCTCAGGTTTTTAATTGGGTGAAGACTAGATAACTAAAGTTATAATCCTCTCATATCTTAGCTAAGAACATTTTAGACACTAAAGTTAGAATCTTCAGGATAGGACAACTATTGGAGTAATGTAGGTAATTTGCCATTTACCTAGATGCCATTTACCTAGGCCATTTACCTAAAATAGATATATATATATTTTTTACATATGATCTGGATATTTCTGGACATTTAGCATGTGTTTCTTGTTTGATGTTGTTCTTGTTGGTTGTATTTCCATTTTTTGTTTATTTTATTTTGCTTTGTTTTTCCTGGATAATACTTGATATTCATTCTTATTCTATATAGTTTGCATTAGGTTTAGAACCTTATTTATAGAAAAAAGGGAAAATACAATGGAAGAAGCACCACCTCCTTTGAACCATATAGCCCAAGGTCATAGGCAAAGCAAATACCAGTATAGGATGTCAAATATACTATATGTGAAAACCTAAATAAGAGAATGCTTAAGAAACTGGAGATAGGAACCCTTATGAAGAATAGAGACTGTATTGAATAAAGGTTATCTTACTTTGAGTGATAGTATTTGAATAAACTGAAACTAGTAAAAATTAACATTAACCTGGTAGACTCAGTCCAGGCAGGTCCAGTCCCCTCCTCCCAGACTGAGCCAAGCATCCCTGCATAAGTCCCAGGTTTCAAACAGCCAACTCATGCATTGAGCACAGGACCCAGTACCACTGCCTAGATGCCTCCCAAACAGATCAAGCCAATCAACTGTCTCACCTATTCAGAGGGCCTGATCCAGTTGGGGCCCCCTCAGCCTTTGGTTCATAGTTCATGTGTTTCCATTCGTTTGGCTATTTGTCCCTGTGCTTATCCAACCTTGGTTTCAACAATTCTCGCTCATATAAACCCTCCTCTTTTTCGCTAATTAGACTCCCAGAGCTCCACCCTGGGCCTAGCTGTGGATCTCTGCATCCAGATTCCTCAGTTGTTGGATGGGGTTTCTGGCACAACTATTAGGGTGTTTGGCCATCCCATAACCAGAGTAGGTCAGTTCCGGCTGTCTCTCAACCATTGCCAGCAGTCTTTTGTGGGGGTATCTTTGTGGATTTCTGTGGGCCTCTCTAGCACTTTGTTTTTTCCTTTTCTCATGTGGTCGTCATTTACCATGGTCTCCTATTCCTTGTTCTCCCTCTCTGTTCTTGATCCAGCTGGGATCTCCCGCTCCCAAAGGCTCTCTTTCCCTCGACCCTCGCCCTTCATTACTCCCACTCATGTCCAGGTTGTTCATGTAGATCTTAGGAGGCTTTGCCCTGGAGGAGGTGGGAATGGGGGGTTGGATGGGGAGAAGGAGAGGGAGGCAGGAGGCGGGAGAACAAGGGAATCCGTGGCCAATATGTAGAACTGAATGGCATTGTAAAATAAAAAATAAAATAAAATAAAAAACAACAACAACTCATGTCTATGTAACAATTGTAATGTTCCTACTCTCCTATTTAAAGGTTACCTTAAAATAAATGGTCATTTTACTGGAAAAAAATTAACATTGAGAGGAATGGGAATGTGGGAATTCTTTATAGGCTAGGAGTTCATATTTCCCAATAGGCCAGGCATGGTTAAATAATATCATATTATAGAATTGTTTGTTTATAGTATTTCTGGAGAACTGTGACCACAACACTTCAAACCAGTGCTCTTATCTATATTTCTCACTGATAATAGTAAATTACAAAAACAAAATGAAACAAAAAACCCAATCTACTATAGAGAACCTTTTGTCATTGATTTATTATGTAATATGTCCATGGGCTCATCCGCCACCAAGTTTTGTGACTGGACAATACTAGTAATCACATGAAAAATTACATCAACGAAGAGGGTGGGAACTAAAGTCAGTTGTAGAAAAGAATAGAATAATTTATCAAGGCACAGGTTTTTGTATGATGAAAGAAATAGATGAAAAATTATATAATGATAGTTTAAACTGATATGAAGAAAAAAAAAACTGTCAAAACACAGAATTATACTTACACATGCCTGAACATGTGTGTGTTTATGAGAGAGAGAGTAGAGAGGTGGGCAGAGAAAGGAAGAAATAGAGTGAAATCAAACTTCCACTCAAATTGTTTTGTTTGGTTTCTCTCAAAAAATTCTAACAACCCTTGCTAGCAGATCAAGAAACAGGAGCACGATAGGAACAGTAAATAAGGAAAATATACTTCTGGGGGAAAGGATCAGAATCTTGAAGACTTATATAATCCGTTTAGTTAATTTACTTGTTATTTTTCCTAGAGCTAGAAGACATGACAGTGACTTGAGTTCAGCTAGTAATTGGGGTGATCATTCTTGTCCCATAATTGGCTTTATTGAGATGGAAAACAAACTTTTTATCTTTTTAACTGACTGGAGGAAGTTTTGCAATGTATGACTGTAGCATGAATCTTAGAAGGTCTTATTAATAAAAAACAAACCTGGAGCAAGGTATTGGGTGAATGCTAAAAGATCAGAGAAGCAGAACAAGCTACAGCCACCTAACCTTGCCAATTCCTCAGCTGATCCTGCTTTCTCAGACTGAATCCTCATTCAGAATGAATCTCAGATGAACTGTGCTGCTCCAAGCCTAAAAACTTAACCAGCCTAGTTCCTGGTTTTCATGCCTTATATACCTTTCTGCTTTCTGCCCTCACTTCCTGGGATTAAAGGCTCACTTCTTGGGATTAAAGGGGTGAGTCACCATGCCTGGCTGTTTCCAGTGTGGCTTTAAACTCACAGAGATCCAGATGGATCTTTGCCTCCCAAGTGATAGGATTAAAGGCATATGTGCCACCATTTTCTGGCCTCTGTATCTAGTGGCTGTTCTGTTCTCTGACCCCAGATAAGTTTATTAGAGTGCACACTATTTTGGGGAAGACAATATCACCACATTTATGACAAGGTATCTTAAGTTAAGGACGTATTCTTTCAAGAAACTAGCAAATACAAACTACATTCTTTTAATGTTTATATTTCAGAAGCTGACCTTCAGGGCTTTGGAAGGGTGAACAACAAAAGATGTAACTAGCTACCAAAGAGATGCTTCCTCGGGCAGCAGATGGGAGCAGGTACAGAGACCCCAGCCAGACACTATGCAGAGAGTATAAATTGGAGGTCTCCATTGGGTCCTTTCCCTTAGAACTTGGAGAACCCCAACAGATGGGGAGGAAAGATTGTAGGAGTCAAAGAGGGTGGAGGACACTAGAAGAACATGGCCCACTGAAACTACTAAGCAGGGTATACATGGGCTCCCAGGTCCTCCACGTGAGTATTGTGGCTGTTGGTTTGGTAGTTTTGTGGAACTCCTAACAATGGGTGTGGGGGTCTCTCTGACTCTTTCTCCTGCTCTTAGGACTCCTCCTCCTATTAGGTTGCCTTGTCCAGCTTTTGCTATGATGATAGGAGATATGAGAGCTTTTGCCATGTCTTATTGTATCTTGTCTAGTCCTGCCTTACTTTTAGCTACCGGTTTATTATATTATAATGTGATCAAGATTCAAAGTTTCTTTATTTTGATATGTTTTTTAAAAACTTTATTGTAAACAATTTGCATATAAAAAGAACCACTCACTGAAATTAACCATACCCAAAGGCTCTTCTTCTCCATGAACTTCCTTCTTTTAAAAAGACTAATAATGTTCTGCCTTAAGTTTATAATCACATTATCTTCACTAGTTTATTTGTTTTTTTATTTTATATTTATTTAATTATTGTTTATATGTGTGTGTTGGCTCACTTGTGGAGATAGGAGTACAACTTGCAGAATTTAGTTTTCATCTACCATGTGAGTTCAAGAGATCAAAAGCGGTCATCATGTTTCAAAGCTAGCATTTTTACACACTGAGCCATCTTTCCAACCTGCATTTGTTTCTCTTTTAGCTATTACAAATACTACTCATGAAAATAAGTGTGTGATTGGATCTTTAAGCCCATGTTTTCAATTCTTGCCTGCATTAATCTGAGTGGAAGTTTCTATATCACATGGTCATTCTACTTTAAATTTTTTAAAAAGCGTTTAACACTATTTTCCACAGGAGACGTGTCATATTGCAGTTCTAGCAGTAAATCAAAGGACTTCCAATTCTTCTATGTTTTTGTCAACATTTGTGATTTTCTATTCTCTTGTCCTTTACATGGAAGCCATATAAACTGGCGTCTTATTAGGGATTTTCCTGTGTATTTCTCTATCAGCCATGTTATATATCTTTTCAGAAAATGTATATTTTCTTCAGAGAAATGTATTTTAAAGTCTCTAGCTCATTTAATTTACTTACTTTTCTTTTAGGACATTTAAAATTACTAAAATTTTTCCTAAAATATTTTTTGATCATAATCTTCTACTTTCCCCAACTCCCTCCAGAACATTCCTACCTCCCCATCCATCCAACTTTATGTTTTCAATATTGAGTTTGTATTCTGTAACTTTGATGAATTTGTTAGATTTAATCATTTACATAGGATATTTTACCCTTTCTTTCTCCATACATCTTTCATTTTTATTGTTGTACATACAATATTGAACCAAGATCATCACACATTCGAGGCAAGCACTATACCACTGAGAGACATTCTTAACCTTTTTATTTCTCATTCTTAGATTTTGAAATAAGCTCTTTTAAGTTTTTCAAGGCTTTCTTGAACTCAGTGTGTTGTCAAGGCAGTCCTTAGACTTGTAATACTCTCAGCTTCCTGAGTATCTAGGATCATAGTTCTACACTATACTAGCTTAGCCTTTTCTATATAAAAGATCAGGTTGTCTGTGGATAGAGGTGATTTTAATTTCTTTCTTTGAAATTTTGTGCACGTGTGTGGTGGGAACTTGTAGCTAGAGTTTTCCTGCCTTGCCCACAGTCAGGACAAATCTTTGTCACCCACCAGTCCCACAGACTCTCAGACCCAACCAAGTAAACACAGAGACTTATATTGCATACAAACTGTATGGCTGTGGCAGGCTTCTTACTAACAGTTCTTTTATCTTAAATTAACCCATTTTTATAAATCTATACCTTGCCACGTGGCTGGTGGCTTACCGGCGTCTTTACATGCTGCTTGTCCTGGCGGTGGCTGCAATGTCTCTCTGCCTCAGCCTTCTGCTTCCCAGAATTCTCCTCTCTCCTTGTCCCACCTACTTCCTGCCTGGCCACTGGCCAATCAGTGTTTTATTTATTGACCAATCAGAGCAATTTGACATACAGACCATCCCACAGCAGGAACTAGCTGTGGAGGTCAGCAGTTGATGTCAGGAGGCTTTCTCAATTGTTCTCCATTTTATTTTCAAAACTCGATTTTGTTATTGACTAGACTTGCTGGCCAGGTAAGCTTGGGGCAGCTTCTTGTCTCTGCCTCCTCAGGACTGGGGTTATGGAAGTGAACCTTCACAAAACCTTTACACATGACTTTTTGGACTCAGTCTCTGAAATCTCATGCTTGAGTAAGAAGTACTTTACAAAATGAATAGTCTCTCCAACCCTTCTCTTTTCAACTTTGATACTATTTAATTTTCTTGCCTAACTGTTCTTGCTGGAGATTTCAATACTTCATTGAATAGAAATGAAAACAAAAAGTAGCTCTTCTTATTTTATTATTGATCTTTAGAGAAAAAAAAATGAGTGATAGTTTTTCATGGCTGAATGTTATATTAACAGGGTGTTTATACATGAGCTTTACTATGTTGTAGCTATTTTATTCATACTTTATTTGTTGTTTTCTTTATAAAAAGGTACTGATTTTTGTACTTTTGGGAATTCTTTTTTGCACAGCAATTTAAATAATGTTTCTCAAGCTCATTTTGTTAATGTATGACACTAATACATTTTTGAATATTGAGTTAGTCTTGTATTCTACAGTCAAATTTTAGTAGGTTATTGTGTATATTCCTTTTAATGTACTGTTAAATTCAGCTTAGTACTATTTTAGTGTTGAATGTTTTGCCCTGCAGGGATATTGATCTATACATTTCTTTTTCTTATAGATTTTTTGACTATTGGCATCAAATTAGTTCTTCATAGAATAAGCATCAAGCTGATTTTTGTTCCAGTTGTTTGGAAGGGCTTGAGTAGTGATGGTATTAATTTGTCTTTAAATATTTATAAAATATTGCCCCTGAATCCATGTGATCCTGAACTTGTCAGTGTTGGTGTTTTTCTGATGACTAATTTGATCTTGTTAGTCATAGTCTGCTTCTAGAAGTCTTCCCTTTCATCTATTTTCTTTTAGAAGTGTTTCCTTTTATCTTGTTCAATAAACTATTGTAGTATAGCTGTTCATTATATTCACCAACAATTCATTTCCCATGAAAATGGTATCAATATCAAATCTCTTTATCTTATCATAGTTGATTTCTCTGTTTTTACTAAGTCCATGATTTCCTAAGTTTATTGAATCATTTAAATACAGTATTTATTGGTTATCTGTATTGTTTTTCTATTTGGTTTATCTCAGTTTCAGTCTTTATCATTTCTTTCTGATTATTTTCTGTTGTCCTACAAAGTACCTGATTAATTTGTAAAGATAATAGCCTGATAATTGACTCAAGGTTCATTAGTTGGAGGTCTAATAGTAAGACACCTGAGGTCTTCTACTGCTTCAACTCAGAGCAGAAAGAAGGCAAAGAGAAGTGCATGTGTGGAAAGTAGAACCACAATTAGGGATTTGTTTCATAAAACATGCAGTCATGATAGTAACTAATGCAGGTTGGAGAAAATGAAAGACATAAAAGTGACCCATTCATGAGAGCATGATCTATGACCAAACACATCACTCTAGACCTTACTTCTCAATGCTACAACAATAAGAAATTATCTTGCACCTCCTCTCTGAAAATACAGTGATATCACTCTCTCAGAAACAGTTTTGTTGCCTACATGTAATATACAAAAAATTAGTGCTACAGTCCTTAATAAAACAAAAAATACATTGAAGCGTGATTCTAACTAGCCCTAACAATAAAAACTCAGAGTTACATACCAGGAGTGAAAGCTGAAAGATCAGAGAAGCAGAACAGCAGCCACTAGAGAATTCTTACCTCTACAAAATCTCAGACTGAATGGGGCTGAGATTCTGTCTCTATTGCTTTATATTCCTGTCTCTACCTCACTAGTGCTAAGATTAAAGGCATGTACCACCACCACCCAGATCTGTTTCTCTTTTAGACTGGTTCAATCTCGTGTAGCTCAGGGTGACCTTAAACTCCTGATCTTCATGCTTCCTTCTCCCATGTGCTGAGATTAAGGTTGTGTGCCACCACTGCCTGGCCTCTATTGTTAACTAGTGACTAGCTTCACCCTCTGACCTCCAGGCAAGTTTTATTTGTCAGAACACAAAATATCACATAACAATGCATGTTCAAGGCATTATTTCATTTACTAATGTTTGAAGAAACAATTACAAGTGTGAAGGTGGAACAAAGATGATAACTACCTTTGGATTTTATAAAAAATTAATGTTTAATTACTAGATGAAAAATTTCCTACACATAAACAAACCATTCATAACCTTTGACATCAATGTTTCTACCAGACATGAATCCATAGTATAACATATAGCTTTAAAACATTTGAGTTCTACTAAATGGTAAAAGGAATAGTGAAACCCAGGTAAATTTTCTTAAATAAATAGATGATTACCTTATATATCATTAATAGTGTATACTTGATTTTCAAGTTTCATGTGGCTTATTAAAATATTATATATTCTACATTTATGGTATTATTATTTATTTGTAATTTATCAGGTTCATATGCTGTGGAAAATGGAAAAAAGATAGTTAATGGGTGCTGGGAAGCTACATTCCTCACTATCATGAAATCCACTGTAGTCTGTATTACTATTCACAGTGTGTACTAGGTTTTAAGGAACATTTTTTAATATTTGCAAACAATGTTATACTTAGAAAACACTAATTACATGATAAATTTTGTACTTATATTTTCTATATTCCCTGTTTTTTATATTAACTATGGTCAGGAATTGAGGTAATATAGAAATATATGACATATATACTTGAGACAACCATACAATATTTATGCATTTTTACAGGTTTCAATGATTGTTCATAAATGTTGAGTGTGAAATAATATATAGTCTTGCTCTTGAACAGCAGTTTTCAGATTAGAAAGCAGTTTCTTCTCACATTATATATTTAGGCCATTCATAAACAACAAAAAAAGAAATAATGAAATCATAGGCCATGAAAATAGAGATATCATTTAAGACCAAAGAAGAATATTAGGTTTATGAATAGTCAACTTATTTTATTAACACAGGTGAAGATAATTAATATTCCTTATTCAATTTCACAATTGAAGAAAATTCACTGTTATACTAAAAAACATATCCCTGGAGAGTCTCTCTGAACTGAAATAATTTAACAAATCTGTGCCTAATTATCTTCATCTCTGAGTACACTAGCAACAGCAAGAGAGAGAGAGAGAGAGAGAGAGAGAGAGAGAGAGAGAGAGAGAGAGAGAGAGAGAGAGAGAGACGAATGGCCCATGAACTGTGTAAGCCTTTCCTTTCACAAGTGGTCCAGTAGGAGCAGTGTTTAGCATGCTTACAGCCAATCCTAGGCTCTTGGAATCTTCTTGGCATTCTGTCCTTGCTGTCTGGGTTAATGGAGGGCTTACATGTTTAGAGCTGTCAAGTGAGCATCTTTCTACCAGCCTTGCATCAATTTCAGCAAGAGGGTAAAAGAACAAAGAATGTAATCTTTTTTTCCATGTAATTTAAGAGTACTCAATTATTTGGGCACTCTGAGATCGTTATTTTATCATTTTGAAGAGCATGCAGTTAATTGAAGGATAAAGTGATCTGAGTTAGGCAAACTGCACAATTGTTTTAATTGCTTCCCTATGGTGAATCATACTGTGCTTTCAAGTTTTCAGAGAGCTTGTTTTGTTAAATTCTGTTTCTCTGTCTCCCACTTTCAAATCTTGTTGATATAGTCATTTGCTAGTTTCCTCATTATAAACATATATTTCTTCTGATTTATCATTGTAGCTGCTTTGTTGAATATTTCTTTGAATATTTCAGAATTCCTTTATTATTGTCTCTGTTCCAGGAAGACTGCAGAAATTTCTTTTTCTCAAAGCAATATTGTATTCATTATTAATCTGTGACTCACATTTTATTTTCTACAAGTTTCATAAGCTTGTCAACGGTAGTGTGAATGCTTTTATCAGATCAAAATTTTTATAATGTTTTCTTCTAAGTGGCATTTTCAACAATATCTAACACATTAGGAAATTAAACTCATCATAATAATTGGAAAACATTTATGGAATGTGTACTTAACAATATTAATAAAAAGAGTAAGTTACAATTAAATAGTTTTTACTACAAGTAAAATGATCTAGACAGAAGGTCACCCTTTCTATAGTTTCTGGTAGTTGCCAACAGATGCATGGAGGGATATTCTCTAGGGACTGTCCTGTACTATTTTTCTTATTCTGTGGTGCTAGGGATAAAGCCCAGAGCATCTCTGCCACAGAGATACAGAGATACAGCCCAGTTCTAGCTGTAGCTCATTTTGTCTTTCTCTTTTGATACGGGATCTCATTTAGGTACTCAATGTTGGTCTTGAACTGACAATCTTCCTGTCTCAACCTGCAGAGCAGCTGCAAGGCTGTACTATCTGTCTATATTCTCTCTTTTTCAGAAATAAGAGTATCACAAATTCTGAACACATCAGGCACCCAGCTTCTTCCCAAATGCAGCCATCCTACAGCCATGTCCTTCTGCTGAGATATTTTCTGTGACTTCTTCATCACTGTGAGCAAGTACATTGTTTGCTTTAAATACTCCTGCTCTAAATATACTTATCCTATCCCATATTATGCTCAAGTCATTGGTCCTTGTATTTTTTTAATTCAGAGTTCATCATTAAATATGACATGTAAAGCCTTTGAAAGTTGCTCAACTAACATGTTTTGACCAATATGGTGGGCCAATTATATGAAGACATTTGGTAACTGGTATATTTAGAAAAGCTGCAATTTTTGTCATTTGATGAGTGTAAATTTAAATTTTATCCAAACTATTCTTAGTTAGTCAAAGACTTGAAGGATGTGAGGGAGTAATTTCATAGTTGCCAGGTAGAACAGTGTTCTGGAAGGATGAGTCAGAAATGGTGATTTCCTTTAGGTTCTGCTATTCCTGTTGTGCATGAGAAGTAGCAGATAAATAGTACAGAGTAAGAAAAAGATAAGTTTAGTGTAGGGTGTTGATTGGTACATATGACCCATAGGCTTATAAGCTATATTATATTTCTGTGCCTGTTGTAATGAATCACTTTTAATAGAATTTCTTACAAAAGAAAATTGTTTCCCCATAATTCTAGGTGCATGAAATTTTATGTTGGAAGTAGCAGTATTGTAGCTGGGGAGTTTTCTCTCTGGGTCCCGCCAAGCTTCTGCAGTCCCTTAGCCCACTTATAAAATAATCATACAGACGCTTATATTATTTAAACTGTTTGGCCATTAGCTCAGGTTTATCATTGTCTAGCTCTTACTCTATTCATATTCATATTCAGCCCATTTCTATTAATCTATACTTTGCCATGTAGCTTGTGGCTTACTGGTACCTTACATCTTCCTTGTCCTGGCGGCAGCTGCAGGTGGTCTCCCCCTCTGCCTTTCCATTCCCTCAATTCTCCTCTCTGTTAGTCCCACCTATACTTCCTGACTGGCTACTGGCCAATCAGTGTTTTATTTATACAGAGCGATATCCACAACACAGTATGACTTCTAACAAGGATGTATTATAGAATGTTTCACTGCCTCTCCTTAGCTTCTGATGTCCTCTTGCAATCTTCCATGTGCCTTAGTTTATAGTTTTCTTTCTTTCTTTTTATTGTTGTTTTTGGTTTTTTGAGCCAGGGTACCTCTGTGTAATAACTCTAGCTCTCCTGGCAACTCACTTTGGCCTCAAACTCACAGAAATCTACCTGCATTTGCCTCCTAAGTGCTGCAATTCAACCACCTGACCTTATGATTGCATTTCTTATCTATGTTTACATCATTGTGTGGGACTAACCTGGCCTGTCTTTGTGTGCAAACATTGCTCTTCTATTAAAAATACCAGACATTAAAGTAGACTCACTTTAATTTACAGCTGTATTGGCTTGACTTGACTGTATCTGTAGAGTCCTTGTATCAAAACAATGCTGTATATTGATGTAGACATATATTTACAAAGGGCTACTCAATTGAGTATATAAACTGCTGTTGAAGGGTCTTTCTGTTTACTGTGAATATGTGTTGTTACTATTGGTTAATAAAAAAACCTGTTTTGGCCTACAGCAACACAGGATATAGGCAGGCATTAAATCTAAGAGAGATACAGGGAGAAGAAAGGTGGAGTCAGGAAGACACTATGAGCCTCCAGGGAGCAAGATGTGATAAAACACAGGTAATGCCATGGCCACGAGGAAAAATATAGATTAATGGAAATGGGTTAATTTAAGATTAAGATGTAATTTAAAATTAAGATGTAAGAGCTAGCTAGCAATAAGCCTGAGCTATAGACCAAACAGTTTGTGATTAATACTAAGCTTCTGAGTGATTATTTTAAAAGTGGCTGCAAGATTGTGGGACAGAGAAAAGTACCCAGCTACAATAAATTAAGATGAATCTAGGTTTTATTTGGATGAAAGATTAAAGTGCTGGCCTTATTTACAACTTATATTTCTGCTTGTACATGCACAAGGCACAATTACCAATCTAATGGGATACCACAATAATTACCAGGATTGTTCACAAATAGTTCAAATTTAAAAGAATAGTATTCTAGGAGACAGTATAAATATGTCAAGGAACTTGAATTGATGGAACTAAGAACAAGGTAAACAGGTCATTAAGGGTGCTGTTCTTAGAGAGATAAAAGGTAGTTGTCATGGGATACTGGCTCATTGTTGGGAGAGTAAGTTGTTTAAAAAGAGGGAGTCTCCTCCTATGAGTGAGTACATATCATGTCTGTCTTTCTGAGTCTGGGTTACCTCACTCAGGATGATTTTTTTCTAGATCCATCCATTTGCCTGCAAACCTCATGATGTCATTGTTTTTCTCTGCTGAGTAGTATTCCATTTTATTTATCCATTCTTCAGTTGAAGGGCATCTAGGTTGTCTCCAGGTTCTGGCTATTACAAACAATGCTGATATGAACATAGCTGAGCAAGTGCCCTTGTGGTATGATTGAGCATACCTTAGGTATATGCCCAAGAGTGGTATAGCTGGATCTTGGGGGAGATTGATTCCCAATTTTCTAAGAAAGCATCATATTGATTTCCAAAGTGGTTGTACAAGCTTGCATTCCCACCAGCAGTGGAGGAGAGTTCCCCTAGCTCCACATCCTCTCCAGCATAAGCTGTCTTCAGTGTTTTTGATCTTAGCCATTCTGACAGGTATAAGGTGGTATCTCAGAGTCGTTTTGATTTGCATTTCCCTAATGATTAGGGATGTTAAGCAATTCCTTAAAAGTCTTTCAGCCATTTGAGTTTCCTCTGTTGAGAATTCTCTGTTTAGCAAGAATTGTTGAGACCAAGGTTGGAAAATACACAGGGACAAATAGCCAAATGAATGGAAACACATGAACTATAAACCAATAGCTGAGGAGCCCCCAACTGGATCAGGCCCTCTGGATAAGTGAGGCAGTTGATTAGCTTGATCTGTTTGGGAGGCATCCAGGCAGTGGGACCCGGACCTGTCCTCAGTGCATGTGCTGGCTGTTTGGAACCTGGGGCTTATACAGGGACACTTGACTCAGCCTGGGAGGAGGGGACTAAACCTGCCTGGACTGAATCTACCAAGTTGAACTCAATCCTCAGGGGAGTCTTTTCCATGGAGGAGATGGGAATCGGGGGTGGGCTGGAGGGAAGCTGGGGGGGGGGCAGAACAACGGAATCTGTGGCTGATATGTAAAATTAAATTAAATTATAAAATAAAATTAAAAAAAGAGGGAGTCTGTTCCTAGGATCACTTTCTAGGAGGATTTGTCTTTCAAGGTCATCCCAAATCATTCGTTCTTTTCATTATGTCCTCTGCCATCAAGCTCTCACCATAGGTCAAATTAATGGAGTCCATTGGTCTTGAAGTTTCTTTTTAAAAATCTGTTGGAGGTGCATATGATAATATATACTTTGTATATGTATGACATTGACAAGATGAAACACAGTACTATGTCTAATTAATATATGCTAATAAAATATTATAGTATACATATTCATATACATGCCAAATTAGAGGATTTTACTTCAGATATATTCAAATGAGCCTTATGGATACATTTCTAAACTTAATTTGGTAAAGAAAAGGCTTTTGATAATAGGCTTTTTTATAGATGAGCCTAAAATTTAAACATGATCATAATTTTGCAAATTCAGTAGTGCCACTTAAACTAAGGCAGTGATTTTCAAACTTTTGACCACAGCTCAAAGCAAAAAAGTACATTCTATACTTTGTCTTCTTATCTTAGAATTTCAATCCACCCAAAACTAACCTCTGCCAGTATACATACTTACTAAAATCAACATCATTTATTCAGCAATATGTTTTGATATTTTTCTCTTTTCAATCATCTCTGCTCTTTCATCTCTTTGCTCTTATCTTCTCTGTGGGTCTTAGTTAGGATATCTATTGCTGTGAAGCAATACCAAGACACCAATTAAATGAAAACATTTAATTGGGTGACTTACATTTTTCAAAGGTTTAGTCTATCATTGTCATGATGGGACATGGTGGCACATAGGTAGACATGGTGATGGAGAAGGAGCTGAGAATTCTACATTTTGATTGACAGGCAGCAGGAAGTGAACAGTGTCACTGGGTATAGCTTGAACATAGGAGACCTCAAAGACAGCCTCCCATAGTGACACATTTCTTCCAAAAGACCATACCTACTCCAACACAGCCAGATCTCCTAACAGTGCCACTTGCTATGTGGGTCATTTTTTTTCAAACTGCCACACTGTGATGCTTTTCAATTTTATTCTTTCTATGTCACCCCTCCCCCACTTTCCTCCTCTGTCTTTTTTCTTTCAGCAAAACCAATACAAAAAAAGTAAAACCAATATCTGGTATGTTTTGCTGAATGAACTCATTTTTAGTTCTAAAAGTGGATCAGTGTTTGTTCTTTGTCTCAAATATGCCTAGAAAATTTGAATACTGTGAGGTGCACACTGTGACAGCAATCAGCAGAACAACAAGTTAAATACTGACAGAAGCTGAGATGATGAGGGGCTAACTTTGGGTAGGATCATGCTTTTAGCACATTTGATTCATTATGCATACATCGTATCCCCTCTGTAAACCTACACCACATGTCAGTATCCTGAAGACAGATTTCAGGGGTCATTGGGACTCCTTATGTCTTCTTCCAAATATGGTCTCACCAAATTAATCTATCTCTGCTTTTCACTATTAGTTATCTCTTTAAATGGCATATTGGGTTGGGTGGTTAAGCCAAGAACATTTGGGACTGGGTGGGGAGAACTACATTTATTTATTGTGTGTCAGGGGTGGGTGGATGTGAGTATACCTAGGGGAGACAACCTCATAGATTTGGTTCTCACTTTCTAACATATGAGTCTGGAGATTGCATTTAGCTATCAGAAGGAAAGATTTTTTATTTGTCAACAGGTTCCTTTTGCATACTAATTGTGTGAAGTTTTGTGTGAGGGCTCTGGACTTCACTCTGCCTTATGCTCCTGTCTCACTCCTATTCTTGTTGCCCTTGGTTCGGATCCTTCTGCCTGTAGACCATGGGGCTCATTGATGCTTTCCAATTTTGCTCTTATCCTTTCTCCATCAGCTACAACTATTAGGATGATCTTTCAGCAACTTTTGATGGTGTTGAAATGTCAGAAATGTCCAAATTCTTTTGCTTGCTATTACAGTATGGGTCTAGACATTTAGGCCAGATCCCCAAACCAGACTAGTCCTCCCTGTAGCTCTCTCTGGGACAAAGAATTAAGAAGCTATATGTGTGTGCTCTTAACCAGGCTCTCCGTTTATGATACCCAGCTCTTCCATGTTCTTTGTTCTCTGTGCTGTAGTACTAGTTCATATGATATGAACATAAACATTTATAAAAAAAAATCATATTTTCCTTTGTTCTTGGAATTGAGAGACTCCTCAAGGGGATTTTGTTCAGGGAAGTGCTCTGAAGACCACTTTTCTAAGAGACTCCTCTGATCTCCACCAGGAAACTTCTCATGCCAGAGCACTCTCGCCGACCCCCTGCCTCTCATTCTTATTCTTAATGAAACACTACTCTAGTTTTTGATAGAAAGCCCCCCCCACTTCTCTTTAAGGTTTCATCATGTTTAGATCTTCATATATTGTACTGTTTCTTTCCAATGTTCTTTCCACCCTATGGATTGAACATGACCTTGAGTTACCTTCTTCTAATAAGTTTAATCTTCTGAATGGAAGTATGTGTAGTTCCCATACAGACCAACCACTACTGTTTTATCATCATTTCTTTTCCTGTATTTAAGAGTTTTTCATGATCTGCCAGCTCTCCAATTCTGTTCTCAGTTGCTGTTGCTTCAAATTTGAATGTAGAATATCTGGTCCATTTGATCCTGGGTGTTCACTTCAACATCTCTCTCTTCTCTGATCAGCAAAAGATAAAACATATTATATCAAATGTCTCCTCCCCTAATGGTGTTTTTCCTCTTGTTATCCTGTTTGGTTTTGAAAGTTGCATCTATTTCATTTGTTTATTTTGTGTTGATTTTTTTTTGTGTGTGTGTGTGTGTGTGTGTGTGTGTGTGTGTGTGTGTGTGTGTGTGTGTGTGTTTGTGTGTGTAGGGGCACGGAAATGCCAAGGCAAATGGAGAGGTCAGAGGACAACCTGACAGAGTCACCATGTAAGTTCTGAGTGACTGAATTTAGGTTATCAGACTTGGTGGGAAGCACCCACTGTTACCTGTTGGGTCATCTTCTGGTCTTCAAGTTCCTCCTTTCTTATCTTGTTTCACCAAGCAACTTCCAACCCAACTTATTTGCTGTCCTGTAACACAAATTCTTTGTACCTTTCTACCTATCTCTTTCTTAAACGCCTCTCTATGTTTGTGTGACAACTTTGTCTTTAAAACTGAAATATGATAGTTTTTATTTCATCATATCATATAGATGGTTCAGAAGAACAGATTTATATAAAAACTTTAATGTAGCAGTAATTTTATAAGGTGCTTATCATAACAGTTGGTGGCACCTCTCTATAATCTCAGGAGTAGGATGAGGCAGGATGATCACAAGTTCAAGTTCAAGGCTAGCCCGAACTATATAAGAAGTCATACTTCAAAAAGAAAAGCAACAACAATAAACAAATAAAAGTTTTTGCCAACTGTTTCTTAGTTTTTTCATGAGTATTTTTTTTTTATACCAGTTCATTTCCCCTAGGAGATGATAATGGTTCTGGTCACAGCTGAAGTACAAAAAGGTGCTCTGGCTTTCCATTCTGAAAATCAGAGTGAACAAGCTTTGTATCCATGGATTTAGTCTTTAAGCTCCTGCGTCATGCTGACTTTGCATCTCCAAACCCCTCAGCCTTGACTTGTTGAATGCACTTGAGGGGTTGACTTCTCAATGTGGAAGTGCAAGTGCCTTTAAATAAAATGATGTGTGTGTGTGTGTGTGTGTGTGTGTGTGTGTGTGTGTGTGAGAGAGAGAGAGAGAGAGAGAGAGAGAGAGAGAGAGAGAGAGAGAGAGAGAGAGAGAGAGAGAGAGAACTGGAGAGAATTGGCTTTTTTATTTAAAATTATCCTTGACTAATGGCATATGCATGTTTGTATTTGAAATAACGGTTTCTGTGGTGTCACATTGTCATTACCAAGATTTGCTGCTCTCTAGCTCACAACTGATAATGAAGTGATCATATAAATTGATATGGTATAATATAATGTAAACAAGTAGACAGGCAGAGCACTTCTGCTTCAGGATACCTGTTGTCACTGTACTGATGAAGACATTACAATCAGCAGCACTGGAGCATCTCAGTGAACAGTGGCATGCACTAAGAACCAGGATTTTATAGTAACATCCATATTGATTACCAGAAGAGGATCTCAAGAAGTTAGAAGACGATTATGTAGTTTGTAATATTGACTTAGAGATGACAATAGTCAACATATGTGTGTGAGTGTATGCATTACTTCCAGACAGATTTACAGTAAAATTTTGTGAATATATGACATAGCAATCAAATGCTGCACCATTTTCATTAAAGCTGAGTGATTTTAAAGTGATCTCTTACCTTCTGGATAAGGCAGTAGAAGTCATTTATTAGAGTAATGTGGATAGCAGTTTAGAGGTCAAGACATTCGGAATGCCATTAGAACTGATTGGACTGCTTACTTGAGCATAAGGTTTATATTTTACCTAAGAAACTAGCTAATACACCACCATATACAGTTGATTTTTTAAATTTTATTATAGATATTCCATAAATTATTGCTTTTGCTTTCAATTTGGATTGATCACAACACAAATCCCCAGGGGCAATTTATTAATCCTCAATAAAGTTAGAGATTTCTAAATTCTTAACACCTAGTTTTTTTTTCATAAATTACCAATTTTATTGTATTGTATTAACATTTTTTTGAGTAAAACCGAAATTTATTATAAGCCACAGTCATTCTAGGGACCTCCATGCTATATATATAGCCTCCATGGTTCTATGGATTGTGGTCTGATTGTTCTTTATTTTATATCTAGAATCCACTTATGAGTGAGTACATACCATGACTGTCTTTCTGGGTTTGGGTTACCTCACTCAGGATGACTTTTTCTAGTCCCATCCATTTGCCTGCAAATTTCATGCTTTCATTGATTTTCTCTGTTGAGTAGTACTCCATTGTGTATATGTACCTGTAGATGTAACCAATCGTCTTATTAAAATAAGAAACACAGAACCAATGTAAAAGAAAAAGCCAAGAGGTCAGAGCTCAGAGCTAAAATCTTACCTCCTGCAGTGCTCCTAGCTTCCCCGAAAGAGAGCTACTTCCTGTTTGTCTGTCTTTAAATAGTCTTTCTGTTCTGCCTTCTCATTGGTTGTAAACCCAACCACATGACTGCCTTGTCACTGCCTGTAAGTACTGCCCTCCAGGTCTTAAAGGCGTATGTCTCCAATGCTGGCTGTATCCCTGAACACACAGAAATCTACCTAGCTCATCTAACCACCACATTCTTGCTATGGCTCTAATAGCTCTAACCCCTGGGCAACTTTATTTATTAACATACAATGAAAATCACATTTTAGTACAAATAAAATACCACCATATGTACCACATTTTTTTCATCCATTCTTCCATTGACGGGCATCTAGGTTGTTTCCAGGTTCTGGCTATTACAAATAGTGCTGCTATGAACATAGCTGAGCATGTATCTTTATGGTATGTATCAGCATTCTTTGGGTATATGCCCAAGAGTGGGATGGCTGGGTCTTGAGGTAGTTCGATTCCTAATTTCCTGAGAAACTGCCATACTGATTTCCACAGTGGTTGTACAAGCTTACATTCCCACCAACAGTGGAGGAGTGTTCGCTTTGCTCCACATCCTCTCCAACATTGACTGTCATTGGTGTTTTTGGTTGTAGCCATTCTGACAGGTGTAAGGTGGTATCTGAGTCGTTTTGATTTGCATTTCTCTGATGATTAATGATGTTGAGCATTTCTTTAAATGTCTTTCAGCCATTTGTGATTCTTGTGAATTCCCTGTTTAGCTCTTTAGCCCATTTTTTAATTGGACTGTTCAGTATTTTGATATCTAGTTTCTTGAGTTCTTTATATATTGTGGAGATCAATCCTCTGTCAGATGTGGAGTTGGTGAAGATCTTTTCCCATTCTGTTGGCTGTCTTTTTGTCTTATTGACTGTGTCTTTTGCCCTGCAAAAGCTTCTCAATTTTGAGAGGTCCCATTTATTAATTGTTGTGCTCAGGGTCTGTGCTGTTGGTGTTTTATTTAGGAAATGGTCTCCGGTGCCAATGCGTTCAAGAATGCTTCCTACTTTCTTTTGTATTAAGTTTAGTGTAACTGGATTTATGTTCAGGTCTTTGATCCACTTGGACTTGAGTTTTGTGCATGGTGACAGATATGGATCTATTTGTAATCTTTTACATATTGACATCCAGTTATGCCAGCACCATTTGTTGAAGATACTTTCTTTTTTCCATTGTATAGTTTTGGGTCCTTTGTCAAAAACCAGGTGTTTACATGTGTATGGATTAATGTCAGGGTCTTCAATTCTATTCCATTGGTCCATATGTCAGTTTTTATACCAGAACCAAGCTGTATTTATTACTATAGCTCTATCGTAGAGTTTGAGGTCAGGGATGGTGATGCCTCCAAAGGTTGCTTTATCGTATAGGATTCTTTTAGCTTTCCTGGGTCTTTTGTTTTTCCATATGAAATTGAGTATTTTTCTTTCCAAGTCTGTGAAGAATTGTGTTGGGATTTTGATGGGGATTGCATTGAATCTGTAGATTGCTTTTGGTAAGATTACCATTTTTGCTATGTTAATCCTACCTATCCATAAGCATGGGGGATCCTTCCATTTTCTGATATCTTCTTCAATTTCTTTATTTAGAGATTTAAAGTTCTTATCAAAAAGGTCCTTCACTCATTTAGTTAGTGTTAT
The DNA here is from genome assembly GCF_049852395.1 of Peromyscus maniculatus bairdii. Classification (NCBI taxonomy): domain Eukaryota; kingdom Metazoa; phylum Chordata; class Mammalia; order Rodentia; family Cricetidae; genus Peromyscus; species Peromyscus maniculatus. The sequence goes on along the minus strand of NC_134857.1, from coordinate 93,191,623 downwards.
CCCAAGGTATTTTACGTTATTTGTGGCTATTGTAAAGGGTGATGTTTCTCTGACTTCTTGCTCAGCCCTTTTATCATTTGTGTATAGGAAGGCTACTGATTTTTTTGAGTTGATCTTGTATTCTGCTACTTTACTGAAGGAATTTATCAGCTGTAGGAGTTCCCTGGTAGTGTTTTTGGGGTCGCTTATATATACTATCATATCATCTGCAAATAGTGAAAGTTTGACTTCTTCCTTTCCAATTTGTATCCCTTTGATCTCCTTTTGTTGTCTTATTGCTCTAGCTAGAATTTCTAGTACTATATTGAATAAATATGGGGAGAGTGGACAGCCTTGTCTTGTTCCTGAATTTAGTGGTATCCCTTTGAGTTTCTCTCTGTTTAATTTGATGTTTGCTGTTGGTTTCTCCATTTAATTTGTTGTTTGATGTTGCTATAAATTGCCTTTATTATGTTTAGAAATGTTCCTTGTATTCCTGATCTTTTTAAGACCTTTATCATGAAGGGGTGTTGGATTTTGTCAAAGGCTTTTTCAGCACCTAAGGAGATAATCATGTGGTTTTTTTCTTTCAGTTTGTTTATATGGTGTATTACATTGACTGATTTTCATATGTTGAACCATCCTTGCATCCCTGGAATGAATCCTACTTGGTCCTGATGGATAATTGTTTTGATGTATTCTTGGATTCAGTTTGCCAATATTTTGTTGAGTATTTTTGCATCAATGTTCATGAGGGAAATTGGTCTGTAGTTCTTTTTCTTTGTTGCATCTTTGTGTGGTTTGGGTATCAGGGTAATTGTAGCCTCATAAAAAGAGTTTGATAGTGTTCCTTCTGTTTCTATTGTGTGGAACACTTTGAAGAGTATTGGTATTAGTTCTTCTTTGAAGGTCTGGTAGAATTCTGCACTGAAACCATCTGGTCCTGGACTTTTTTTGGTTGGGAGACTTTTGATGACTGTTTCTATTTCTTTAGGGGTTATTGGTCTATTTAAATGGTTTATCTGGTCTTGATTTAATTTTTGTATGTGGTATTTATACAGAAAATTGTCCATTTCTTCCTGGTTTTCCATTTTTGAGGAGTACAGGTTTTTGAAGTATGATCTGATGATTCTCTGGATTTCCTCGTTGTCTGTTGTTATGTCTCCCTTTTCATTTCTGATTTTGTTAATTTGGGTGCTCTCTCTTTGCCTTTTGGTTAATCTGGCTAGGGGTTTGTCTATCTTGTTGATTTTTTCAAAGAATCAACTCTTTGTTTCATTGATTTTTGTATTATTCTCTTGTTTTCTATTTCATTGATTTCAGCCCTCAGTTTGATTATTTCCTGTCATCTATTTCTCCTGGGTGAGTTTGTTTCTTTTTGTTCTAGAGCTTTCAGGTGTGCTGTTAATTCATTGGTATGGGATTGCTCCATCTTCTTTATGTGTGCATTTAAAGCTATGAATTTTCCTCTTAGCACTGCTTTCATAGTGTCCCATAAGTTTGGGTATGTTGTACTTTCACTTTCATTGAATTCTAGGAAATCTTTAATTTCTTTCTTTATTTCTTCCTTGACTCATTGATGTTTCAGGTGGGCATTAATCAGTTTCCATGAATTTGTGGGTTTTCTATAATTTTTGTTGTTGTTGAGGTCTAACTTTAAGGCATGGTGGTCTGATAAGATACAGGAGGTTATTCCATTTTTTTTGTATCTGTTGAGATTTGTTTTATGGCCAAACATGTGGTCAATTTTTGAGAAAGTTCCATGGGGTGCTGAGAAGAAGGTATATTCTTTTGTGTTAGGATGGAATGTTCTGTCGATATCTATTAAGTTCATTTGAGTCATAACATCTGTTAGGTCCTTTATTTCTTTGTTAAGTTTCAGTCTGGTAGATCTGTCTTTTGGTGAGAGTGGTGTGTTAAAATCTCCCACTACTAATGTGTGGGGTTTGATGTGCGTTTTAAACTTTAGTAGTGTTTCTTTTATGAATGTGGGTGCTTTTGTATTTGTAGCATAAATGTTTAGAATCAAGACTTCATCTTGGTGGATATTTCCTGTGATAAATATGTAATGTCCATCCTGATCTCTGTTGACTGATTTTAGTTTGAAGTCTATTTTATTAGATATTAGGATAGCTACACCAGCTTGTTTCTTAGGTCCATTTACTTGGAAAGCCTTTTCCCAGCCCTTTACTTGGAGGCAGTGTCTGTCTTTGAAGTTAAGGTGTGTTTCTTGTATGCAGCAGATGGATGGGTCCTGTTTTCTTATCCATTCTGTTAGCCTGTGTCTTTTTATAGGTGAGTTGAGACCATTGATATTGATGGATATTAATGACCAGTGATTGTTAATTCCTGTTATTTTTTGTGGTTGTGTTATGTTGTTCTTCTTTGGAGTATGTTGGTGTGGGATTATTGCTTGATTTTTCATGGATGTGTTTAGTTTCTTTGGGTTGGATTTTCCCTTTTAGTGCTTTCTGTAGGGCTGGGTTTGTGGACAGGTATTGATTAAATCTGGTTTTATCCTGGAATATTTTGTTTACTCTGCCTATGGTGATTGAGAGTTTTGCTGGGTATAATAGTCTGGGTTGGCATCCGTGGTCTCTTAGTGTCTCCATAAGATTTGTCCATGATCTTCTAGCTTTCATAGTCTCTATTGAGAAGTCTGGTGTTATTCTGATGGGTTTGCCTTTATATGTTACTTCATTTTTTTCCTTTGTGGCTCTTAATATTTTTTCTTTGGTCTGTGTGTTTAGTGTTTTGATTATTATGTGGTGAGGGGACTTTTTTTTTGGATTCAGCCTATTTGGTGTTCTGTATGCTTCTTGTATCTTCATAGGTATTTCTTTCTTTAGGTTAGGAAAGTTTTCTTCTATGATTTTGTTGAATATATTTTCTGTGCCTTTGAGTTGGTATTCTTCTCCTTCTTCTATCCCTATTATTCTTAGGTTTGGTCTTTTCATGGTGTCCCAAATTTCTTGGACGTTTTGTGTTACAACTTTTTTGTCTTTAGTGTTTTCTTTGACTGACAAAACTATTTTCTCTATTGTGTCTTCAGTGTCAGAGATTCTCTGTTCCATCTCTTGCAATTGGTTGGTTATGCTTGTTTCTGTATTTCCTGTTTGTTTAGTGAGGATTTCTATTTCCAGCATTCCCTCAGCATGTGTTTTCTTTATTGTCTCAAATTCATTTTTCAGATCTTAGAATGTTTCTTTCATCTGTTTAATTGCTTTTTCTTGGCTTTCTTTGATTTCTTCCCAATTTTTGTTTGTTTTTGGTTCCCCCCCCCCCCACCAACCACGAGACAGCGTTTCTCTGTGTAGCTTTGTGCCTTTCCTGGAACTCACTCTATAGACCAGGCTGGCCTCGAACTCACAGAGATCCACCTGCCTCTGCCTCCCGAGTGCTGGGATTAAAGGCGTGTGCCACCACCGCCCGGCAAAAGTGTTTTTTTTTTTTTTTTCTATTTCTTTAAGGGAGTTTTTCATTTCCTCTTTAAGGGAAGTTTTTATTTCCTCTTTAATGGTGTTTTTCACTTCCACTTTAAGGGAATTTTTTATTTCCTCTTTAAGGGATTTTTAAAATTTCTTCTTTAAAGGTCTCTATCATCTTCTTAAAGTCATTTTTAGTATTGATTTCTTCTGTTTCTTCTGTCTTGGTAAATTTAGTCTTGAAGGTGTATAATCACTAGGTTCTGATGTTGCCATAGAGGTCTTTAGGTTGTTGCCTGAATTTTTGCACTGGTGTCTACTTATCTCTTCCTCTGCTAGGTGCAGGTGGTGTCTGTGTCTGAGAGTGTCTCTCTTGTTCTAATTTTTAGTCTTGGTTCACTAGGAGTTCTTGGTTAAATTGGTGCTATTGGGCTGTTTCTTCAGGTGCAGCTGATCTCAGTTGGTGAAGTATATACTTATGATTCTGTTGATCTGGTTTGGTGGCTGGGCAGCGTCTTCTTCTGTGTTCCCAGGTCACATTTTGTTCATTCGTCAACTCCTCAGCTGATCTTGTTTCTTCAGACTTCAAACTGTAGGGATCTGAATCCTCTCCCAGATGGATTTCAGCTGAGTGGGGTAGTCTCACCAACACCTCCAAGTTGTTGGGTTTCACAGGATCAGCAGCTGGGCCCTGGGTTGGCCTCAGATGGAGTGTTCAGATTCATTCTGGTTCTGTCCCATGGAGATAGCTTCTTCCCCGGGTGTTGGGGTTAAAGGCATCCTTGCTCCAAGCTCTTGATTAAGAGCTTGTTTTCAATAGCTCTTCAGCAGGTAATAGCTCAGTTTCTGGTCTTGCAACTGTGTTTCGTCCGCCGCTTGCTGGGCTTGCCGGCCTCCACACCGGGCCTACCTGCCTCTGCTTGTCACTGCTGCCATGCCTGTCTTAACACCTAGTTTTCTTCCCTACAGTCCCTGATGATCATCGAGTTCTAATGCTTAATGATGGTATCTTCAGCTGATTTATAGTTTTATAGTACTTACTAACATATAAAGAAATATATAAATTATTTCTTACTCAATAATATATAAAGGCTGTGAGTTTCTGATATAATCATCCATGCAGAGAATTCATAGTAAATATTGGCCAAATTAACAATTCTCTCTGTGAGAATCACCTGAAGATTTTAGGTGACAATAGTTGCCTAAATTAAGCAGAAATTTTTGTTTTAGCCTGAGCCATGCTTATTCTCTTACCTGTCTGGTGGATCTACAGTGTATACTCAAAAAAGGGCCACTTGAACAAGAGTTACACTGAAACTTGAGAATTGATTCATTTTAAGAAGACAGCAATTGAATTTACGGAGTCACTAAAGGCTAGAGACCAGTGGATATTTGAATGAAAGCCTTCTCTACCCTTTAATCTGATTTTTCTCTGTTCTAAATTTCTAAAAGTCATATAACCCTGATGAAGCAGGATCAGCAATGAAATGGAAAGAGCATATTTAAAGTTAAAGGTATAGATCAAATATAAGCGCTCCTTTAATTTTCCTCTTGAAATAGCAGGAAAACTGTAGTGAAAATATTAAAATTTTAAACTGATATAGATAAAACTAGAAATAACAAGCAGAATAAAATCAAATGTATAAAATGTAGTAAAAATAGTGGAAACTTGATTATGGAAGAGGCCAAATCCTAGGATGACAGCATAATACTACAAGAAGTCAAAATCGTCTTGATTTACACTGCTTTAAATATCAGGAGTCTCAGAGAATGAGTCAGGAAAGGCTGTGGGCCTGACAGTGAGGTGGACATGGTATCTGGCACTTGGGTAAAAAGCATTCAAGAACTCAAATCCTTATGTTTTCCCATTTTACACACTCTATAGGAATCTGAAGATGTGATAACTGAAAAAAGTTTGACACATGATCTCTGAATCTCAGGAGCTGGGACAGGATATAAGTAGGAGCTTGGGCACATCATTCCCAAATAGGTAAACTATGAATGTAGAAAATTTGATTTCTTTTTGAACAGTTCCTTACTATAGGTTTCCAGGCATTGGCTCTTTAGATAAGAGGTTTAAGCATCTAAAGTATCTTTCAGTCTCCAAGAATCTATAAAAAAGATACAAATGTATGAAAAAAGAACATAATTAAGAGAAAGCAGATAAGAAGAAAAAACTGCATCCCTCATTTTACAAACTCAAGCAGAAATCTGAGTGTTTCTGAAAGAAACAGGGTATGATCTATGATTTTCCAATTTGATGGTAAAGATTAAAACTCCAAAAGCAACTGAAAAGGTGGATAATCTTAGGATCTAGATTCCTCAGTAGAAGGTGATCCAGAAATTCTGTCTCTGTAGCATAACATCCACACAAAAACTGCCTGAGGAGGATGAGTTTACTTATTCGTATGTTCAGGGTTCAGCCCATAGCTTCTGAGAAGTCAAAGCAACAGGAACTTAAAGCAACAATGTATATCATATCTATATTTGAGAGGAGAGAGAAATGAATCACATCAAGCATGTTCCATTCAATGCCTAGTTTTTCCTACACATCAGGATCCCAACTCAGTAGTGGTACTTTTAGGCTGGGTCTTCACATATCAATTGATACCAATAAGAAAATACATGAGAAAAATTCCCACAAACCACCTGATCTAATGAATTCCTCATTGTGTCTCTCCTCCCAGTTGATTTTAAATTGTTTTATGTTGATAATTAAAATAATCACAGTCTATATTATGTTTGTAAGCATTTTATTAAGCATTTTTGAATTTATGTTCATTGGGGAGATTGGCCTGTACTTTTTGTTTCTTGTTTCTTTACCTTTTTTTTTTGTAATATAGTGATATGCTGAAACTGGACCTGAACAAAGACAATAAGCAAAAGTGGGTGGGGAAAGCTCACAGGGCCTCCACCCCACAGGAAGAACTACAGGCAGTTAAGAATGCTGAGAGAGGGGGAAATAGTTTTCTCCAGGGAAGAGCACACCAGTTTGTTATCTAATAGAAAATGGTCTGCCCTGAAAACATACATAGATGTAACACCATAAACACTTAGCAGGTGATGTTCAGAAATATAATAACAATAACATAATAACAATCAGCGATAAAGGAGATTATGAATTTGAAAAAGAACAAGGAACAGTATAAGGGGGAAGGGTTGGAGGAAGCAAAAGAAGAAAGAAACTTTAACACGAATTGCTAAACAGCCTTATTATTAATAAAAAACCCAGAGCCAGATACTTGGTGAAAGCTGAAAGATCAGAGGAATAGAACAAGCCAGCCACAAGTTCTTACCTCTAAGAAATCCTCAGTCCAAGAGAGAGCTACTTCCTGTAAACTCACTCCCTGCCCTGCCATCTTACTTCCTCTGTCTGCTTAGCTACTTCACTTCCTCTTTCTGCCCAGCCATATCACTTTCTGTTTGTCTGTACAGACCTCCAGTGTTGGGATTGAAGGAGAATGCCACTTAGCCTGGCTCTGTTCCTAGTGTGGCCTTGAACTCACAGAGACACAGATGAGTCTCTGCCTCCTGAATGCTAGGATTAAAGGTATGCACTACCACTGCCTGACTTCTATGTTTAATATAATTTCCTCTGATCTCCAGGCAAGCTTTATTTGTTAGAGCACAAATAAAGTATCACCACAAGAAATGATGTAGTTTATAATAGAATTTCAAAACTAAAAAGGTATTGAAAAAACTCAGAGTATTTAAGGAGGTTTTCAGAGTGGAGTGCTTTGAGTTTCTGTATTGAAATCTCTGCTCAATGTCAGAATTATGGTTGCAATTTGAAAAGCTTCCCTGTGAAATTTCAGACAATGGGTAGCATTTTATTTTGGTCTTAGAAATTTGCTTTTATTAGCGAAGCTCTCCACCTGGCAACAATCAGAACATATAAAGAAAAGTTCACATGCAAACATAAAATACCTCGGGCAGACTGACCATTATGGGACGCACAGTTCCCAGATAAGTTGAACCTGTTCCTCTGGCTCTGAGAACTCAACTTGCTTTTAAAGAAAGAAGCTACCATCCAGAATCTGTAGAGCTGGAGAATAAAAACATGTCCAAGGACAGGCTAATGTTCACACACACACACACACACACACACACACACACACACACACACACACACACACAAAAATTTTCATTTCAAATTGTTTATGTTGTAAATAATTTTCTATATATGAAATAAAATATACTATCATGGTATAAAAATATTGAAATATTTGTGTTTCAAACTTCCCAAGACTCCGTGCAAGAAAGTAAAGTTTTTCAACCTGCAGAACTAGCTTCATCAATGATCCAGAGTTGGGGATGAGTTAATTTTGTAAGATAACTATGGGACTCTGGTCTGCTATAAGAATTACAGGATATGGCACCAAACACCTTCAAAGATCATGAGCACAGTAGTTGCTTTATCTCCAAGGTAACTAACTACAGGGGATGAGAGGAGATGACCTTGCAATCCACAAAGTTTTGTTCTTGTTTTCTTGCCAGGAAAAGAGAAGAAAGGCAAGAGGAAGAAATGTGATCACTCTCTGCTTGGCTTCTGGCTTGTTGGCATGCCTAGAGCATAGACACTGTTCTAAGATGTAGATATGGTTACATATGTTTTATGCAATAGTAACCTTATGAATTTGAAGCAGAATTGAGCTAAGCAAAGTACATCTTGAATCTTCACAGTTAACCTTTATGGATCTCTGTGGAATACGATAACATTTTTTAAAAAAATTTTTATTGAGGTGTAATAATGGGGACTGATGTTGTTTTGGATGAGGATATCTGTGTGTGGCTATCTATATCTTTTTTATTTCTGAGAGGAGGGAGATTTTATTTCTGTTTTCAAATGAATAAAGTGAAGTTCAGGGATTTTAAACTAACACATCCCAGTCTCCAACTAAGACTCAAATTAAATACTTTCATAGCAAACATAGGAAGTGGTTAAAATCCATTTTGAAGAGTTGTTTAAGTTGAGCAGTCTGTATGAAATTAAATTAGAAGCAGGTATACAGAACAGTGTCTCTGATTCAAAAATGCTTATAAAGGAGGAATTAGAATCAAGATAGGTTCCTTGTCCCACAGACAGGAGCCTATCTGTAATAAAGTTTGATCACATCTGTGATAAATTTGGTTAAAAAAATTTCAGTGAACTTAAGTGAAGATTAATTCATTTCTTTAATTTCACATAATATTTCTAATTTAAGATTTACAACTTTCTATTTTTTGAATAAACAGTTCTTTGTTTATAAAAATCACCATTAAAACAAAGTCTTACTTCAATAAAAATGAATTTTAAATCACCAGATTCATAAGCACACTAGAACAGTGATTTCTAATGTGCAAGTTATGGAATTACTATGCAAAAAGTTACTCTGATTTAATAGATATTGGCTTTAAATTTCATTGATTTTATAATTTGTCATATGAACCAGGAGCACAACCTATTTCCTTGGTTCAAATTTTTGGAAGTAAGACGTGATCACCCAGGAGGCAAAGCTACATCAGAAAGAGAGGCCCTTCCTTCCAGTCCTCCTTTGGATGTGATTCTTCAAGAGGAACGCTGTTTGCTGACCTGTGTAGTTAGATTTTTGAGTGTTAGAAATTGAGGAGAAGCTTAATACACAGTTAATTACAAAATAAATAACCCTTACATTCTAAATTGTATGCCTCGTTGATCTAATAGGAAAGATATGCATTATTATGGTCAAGATGGGTAATTTTCTCTTTTACTCTGCCAAAATATGGGAAGAACAATTAAACACTTCAGTGTTTTGTTTTTCTTTCAAATTTCACCTTAAATAGCAATTACTTAATGTTCCATTTTCTATATTTAGTTTAAACTTTCACTTACCAATGTAAGTCCCTTGGAAACATTGCTATCTCAATTTGTTCTGAGAAAAATCCATTTCTAGTAATCATTTACATATATTTCTTAAAAATATTGAAGTATGATTTTTTTAACTTTGAGAGCAGAGCAAATGGTGATAGAGAAAAAGTTAATTTTCACATAGATGACATCGGATTAGCTCTATACTTCATATACTTTTACTGCTTTATATATAAGTATACATGTATATCACACACAATTATTTAGATGACTATATGTACATATATGTATATATAGTATATCTATGCTGTTATAATGCAGTAGTGGAAACTGTACTTATTTTACTGAGAGAAGGAAGGATGACAACATCCTGAACATAGAAGAATTTTACTGTGTTAGTAGAATATTTGAAAAAGAGAGAAACTATCAATCAACAACTCAGTACCTAAAACTTTTATTCTGCATAACCTAAGAGTTAGGTGAGTGGCATCATAGTTTCCCCTAGGTTTGCTTTAGGCAGGAGACTCTGTTAGAAATATGCTGAAGAATACCAAAGAAAAAGCAAAACAACTATAAAGTTAAAATTAATTATGCATTAGAGAGTAGGTCAGTTTAGTGAATATACTCTTCATTTTTTGCATATATCACTCATGATAATATGTTCTATGTTTTACCATTAGTTTCTACTTCTCTGGCTTTAGCTTAGCCAGTAGAAGAAAAATTAAAAATGATCTAAATTCCATTATTTAAAAGTATTCCTCCAAGTCATTATTCATCTCTGTCATGACTTCCCTCACTGCTCAGAGAAATTATCATTGGAACGCTGAATTTCTGCCTTGATTACCACCTACCTTAGTATTCAAACATTTAAAAACAAAACTTACAATCAGGTTATCTTTTCCAATACTGTCTCAGCAATAACTAACAGTGTACAAGACATAGCAACAATTTACAAATGTTTCTTAAATACTCTCCATGAGCGACCATCTGGGGAATATAGTACTATTGATGCTCTCTTGGCATGCATTTTTGGATGAGGATGTACTTTAAAATCTGATGTTGAGAGTTTTTAAAAATTCTAAGTAGTGAAAGTTATATAAACTTTGTAGAGTGACTATTAGGTATGGAAAGAAGACTTTTTAATCTTGCCTTTTACACTGGCACTTTAAAATGTGGCCTGAAGGTGGCAACGTTGAATAAAGTTCTACATTTATTTTTTTTGTCGTCAAGGCTTTTACGGATAATTTTAATCAACGTCTTATATCTTAAACATCGTCTACACACTTTTATTTACTATAGTGTACAACAGAGAATTTTACTGACTTTTATACTGTAACCTTGACTATAAATGTGGATGGAAAACATTTACAACTTTGAAGAATGAGAGTTAATTTAGGCAATGTTCAATGTAGCTTTGCTCAAATTTTCCAAGTGTAAAATCAGTTTTAAATACAACCTATGCTTCTTACTAAGAAAATTTGTATCAATAGATGTGTTTAAGTATCTGCTAGTTCCTATATTTTGAGATAAAAAATTATTTTCTGCTAGATTTATTCAAATTGAAAACAAAAATTTAGTGTTAAATATAATTTTAAATAAACTGATATATTTATTGAAGCGCCCTACAACAGATGCCATATAATACCATTACAATAACAAACAGAACATTGGCAATCACTATAATGTACAAGTTTACTAATAAAGAAAATCTTTTTGATTATCAAACCTTGATGTATATTGTCATAGTTTCTATTTTTGTGAATTTTGGGGGTCTTAGCAACTTAATAAAGCAAGTTCTACTAATCCATATACACCTGAATCTTCCAAGCCTCTCTGAGAAATAGAAAGGTAGCAAGTAATGTGTCACAGAGGTTAATTGACTTCATATGAGACCTGTCAGTGCACAGCTAAACATGGATCCCTGAAATTCTTATCTCCAGACAATAACAACTGCCCATGGTTATGATTCTATTATTAAGTTTTCAGACACTGGATACTCCAACCACTCCCTAGCTTCTGGAAAATAGATAAATTCATGTTTTGCCCTATTTAGGATTTTGTCATATATATATAATATGTGTTCTGGATGAGGTTTTGATGCTCGGATGCATACCATAAAAGAGTTCAAATGCATCACTTCTGTAAGCTAATAATTGGTCCTCTTCTACATCATACTAAAATAAGGACATAGGATATTGCCTTATATTCTCTAAGGAGGCACTTTTGAATCAATTAGAACTATTAAAGGTTAACTTAAGATTGACAAATAAAGAAACTGCCTTGTCTGATGAAAATGATAGGAGGGAGATTGAGGTCAAATTTATATGACTTCTGTATGAGAGATTTAAGTACTGTAAGACAGCAAAAGGAGGTTAGTGCGTAGGAAACTAATCAGGAACTGGACAGATCCAGAAGCAGCATGGATCAGATGAATCCCTGTAGCAGGTGCAGAGAAAATGTGCCCACAGGCTCTATTCACAGGTCTTCAAGACTCTGCACATACCTACACTATTAAGAGGAACTGTGTACCACTGTGATTTGTCAATGTACAGTTGCCAGATGAAGAAATCAGATAGGTAGCATGTTCTATGACAGAAACTGAATCTTCATGAGGACTGCTGTTTTTTTGTTTGTTTGTTTGTTTTGTTTTTTTTCCCCTTAATCTCAGGCTAGGTTTACTGATGTTTGTTGGCATTTTCATTTTACATGAAGAGCTCTTCCTCCTCTCCAAGAGACTGGAACAAAATCTCTATGAGACTGGAATAATACACAGAGGTTCTACATGCTCCAACCTTGGATGCTCTTCTCTCATATCATTAGTCAGAACTCTGGACCATAGTCCAAGTACTAGTCCAAGAATTCTGGACTCTAGTTCCAAGGAGGAACTAGACATTCTTCTTTTGTAGATATCAGAGTACTCAACCTAGCTCCTCTTTACATTGTATACTATGCATGTACCATAGCAATCCACAGCATTGTGTTAACGGGACAAGAAATAGGATTTGATTAAGAAGTCATTCTTAAAATTATCCCTCTAACAAACTTCTTCTACCAAAGCTAGCACTAATATAGTGTTTTTATGAAAGTAAGTATAACTTCTATTTTCAAATTAATAATTATACAAATTGAATTCTATATTTAAATCTGAAATCTTTTTTTATTGTACTTGATTGTAAAAAGCTTATTAGGTTCAAGTCTATAAATTGAGCTTAAATAGACAAGGAGGACTCTAGTAAACAAACAGGTTTGTAAGCATATGTTTTTCATTATCTTTGGCCTTCTATGTCCTTAGAGAATGGTCCATCATTTAGTAATCAAGAATGAACAAGGTTTCTAGCAGTGCTTTGCATGTAAGTACAAATCAACTTGTACAGTGTATGAGAAACTTTCTTATTACTGAAACATACACATTGACTTGGACAGGAAGACAGATGGACAGATATGCACATATATACAGTTCTTGGAATGTTGAAAAGCTACTGCTTCATGAAAAACCCCAAAAAATATTTATCTCAACTCCTCTTGCTTTCCTTTTCTTTTCCTTTGTTGTGCTAAAAACACTCTGAACAAAAGCAGCCTGGGGTAAGAACGGATGTATTTCAGCTTACAAGTTGCAGTTCATCATTCATGGAAGTCCGAGTAGCAGTTCAAGGAGGAACAGGGCAACATGGATGAACACTGCTTACTGGCTTGCTGTCTGGCTCACACTCACCTAGCTTTCTTCTACTAGGGATGGTGCCGCCCACAGTATTCATTCTACTACCATGTCAATCATTTATCAAGACAATCTTTCACAGGACAATCAGATTGAAGCAATTCTTCAATTGAGACTAGGTAACTCTAGGTTTTGTCAATTTAGACAATGAAAAGTCACAGCGTGTCCTTATGTTATACTGTAGGTTGTTATATTGAAAGTGTTTATTTGTTTACTTTTCTTATTTTATTGCAGTTTCCATGGGACAGGAGATATATATTATTCCTATGTGTATGTATCTTCAGAGTCTCAAACAGTATATGGTTTAGAATAATACATCTTGAGAAAATATTTGTTGACTGGTAGGTTGAGTGAATGAATCGTTATTGAGCTTTGGCAAAGGAGTTTACTCTGGTGACTCTAGAATTTCTCTTAAACTCTAGTTTTAAGGTATGGTAAAGTGATATTAATGAATGAAGTCAGCCACTTAAAGGAATTTCTTTGTCTATCTTATTTTTTCCAGTTTCTCACACTATTTGCTTGATTCAAAATCTGTCTCTATATTCAAGGAAACAATATTATGTTGGGCCTCAGACAGTGCCCTGTGGTTCTTTAGCAGTTTATGTAGTACTTTGACTCTACTTACTATATTTGAGTCATGGGCCAGTTCTAAACCTCAGGACATCCTTAAAGTGAAGAGTACTCTCACTTTCAGAGAGACGCAGTTTTGTCATTAACGTGACTTGGAGCAGGTCCTTTCACTATAGTAGTAACAGTGCAGGTGCAGTGCAAACCATACCCACGACATATGGAGTGAACAATGCACATTTCATAAGGTTAAGCAAGGGGGAGTAGAAGTGGAATTCCTATTGTGATGAGATAAAAATCGTGCTCTAGGAATTTCTGCAGTGTAAACTAACTTGTCATTCATTCATGCCATCACTCATTCATTCATTCTTTTAAAATGTCTTTCCAGTCTACTTGAGATAAAGTATTGGAATAGGCAGGGGACTACAAAGGGGCGATGACAATGGCAGGCTTCTATAATTCATTGCAATTCTTTTATTCTTTTCTCTTCCCTTGTTTAACTAGTCTCTTTGAACTTTCTGGTCTAAGGGGAAGAGCTTAAAATTTAACACGGCTTGATTTTTTAATACAAAAGAAATGCCTTACTTTCTCAATTTCACAATTTAATGAACAGACTCATTGGCTCAGCATGACACACCAATTCTTGGAGTAATTAAGCTTTCGATCTTGACGATACTGTATAAAATGTTTAGTTTGCTATTACTAACTAGAATTCCCTGAAAACAAGCAGGTGAAGTAAATAGAACAATGTCTTTTCATGAATTGGTAAGCTCATGTCTTTGTAGCATTGATAAATATACCTTTGATTGAATATTCTAGAGTTTATGTATCCATTCACCTTCTAAGGACACCTTGGTTTCACCTAACATATAGCACTTATGAATAAGTTCCCACAAGCATCCATGCTCTGTGCACAATTTTTTTTTTTTTGGTAAGGTGCTAAGGAGCAAGATTGCTGCATTATTTGCCTAGAGTATGTTCTGCCTTATAAGAAACTGCCAGACTAAAGTAGAAGTGTCTCCTTACCATATATAAATAAATAACCCTGAAGCTCCAATCTTCTCTAGCATGCGATACTGTTATTTTTCTGAACTGTGATCTTTCTAATGGAATTTAAAGTATATATCTTCATTTTTACTGGCATTTTTGTGATGGTAGAAATGTGCATAGTTTTTGTCTATTTGCCATTGGAATAGCTTCTTTGGTGAGCTGTTGAAGTATTTTTTTTTCTTTGCCCATTTTAAAATCAGGCTATTTATTTTCCTGTAGAAATTTAAGGGTTCTTTGTAAATTTCAATGCAAGTCCTTCCTGCCTGGGTATTTCCTGCAGTCTATGGGTAATCTTTCTATTCACCTAATAACAGAGCATCAATTTTATTGAACACCTGTTTTTATGTAGCTTACTGTATCAAGCATTGCTGTTTCTAAGAAGTTATTGCTAAACCTAAGGACTTTGGTTTGGGGGTTTGCTAGTTTTCCTGTATGGTTATATCTATGCTTACATTAAGTTGTCTTCTGTGAAGTGTGTAAACTGAATGTTTTCACTATTTGAATACACAGTTTTCACTGTAATGATTAAAGCAGCTTATTTCATTGTTTTATTAATGAAAAATGGTTGGGACTCAGACATTAGGGTAAAATGTGATAGATCCACAGAGTGATGGAGAAAATGATCAGCAACATCTACTCTCCCTGCTTCCCCACTTGAAAGGGCCTCACATCTCCTTTAGCCACCCCCCCATTCATCTTCTGTGTCCATCTATCTCCTGTGAGTCCACCAGAAAATTTTATGGGTCCATTCTAGCCAGCTGAATGTGGACCCTGCCCTCTGAACCAGTGCCCGACTTGATGCTCCATGTTGGAGCAACAACACCAATAAATCTCCTGCAACATTTTCCTCATTTTGTCTAAATAAAAAGGAAAGCTTTTAACTCTAAAATCATAGAAATATATACAATAAGAACAATTATCAGGTAAGAATTATATTCACAATGTCCAGTCAATTCATATTTGGCAAATTCAGAGAAAAGACTCCATTATCTAACCTTTCTTGGTGAGCCAAAAGTTTTGTACCTAATTTATTTTCTATCATAACTGAGGAAAACCATAATGATAACTACCTCATCTTTATCTACAACCCTATCAGAGACCCAAGAAGGATATATTGCCTGAGTAAACAGGAAGTGCAGAGCAAACAACATCCAAAACTCTAGGAATGACAGAGACATCTAGCTATCTGGACAGTCAGCCCAAGATTCCTCTGTAACTTTGGGTTATCCATCTTCACCTTGCAGGCATAGAAAATCTGTCAGATTTTTTTGTTAAGCAGGAAATTTTGAAGGTCTGTCTTACCTTGTCTTGGCAAAGTTCAGCATCACCTTTTTATCTCTTCCTTGCCCAGTTTGGACAGCATAGTGTCAGCATTTGAAGCAAGGGCTGTTTCTTGCCCAGTGGCTAACTTTGCTACAAAGAAAGCAAACTCCCTATGAACCTATGGAGGTTCTTTGATACCCATCATCTTTTTATAAGTAAATTGATGTTGTCAGAAGCAGATGTGTCTCACTGTTTTGAAAAGCCCTATGTTATTGTGCTGTGGATATTGCTCTGTATAAATAAAATGCTGATTGGCCATTAGCTAGGCAGGAAGTATAGGTGGGATAAGCAGAGAGGATAATTCTGGGATGTGGGAGGCTGAGCCAGAGAGACACTGCCAGCCGCCGCCATGACAAGCACCATGTGAAGATGCCAGTAACCTACAAGCTACATGGCAAGGTATAGATTTATAGAAATGGGTTAATTTAAGATATAAGAACAGTTAACAAGAAGCTTGACCCATTAGGCCAAACAGTTTAAATAATATAAGTGTCTGTATGTTTATTTTATAAGTGGGCTGTCAGACTCTGGGGCTTGGCGGGACTCTGAGAGAAAACCCTCTAACTACATTATTGAAACCTTTTAAGTGTCATATTCTGTGAGTCTCTGACCTTGAAAACATGCCTAACAAGACCATAAGTTTGATTGTTATAGATGACTAACCTGTCTTTCTTTATTTTCCTAATAGCTTTCAGTTACTAGAACTTTACATTTTTAAATGAACTGCATAGGTACAATACATTAAATAAGAATAGAAACATATATGCAGTATAACAAAAATAACCTTAAGTTGGAAGCAATATACAAAAATATCTTAAACAAGGGTAGAAACATATATACAGTATTGTTATAGGATATTATTTTAAGATATGTTACTTTTGTTTATGTTGCATTTATTTATCTCTGTGAAGCTGTGTTACTGTGCCTGTCTGAAAACTTCTGATGGTCTAATAAGGAACTGAACAACCAATGGCAAGTCAGGAGAAAGGATAGGTGGGACTGGAAGGCAGAAAGAATATATAGAAGGAGAAATCTGGGAGGAGAAAAGAAAGAAGGAACCAGAGAAAGAGGAAGACTCCAGAGGCCAGCTGCCCAGCTACAGAGCAAGCCACAGAGTGAGAGTAGAGTAGATTTACAGAAGTAAGAGAATGGGAAAAGCCCAAAGGCAAAAGGTAGGTGGAATAATTTAAAGTTAAGGAACACTGGTGAGAAAAAAGATAAGCTAGAGCAGGATATTTATAATTAACAATAAGCCTCCATGTGTGATTTAGGTGGCAGTTGGATGGTGGGTTTCCCAAAGAGAAGAAGAGCAAAAACAAACAACAACACATATAACAAAAATAACTTTAAATTTGTATCAATATACAAAAATCCATACCAACATAAAATATTTGAGAATGTGTTTGGGGGTTGGGTGCTATGGTAGGGAGATCGCATCAGGAAAAGCCTTTACTAGTAATCCCTGTCCACATGGCAGCTTTGAAAGCCACTCTACAATCTCACCCTAAGTTTTATATCAGATAAAGTGGCTTTTATTGTTTTTTTTCTTTAAGTTTTTTTTTTCATTTTACATACCATCCCCAGTTCGTCTTCCCTCCCCTTTTCCTCCCCCTACTTCTCCTCAATCTATCCTCCCCCCATGCACTCCTTAGAGAGGGTAAGGCCTCCTTTGGGTAGACAACAAAATCTGACATACCAAGTTGAGGCAGGGCCTAGCTCCTCCCCTCTGTATCAAGGCTGAGCAAGGTATCCCACCATATGGAATGGGCTTCAATAAGCCAGTTCATGAACCAGGGATAAATCCTAGTCCCACTGCTAGGGGTCCCACAAACTGATCAAGCCTCATAACTGTCACCCACATTCAGAGGGCCTACTTGGGTCCCATGCAGGTTTCTTAGCTTTCAGTCCAGTGTCTCTGAGCTCCAATAGCTGGGGTCAGCTGTCTCTGCAGTTTTCCTCATCATGATCTTGACCTCCCCCCCCCACTCTTATATGCCAAGTTGGGGGAGGGATGGAGAGGGAGCCATTATGGACAAGGGAGGAACCTGGTGCAAGGGAAATTCTCAGGATACACAAAGATGGCCCCAGTTAAGACTTCTAGCAACATTGGAGAGGGTGCTTGAATTGGCCTTCTCCTGTAATTAGATTAGTGACTACCCTAATTGTCATCATAGAACCTATATCCAGTAACTGATGGAATCAGATGCAGCGATCTACAGCCAAGCATAGGGCTGAACTCCTGGAGATCAGTTCTTTTATTGTTTTAACAATAAAATATGGTTGGAAGTCAGATATTAGGGTAAAACATTTTCCACAGAGCAATGGCGAAAATGATTAGTTCTACTCCCCACGCTTCCTTGCTCAAAAGGGCTGTGCATGTCCTTTGGCCCCTCCTTATTACTCTTGTTTGCCTGTCTACCTCCTCTGAGTTTATCAGAAAATTCCAGGGTTCACTCTGGCCAGATGAATGTGGACTCCACCTTCTGAACCAAGGTCCAACTTCACTGGCTGTCTCGAAGCAACAACACAAATCTCCCACAAGCTTGATTTGTTTCTTTTACAAAGATCACTGTTTATATTTATGTGGGTCAGTTTCTTGATGTCTATATTCTAACTAATGACTTATCCATTTATCCTTTGAAAACACTAACTTGTTTTGATTTTCCCATTTTGCATATTGAATATGAGTAGTATGAATCCAACTTTGTTCATTTCCATCATTTCTATGTTTGATATTCATTCCAAGTATTTTACCATTCTGTATTATCTCTAGAGTCACCCGATAAATGTGACAAAGACAATGTTTTTTAAATTTAAATTTTTAAAATAATATAAAAGCTCATAGATTTTATTCTGACATTTTAAAACAAATACGTGATTATTCCGTGTTCTTATTCATTGTTCTCCTTCACTGCCCTTCTTTATTCTATGTCTCTCCTTTTGTTCTTTCCCACTCATCTCCCTGAACATGCCTCCATTCTGCAATCCTGGGTTGGCTTTTTTTTTTAACCACAGTGATTGCCAGTTTCATCAACTGTACCTGAAATGTCAGCTAGTTCCATGCCTAACTGATTGTTATTAATAGTGAAACAATAAACATGCATGTGCAAGTAGTCTATAGTTTCTTGACTTGGGGTCTTTTGAGTATATGCTCAGGACCAGAAAGAGTAGCTGGATCAATGAAAGTTCTATTTTTAGAGGAACACCCTCACTATCCTTCACAGTGACTGCACCTATTTATATTTCCAAGAGCAAAAATGTTTTGGTTCCTCCTCTCCATGTCTACACTAGCATCTGTGAATATTTGTCTTCTTTTGTACTCTTTTATTTATTTTATATGTATGTGTGCATGTACATGTGCATATGTGTTCGCTACAATGACATATGAAGGTTTCAGGACAAGTAATGGAGTCAGTCCTGAATTTTCACCATAGGGGTCTCAGGATTATGCAGGTTTTCTGGCTTGGTACCAGGTGCTTTCATTCACTGATCTTTCTTGCAAGCCCTTAGTCTTGTTCTTGATGAGAGCCATTCTATCTTAGGTAAGATGGAATCCCAAAACAATTTTAATTAATATTTTCCTGATGCCTTGTTACTGGAAATATTTTATGTGCTTTGGGAATTGTTTTCAGAAAGCCTTTGTCTGTGTGCATACCTTAAGGTATTTTAGCTATGCTTTTCTCTACATTTTCACAGTATCAAGTGTAGTTTTCAATTCATTTATGAATGATTTTTCAGCGAAATGAACAATATAGATCTAATTTCATTCTTTTAAATCAGGGCAACTCAGTTTCCTAGCACTATTTCTTTAAAAGGCTTATTTCCACTGTATGATTTTGTTTAACATTAAGCAACTACAGGTGTATGGGCTTGTTTTTCTTTCTTCTATTTTATTCCATTGCTCTATATGTTTGTTTTTGTGACAAAATATTTTCAGTTTTGGAACTGTTTTTGCTATTTGGGTTCCTGAGTATTTCCATACAAATTTTAGATTTTTTTCATAGTTCTGTCAAGAATGTCATTGATATATTGATGGGTATTTATTTCAATCTATGTATCACTCTTGATATGTGTCCTTAAGTTTCCTTGTCCATCCATACATTTCCCAAGTACAGTACTGGGATTACAGGCCTCATCTTCATGCCTGTTTTAAGTTGCTAACTTTCTGTTAATGACTTTTGATTCTATATTAATAAGAGTTTGTGGCTTCTTTTAATTTTCTTTGCCTCTAAAGAATACTGTAATCTGTCATCATAGAATGAAAGAATTATTTCTTCTGTTTCATATTCTGAAGAAGATTGCAATAGGTGGTATGATTTCTTTCTTAAATGTCCAGTGGAATTTGCTGTTTTTTCACATGCATAATATATTTTTATTACTGTATTTATAAGTCATCTTATCATATAACATTTTATATACTGATTTTATATATAATAATGTGTTATTGAATACACAGATGGTGCTGCAGTTTTGAACAAATTGTGCTTGATTCACTGAGGCTAAAAATAATTTTTATGTTATTTTATTTATTCTTTTACATATATATTTCCCATTTTTACATTTGTCTGTCATTCTGATCAATATTATTATCATTTTCTTTTTTATTTAAGAAATTTTTTATTCATTTTATATACCAACCACAAATCCCCTCTCATCTCTCCACCAGCTTCCCCTAAACTTGCCCCCGACCCCCCATCCCCTCCTCCAAAAGTGTAAGGGCTCCCATGGGGAGTCAATAAAACCTAGGACATTCAGTTGAGGCAGGAACAAGCCCCTCCCCCAAGCATCGAGGCATCCCACCATAGGTAAGGGGCCCCAGGAAGCCAGCTCATTCACGGTTGCTGGGTCCTAATGGCTCCTTTGTGGGAGGGGATGAGAGGGCATGGCATCAACAACACAGACACAGGGAGACAGACGAAAGGCAAACAGCAGACTTGCTTATTCGGTAATGGGGAAGGCCTCATATACCCTCCTCCCAGCACCTAGCTGTGTGATGATCTGGTGATATTGAGTGGTTGTCCCTCACTGGCTGGGCATGATCAGGGGATTTGACAGTGCCTGTTGCTAGGCCCTCAGCTGACTCCAGGTTGGCTAATAAGGAAGTACATTATGTGCATGTCTTGGCAAGTGATTTAAGTCAATTTCTTCAATTCTATGGGCCTGTCATTTTACAGTGCACCAGGGATAGATTCTGATCTCACTTCCAGGGGCTCCTCAAACAGACCCAGCCATACAACTGTCTCCTGTATGCAGAGGGTCTAGTCTGGTCCCATGCAGGCTCCACAGCTGTCGGCCTAAAGTTTGTGAGTTCCTACAAGCTTGGTTCAGTTGCCTCTGTAGATTTACCCATCAAGGTCTTGACTCCTTTTACTCATATACTCACTCTTCTCTCTCTTCAGCTGGACTTCCAGAGCTAGACCTAGTGCTTGGCTGTGGATCTCTGCATCTGCTTCCATTAGTTATTGGATAAAGGCACTATGATGACAGTTAGGGTATTAACCCATCTGATTACTAGGGTAGGCCAGGACAGGCACCCACTCCACTATTGTTAGTAGTCTAAGCTGAGGTTGCCGTTTGGATTCCTGGGAGTTTCCCTGGCACTAGGTTTCTTGCTATTCCCATGATGTCTCCCTCTATCAAGACATCTCTTTCATTGCTCTCCCTTTCGGCCCCTCCCTAGTTCAACTTTCTAATTCTCTCATGTTCTCATCCCCCATCCTCTCCCCTCTATTGCCCCCTTTATCCCTAGTTTACTCATGGAGACCTTATCTATTTTCCTTTCACAGAGTGATCCATGCATCCTTGTTAGGGTCTTCCTTGTTACCTTGCTTCTCTGGAGCTGTGGGTTGTACTCTGGTTACCCTTTGCTTTACATCTAGTATCCACTTACGAGTGAGTACATACCATGTTTGTCTTTCCGAGTCTGGGTTACCTCACTAAGGATGATATTTTTCTAGTTCCATCCATGTGTCTGCAAATTTCATAATGTCATTGTTTCTTACAGCTGAGTAGTACTCCATTGTGTATATGTACCACATTTTCTTTATCAGTTCTTCAGTTGAGAGGCATCTAGATTGTTTCCATATCTGGCTATTAAAAATGATGATGCTCTGAACATAGTTGAGCAAGTGTCCTTGTGAAATGATTGAGCATCCCTTGGATATATACTCGAGTGGTAACATTGAGTCTTGAGGTCAATTGATTCCCAATTTTCTGAGAAGTCACCATGCTGATTTCCAAAATAGCTGTCCAAGTTTGTATGCCCACCAACAGTGGAGGAGTGTTCCCCTTGCTCCACATCCTCCAAGATAAGCTGTTTTCAGTGTTTTTGATCTTAGTCATTCTGACAGGTGTAATATGTTATCTCAGTCATTTTGATTTGCATTTCCCTGATGACTAAGGATGTAGAACAGTTCCTTAAATGTCTTTTGGCCATTTGAGATTCTTCTGTGAAGAACTCTCTGTTAATATCTGTAGCCCAATTTTTAATTAGATTGGTATTTTGATATCTAGTTTCTTGAGTTCTTTATATATTTTGAAGATCAGCCCTCTGTCAAATATGGGGTTGGTGAAGATCTTTTTCCATTCTGTAGGCTGTTTTTTTGTCTTATTTACTGTGTCCTTTGCCTTACAGAAGCTTCTCCTTTTCAGGAGGTCCCATTTGTTAATTGTTGTTCTCAGTGTCTATGACACTGGTGTATTTAAGAAGTAGTTTCCTGTGCCAATGAATTCAGACTACATTCTACTTTCTCTTCTGTCAGGTTCAGTGTAGCTGGAGCTGTGTTGAGCTTTGATCTATTTGGACTTGAGTTTTGTGCATGGAGATAAATATGGATCAATTTGCAATCTTATACGTGTTGACATCCAGTAATGGCAGCACCATTTGTTGAAGATACTTTCTTTGTTTCCAATTTAGAGTTATGGCTTTTTTTTTTTTTTGGTCAAGAATTAAGTGTTCATAAGTGTGTGGATTAATGTCAGGATTTTCAGTTTGAATCCATCGGTACAAATGCTGGTTTTTAAGCCAATATCAAGCTGCTTTTATTACTATGGCTCTATTGTAGAGCTTGAAGTCAGGAACGGTGCTGCCTCCAGAAATTCCTTTATTGTAAAAGATTGTTTTAGCTATCCTGTGTTTTTTTTTCCATATGAAGTTGAATATTGTGCTTTTGAGTTTTGTGAAGAATTGTTATTATTATTTCCTAATGAATATTTTTAAATACAACTTGCAATTGAAACATAATGGAAACTATACAATGTATTTTGTCTAAGAATATCTGTATATGTCTGTTTTCATAGATAGTATAAGTAACAAATTCTATTTTTCTTTTTGTATTTCTAATCATTTTACATATCATACACTTTTTCTTATATCATTTCTCTGTAGAATATTTGCAATTTTTAGTCCTCTAAAGGTAAGATTTAAAAGAAGTAAAAAAATTTTTAAATTTTATTTTATGTACATGAATATTTTTACCTACATGCATGTTTGTGCACCACATGCTTGCAGTACCCACCAAAGGTATAAGAAGCATCAGATCCTCTGTCACTGGAGTTAAAGGCAGGTTTTAGCTTCCAAGTATATTCTGGGATCTGAATCCTGGTCCTCTGCTAGAACGAGTACTCTTAACAACATACCTTTAATCCCAGCACTCGGGAGGCAGAGGCAGTTGGATCTCTGTGAGTTCAAGGCCAGCCTGGGCTACAGAGTGAGTTCCAGGAAAGGCACAAAGCTACACAGAGAAACCCTGTCTCGAAAAAACCAAAAAAAAAAAAAAAAAAAACCAACAACTGAACTGAACCATCTCTATAGTGTCAAAGGTAAGGTATCTTATCCTCCACCATTTTTTGAAGATTTTACCCCTCATATTTTATTTCCAGTGCTGTACAATACATAAGGATTTGTGTCTAACTTTATAGTTACTGTTTACTCTCTTTACCTGCCTATGTTGCTTGGGAGAGGTAGGAAGTCCATGTTTCTTAGAGCACTAAGAAGTGTTGTTAAATTTTCAGGTGTTTGTTTAATTGTTCTATACATGGCTGGTGATCTCCAAGCACTTTACATCAGAAGTTTATTCTAAATTTTAATGTTTAACATCTGCAAAATCCAAATACCATTGTAGTTTAAGTGAAGCGATGGATAAGCATCCACCATTGTAAAAGTTTACAACCAGTCAGAGCCCTTAGCTGCCATTTCCAAGGTGCTATATGAATGTAGAGATCCTTTTATGTGTTGATCAAGCTAGAGGAGGGCTTATAAAAGGGCCATAATGCAGGTTATCTCTGAGAAGTGAACAAGATAAAGGCAAAGATTTTACATAAACATGCAGAGGAAAAGGACTGTGATTTTCTGGTTATTATAACTTAATAGTAAAATCCTAAATGGCTCCTTTTGGATCCTACAGTAAGCCTGTGCTCATTGTACATGTCAGACGAGTAAAGAGTCTCTCTAAAAGTTCACGGCAGTGCATGTGCTGATATTGCCTCACACTCTGTGAAAAGCTACAGAATATAGATCCCAAGCTGTTTGCCATTAAGTCATAGGGTTCAATGACTTCTCTAATTTAAATTTCTTCATCATTTGTCAAGTCTAAATTTCAGAGCATTGAGCCAGTCATCTAGATTTTATCTGCTTGTACTGACTACTATTAATGTTAACCCTACTTCAATTGCAAATGCTGTTATTTTTCTCTTGAACAGCAGAATGGCTGTAAAGTCCCACAAAGAATGTTTTAAAAAGAAAAATAAAGGAAACAACTTGGATTGCCTAACACTTAAGCTGGAAACGTTTCAAAGAATGACAATAAATGCATTTTAAAGCATCTTCACAATTTAAAGTGATATTTCTATGTATGAAGTCAGCATTTTAGTGAAGAATCACTTGATAACAAAAGACTTCATGAAACTGTAAAGTCTACCTATATGCTACATAAAAACATTAATTTAGATAAAAATATTTTGTGACTTGTTCTAGAAATACATTGTATCTATGTTAGTTTGGTATAGTTCTCCCAAAAATTAGTACAAAGTAGATTAAACAACAACATTTAAAAATGAGATTACTAAATAGTAAGGTAAGATAAAGAAAATTAAATGAGATTGCTTATGTTAAATTGAGAAGTTAACTATATTTGCCTGAGTACTTAAAAGCAAACTTGTGAACAAATACCTGAAATTTTCTATGTACACAATATAGTATGGCACAAAATGCATACAATTGTAAACCTAGAAGTTAGACATGATCAGAGTAAACTGTTAATATCCAGCCCTACTGAGGAAGTATCTTTAGATGATTCTATCAACAGTTAAGTAAGTAACAATAGAGCTCATTCTCTCAGGATTTCAGTGGGTTAAGGAATAAGCCCTAGCTGGGAGGAAATGTGATCTTTAATATTATTTTTGCTTTTGTTAGATGTGAAATTGAAGGTCCACATTGAAATTTTGATTTTATTTGGTAATTTCTGTTGTGCCTTGTCACTAATATTTTATAGAAGTGTGCTGGATAATTTTATGTCAACTCCACACAAGCTAGAGTCATCAGAGAGGAGGGAGCCTCATTTGAGAAAATGAATCCACAAATTGGGCTGTAGGAAAAGACTGTAGGATATTTTCTTAATTAGTGATGGATGGATGAGACCCCAGCCTATCATGAGTGGTGCCATTCTTAGGCTTGTGGTCCTGGATTCTATAAAATAGGAGTAAGTCATGAGGAAACAGCAGCAACATTCCATGGTCTCTGCATCAGTTCCTCCTTCAGGTTCCTGCCCTGTTTGAGTTCCTGTCCTGATTTCCTTCAATGATGGACTACGATATGGAAATGTAAGGCAAATATACCCTTTCCTCACCAATTTGCTTTTTTTCATGATGTTTCATCACAGCAATAGAAAATCTAACTTAGACAAGAGGAATAAAAAGAGTCAAGCGTTGTTTTTGTCAGTATGGGGGCCTGGAAGATATTTAAGATTTATCCTTGGCACAGCTATCCACTATTCTCTGGCAAGAGTCATCTGTTGACTTTCAGATACATCAGTATGAACTGATAATACCACTCCAATAATATTTCAGCTTTCCAGGACAGAGTATTATCTTAGAATGCTCCTTTTTCCTTTTTGGATCTCAGCTGCCATGTAGGAATATTTCCCATTTCTCATTCCTTTGATGTTTATCACATGTTTATATATGATCAGTTGGGCATGTACAAGGAAGACAAAGAACAAGTCCAACTGTTGGACCTCAGATATTCAAGTAGTGCCTGCCCAGTTTATGGTTTATGTGTGGCATGTGTACATGTTTGAGTGTGTGCATATGTACATGTGAAAGCTAGGAACTGATATTATGTGTCTTCTCAAATAATTTTCCACTTATTTAGTGTGGTATTTTGAGTGAAAATGGGCCCCATAGACTCATCAGAAGTGGCATTATTGGAAGTATGACCTTGTTGGGGGAAGCGTGTCACAGGAGTTGGGCTTTGAGTTTTCAGAAGCTCAAGTCAGGCTCAATGTCACTGTCCCTTCCTGCTATCTACAGATCAGGATATAGAGGTCTCAGCTGCTTCTCCAGCACCATGTCTGTCTGCATGCCACCATGCTTCCTGCCATGATGATAATTTGGACTAGACCTCTGAACCTGTAAGCCACCCCAATTAAGTGTCTTCCTTTATAAGAGTAGTCTATCCCCTGCAGTATCTCTCCTCTCTCTCATCAATTGGATTCCCAAAACACACCCTGGTGCCTGGCCGTGTATCTCTGTATCTGCCTTCATCAGTCACTGGACAAAGACTCTATGATGACAGCTAGGTTATTTGCTAGGCTGGTCACCAGGGTAGACCGGTCCAGGTAGACCCTCTGGACCACTGCCAGCAGACCAAGGTGGACTCGAGATCATGAGGGGAGGACCTGCAGAGATGACTGGCCACACTAATGGAAACCCATGAACTGTGGACTGGTGGCTGTGGATTTCCCATGTGACTGGACTAGGCCCTCTGGATATGGAAGATGGTTGTTTGGCTCGAACTGTTTGGGGGGCACCCAGGCAAGGGGATCGAGATCTGTCCCTGGTGCATGGGAAGGCTTCTGGGAATCTGGTGCCTGTGGTGTGACACCTTGCACAGCCTTGGTGCAGTGGGAAGTGGCTTGGATCTGCCTAGGCTCAGTGTGCTGGGCTCTGCTGACTCCCCATGGGAGACCTCGATTTAGGGGATGTGGGAATGCGGGGTGGCTTGGGAAAGAGGGCTGGGGGGTGAGAGGGGGGGCCTGTGGATAGCATGAGGAGTGAGTAGAAAATTTCTTAATAAAGAAAAAGAAAAAAAGAAAAGCAAATACAGTAAAAAAAAAAAAAAAGAGTTATCTGGTCATCTATCTTCAACAATGACGTTAATGAAGCTTCTGTGATCTCAGCCTGTGATCTCAGAAACCAGGAGGGGATGGACACGATGGGGCTTCTGTGCTATTGCTGTGATTGGGAGAAATAAAACATGCAATTTTAGTGGAACCAACAAAATTCAAAGGTGAAAAAAATGACACTTATTTTTTATGTATAATATTTATCACTGAACTGGAGCTCATCTACTTGGCTATACTGACTGGTTGGCTATCAGACCCAGAAATGTACTTGTCTCCACTCACCACTCTACTCCACCCACAGTGCTGTACAGACAGATGCATTCTGCTATGCCTGTCTTTTGTGAAGACGCTTAAGAGCTGACTCAAGTCTTCTTAGTTGCACGGAGACTTAACTTACTGAATCATCTCTCCAGTCTCCCACTTGATTTGGGAAATGAGACTCTGACTGGCCTGTAGCTTTCTAAGCAGGCTAGTCAGGCTGGCCAGCAAGTCTCAAGTATCCTCCAGATTCTATCTTTACAATGGTAAGGTGTGAGCCATCACACTTTGCTTCCTTTGTTTTACACCTGTGTTCTAGGGATCAAACTAAATTCTTTGTGCCTGTACCCGCTCTCACCCTAGCTCCCATTTGATTTTATACTGGGTTAGTGGTGTTTGTCATGTGGTTTAAAAACATTTAGAAATCTTTTCCTGGCTTTTCTGAACTCTACCTTCACTCCTCCCCCCCCCCCGCCCTTTTTTTTTTCTAACAGAACTCTTTTATGCATCAATACACAGAAAATGCAAATGGCTTAGTTATTTGCTTTGTTAGCAACTGAATTTATTTTCTTTCAGGGCTTTTAGCCTTAGGTTAGGGAAAAGCAGTATGCTTTGGAACTTCAGCCATGTGAGACTATATTCCCACTTATAGAACATTCACAGAAAAAACATTCTTAATGTGAAGCTAAATTAGAGAATGTAACAGAATAAGGATGATTAGTTAAAGTAATTCAAACAAAGTTACACTTAAAAAAAAAATTTTGGTTTTTCAAGACAGGGTTTCTCTGTGTAACCCTGGCTGTTCTAGAACTAGCTCTGAAGGAGATGCTGGCCTTGAACTCAGAGAACTGCCTGCCTCTACCTCCCAAGTGCCGGGATTAAAGGTGTGTGGCACCACTGCCTGGTGTTACACTGTTTTTAATCTAATTAAATACAAAGCTAAAGGGCGCCTTACTTTCAACTTTGAACATATATATTTGTACTTGTTACAGCATCTTCTGTCACTGGAAGCCTTTTTATTCAAGCATGTTTTTAGAAACAGTTCAGAATTTTGCAAAGAAA
Source organism: Peromyscus maniculatus bairdii (assembly GCF_049852395.1). NCBI lineage: Eukaryota > Metazoa > Chordata > Mammalia > Rodentia > Cricetidae > Peromyscus > Peromyscus maniculatus. The sequence goes on along the minus strand of NC_134857.1, from coordinate 93,163,075 downwards.
ATGACTTGTTATAAGGAAAATCATTATTTATTAAACATTTATACATGATAGTTCCTGTGCTTCAGCTTTGGAAAATCTTCTTTCTCCCTTCCATGTTCCCAAATCTCTGTAGAATGCCCCTGGGGCATACAATATTGTTTCTGACCTGCAGATGAAGATTAAGGAAGTTTCAAGTCAAGCTTGCTCCTGGCTTCACAGGTAATAAGGAGCAGATCTGCTTTCCTTCAATGGACACCCTCCTAGCCTATATGATTTAAGCCTTCTTCAGATCAGCAGTAACAGGGCAGGAGTATGTTCCTCACAAAGAAAAACACTTATATTCAGATAGCTTCATTATTTTTTTCCTTTTACCAGTTACAAGCATCAAATTTGAATCTTATGCCAACTTATCTTTGATACTATACAAGTAACATACTTATCAACTTTAAAATCAAGATATTATCTCTATAAAATACATAAATAAAACTACCATTTTTTTTGTGTTGGGTGCTGAGGATCAAATTTAGGGCCATGTACAAGGTAGGTTATGGCTACTACTACACTGAGCTTCCCACCAGTTCAAAACTAAAATTCCTTAAATATTAAAAAAATCACTTTTCTTTTATAAGAAGTATATTTTATAAATGCTATTCATAAGAGAATATATATCATGTATAAATATATAATTCACAAAATGTAAAAGATTACATATAGATCAAATGCAGCTGTTATATTTTAACAATAATTTAATGGTTGTGCACATTACATTTTAGCAGTGTTAGGATGAATATTAAAAAAACTAAATTCCTCCCAAATTATGTATTTCTATGCTAAAGAAAGCTGTCATTTTCAGTTTCATTTGAAGTTATTATACTTTTAATTTCTCAAATGATTCACCTGGTACCATACCCCAGTGTGGAGCAAAAAATTATTTCTTTGAGAGTTGACAATACTTTAGAAAATCAAGGTTTTATAACCAAAAATTAGATCACTAGCCTTTTTAAAGTGATTGGGCAAAAGTGTCTTGTTGCTAATGTGGAGTCTGTCCCAGGGAAAGCCTTTCAAATATCAGAAATGAATGATAAATTGTAAGAGGAAGAATGGATACGAAAGCAGAAAGTTTTTTTGAATAAAGAATTCAATGAACATTTTTCCTGAGATAATATTGCATAGGCTCAAAATATTTTTTAAAGATCCTGACCTGCCATTCTATGATTTCACATTTATTTCACACTGTAAAAGTATATTGTCTGAAAAATTAAAACAATTTATTTTATTTGTTAGTTTGGAGACTGGTCTTTTAATTTTATTCTAGTCCGTTGTGGCATAGAGGGTTGCTGAAGATTACACCCAGGGCCTTGGAAATTCTATTCAAATTTTCTATTCAAAAATTCTATTCATGGAGCCAAATACCTGATTTGTCTCTTCTTGGAAGTGGGCTATCTGTGATACCAGGCATGAAGATTTTTATTTTTCATAATCTTCAGTCTATTAATCTTCTTACTTAGAGATGAATAAAACATGTTAATTGAATTATATTGTCTTACATCAGTGATAAAAAGTGAATAAATAAATTCTTCTCAGGATATTTGTATCTAGATATTTAAAGTTTAATATAAACATTTAAAAGTATGTGTTCTATTTTATTGCTCTATAGCAGGAATCTTAAAGAGTCTTATTAATAAAATCAAACCTGTGGCCAGTTATTGGTGTAAATGCTGGAAGGTCAAAGAACCAGAACAAGCCACCGCTATCTCACGTCGCTGGATCCTCATCCCAATGGCTCTCAGCTGAACTGTTACTCGAAACCTGAAACCTTAAGCAGCCAAATGCTTAACCAGCCAAATGCTTATAGTTTTTGGTTCTCATGCCTTATATACCTTTCTGCCTTCTACCATCACTCCCTGGGATTAAAGGCTCGCTTTCTGGGATTAAAGGCATGAGTCACCATGCTTGGCTGTATCCTAGAACAGATGGATTTTTGCCTCTAGAATGCTGGAATTAAAGGCGTGTGCTACCACTGCCTAAGTATCTAATGGCATTTCTGTTCTCTGACCACAGATAAGTTTATTAGCATACACAATATTTTGGGGAATACAATACCACGACATTGCTTTTTTATCTAAATTTTAGTTGTTTGTAGGATACATTACCATTTATTTGAAATAATTTCTAGACTTCATTTTAATTTAGCTCAAAATGGTTTATTTTGTCTTTAACCCATGTATTATGGAGAAATGTCTTGTTATGTTTCAAATGCTTGACTTTTCCTCCCTCGGTATGTCATTATTCTGATTTTCAGTTTTTATTCCTATGGTGTAAGGTATTTTTTCTTTATGATCTTGATATTCTGTGATTCAGTGAGATGTAATGGCCACTTTTATAACCCATCTTGCAAATACATATATATATATATATGTATACTGGTTGTACTGTCACTTTGTCAACTTGAGAGGCTGGAGTCATCTAGGAAGAAGAAACCTCACCTTACAATTTGCCTCCATCAGATTATACAGTAGGCAAGTTTGTAGGGGCATTTTATGATTATTGATTGATGTGGGATGGCCCAGACAACTATGAGCAGTGCCACTACAGGGAAGCTATCCTGGGAGGTATAGGAAAAGCAGCTGAATGTGAGTGAAGAAGCAAGCCAGTAAGCAGCAATTCTTTATGGCCCCTGCTTCCATTCCTGCCTCCAAGTTCCTGTCTTGAGCTTCTCACTGACTTCCCTTTATGATGGAGTGTAAGGAATAAGTAAACTCTATCCTTCCCAAGTCACTCTTGACCATGATCTTTATCATAACTATAGAAAGCAGACTAGGACAATGGGGCTGTAGACTGTCTCAGCACTTACTGTCCTTCAGAGAACCCGAGTTCCATTCCCTGCACTCAAGTCAGGTGGCTCACAACCACCTGTAATCCCCAGCCTTTTTTGACTACTGAGAGCTCCTGTACACCATGGAAAACACACACACACACACACACACACACACACACACACACACACACACACACATGCATGCACACAGGCATGAACACACTCATATGCACTTGCTCACACACATACGTGTAAGTAAAAATAAATATTTTAAAACAGAAAATGACACATTCTTTGTAGAAATTGCCTGAAACAGCCTTACATAAATATTAATTCTGTATCATAAAGACGCATTAGAGATTATTTTCAACTACATTTTGTCATTTACTACTCAATTGCAAAGAGTAAGATTGTAGAACATCCTATGGTATTTGTGGAAATCTTTCCTTCTGTCTTTAATTCTGTTGATTGTTTTATACATTATTATAATATTGAGGCTCTCTTTTTAATCATACACAAACAGTATGTTTTCCAAAATGAGTTTGTGTCTTTATCCTGAAATTTTTTTTTACTTTGAAAAGTCAGTTTTGTAAAATGTTAAGCTACATTATGGAGTGTGGTATATGAGTATGTGTGGTGTATGTCTTTGTGTGCATGTGATTGTTGCACAATCAGATGAAATTCATGTTAGAATATACTCTTCATATGGTTCTCCATATTCTTATTTTAAGAAAGGCACTCTCTCTGAACTGGGAGCTCCCAATTCCACAAGACTGACTTGTCAGTGAGCTCCAAGATCCTCCTGCCTCTATCCTCTCCAAACTGGGATTTTAAGATGCATGACGTCATGCATGACTTTATTGGAACATAGAGGGCTCAGCCCCAGGGTCCTATGCTTGCTCAGCCAACATTTTACCTACTGAGCCCTTTCCCCACGTCCCTGTGGCTGTTGTCTTTTAACTTATATTTCTTTTTCTCTTATTTTCTGACTCCAGTTGTAGTGCATACACATTATGATCAAATGTAGTGGGTAGCCATTCCAGCTTTGGTCTGGAAGTTCCAACCCCCATTGAGGCTTCGGTAACTATCACACCTACAAGGCAGGGCCAAGGGAGGGCCCTAATGACCCGAGATCGCGCCATGCTCTCTTGCTGCTGGGAGCCCAGACGCTGGAGGTGGACCTAGAGGTGGACCGGGGAGAGTTCTCCAGAGAACACCGCCGGACTGCGCTGTGTCTTTTCCAGAACCCGCCACCTACCTATCCCTTCATTTGTAAGTTATGCCATTAAATAAATCTCCCTTTTAACTACGTGGAGTGGCCTTAATAATTTCACCAATAATCAACATTCATGCAGATTCATAAAAGCTACATTTTTGGAAGAGTTAAAAGAAATAAAACAACATCAAACAAGTCAATGGTAATAATAATGATACAGAAGGCCATGCCACTGATTTATATACACATTTCTAGAAAAGCATTTATGTTGTCTTTTTAGGCCATTGTCCTATTTGTCTTTGAGTAAATAGGGTTTCTGTTGTGATTTATTCAGTCAAGAATATGATATACTTTTTAAGAATTTGCATTACATGAAAGAAAGAGAGAGAGAGGATGCATGTTCTTTTTGTGTGTGAGAGATAGATAGATAGATAGATGATAGATAGATAGATGATAGATAGATAGATAGATAGATAGATAGATAGATAGATAGATAGATAGATAGAGAAAGAGAATGTATGTTTGTGTGTGTATTAGTGCCATGGCATGCTTGTGGAGGTCACAGAAAAAAATGGGACATAGTTTCCTTATTTCACTGTAGATGTAACCAACCGTCTTATTAAATAAGAAACACAGAAACAATGTAAAAGAGAAAGCCGAGAGGTCAGAGCTCAGAGCTAAAATCTCACCCTTCCTCCTGCTGTCCCAGCTTCGCCAAAAGAGACCTACTTCCTCTCGGTTCGTATTTTTAAAGTATGTTGTTCTGCCTTCTCATTGGTTGTAAACCCAAACACATGACTGCCTCGTCACTGTCTGAATGTACAGCCCCCTAGGTCTTAAAGGCATATGTCTCCAATGCTGACTGTATCCCTGAACACACAGAGATCTTATGGGATTAAAGGCGTGTGCCGCCACCGCCACACTCTTGCTATGGCTCTAATAGCTCTGACCCTGAACACACAGATATCTATGGGATTAAAGGCGTGTGCCACCACCGCCACACTCTTGCTATGGCTCTAATAGCTCTGACCCCCAGACAACTTTATTTATTAACATACAATCAAATTAATATTTCAGTACAAATCAAAATAATATTTCAATACAATTAGATTACCACCACATTTCCCCTTTTCTATTTTAATAAAAAGAAAAAAAGCAAAAGGTTATGACTAACAAAAGAAAAACTATATACAAAAGTACAATAACTATATACAATATATACAAGTAATAAATACCTAAACAGGTATTTGACGAATCAGAGAAAATAATTCCATTATCTATCCTATTTTGATAATCCCAAGATGTATCTAATGTACTTTCTATCCTAATTAATTTTCAACTATAACTAACTAATCTTCAACCATAACTAACTAATCTTCAACTCCCTCAGAGACCCAAGAAGGGAATAATATTAGCTAACAAAAATAAAAACAGGAAGTGCATGCAAGCAACTTCCAAAAAAATTTTGTGAGTTGACAGAAACAGCCAGCTGCCTGGGCAGTCACCTGAGGTTTCTCCGCAGTGTTGGGGCATCATCTTCAGCCTATAGGCTTAGTGTATCTGACAGACTCATTTGTGAAGTAGGATGTACACAAGGTCAACAGTTCAACCTCACATTGGGTGAGAGCAGTCCACGTACCAGAAACACCTGAATTCCACTAGTGTCCTGTCATGATTCAGGATTTTAAATTCTGGAAATTGTTGACAGTTTTTTAATTCAGCTGTCCATTCTTCTTGGCTGTGTATATATGGCTTCATCTCAGCATCCCCTTCTTCTCCACATCCCTCTATTAAATGCCAGTCTACTTTTGAGAGGCATGAGCTTTCAGCTGCTGTTCCATTGTACAACAGAATCCATCGGCCCTCTGCCTGTTAAGCTGCCTTCGAAGAAAAGGGCACCGTACCTTTTCCGGATGCAAAGGCCACTTCAGGGATGGGGCCATATTGTCCTGGCCTCAGAAGATGCCTTTTGATAAAGCCATAACCACACGTTGGGCGCCAGATGTAGATGTAACCAACCGTCTTATTAAATAAGAAACACAGAAACAATGTAAAAGAGAAAGCCGAGAGGTCAGAGCTCAGAGCTAAAATCTCACCCTTCCTCCTGCTGTCCCAGCTTCGCCAAAAGAGACCTACTTCCTCTCGGTTCGTATTTTTAAAGTATGTTGTTCTGCCTTCTCATTGGTTGTAAACCCAAACACATGACTGCCTCGTCACTGTCTGAATGTACAGCCCCCTAGGTCTTAAAGGCATATGTCTCCAATGCTGACTGTATCCCTGAACACACAGAGATCTTATGGGATTAAAGGCGTGTGCCGCCACCGCCACACTCTTGCTATGGCTCTAATAGCTCTGACCCTGAACACACAGATATCTATGGGATTAAAGGCGTGTGCCACCACCGCCACACTCTTGCTATGGCTCTAATAGCTCTGACCCCCAGACAACTTTATTTATTAACATACAATCAAATTAATATTTCAGTACAAATCAAAATAATATTTCAATACAATTAGATTACCACCACATTTCACTATGTGTGTTCTGGGAATTAAACTCAGGATCTCAGGATTCTGGGCTGGGTGCCAAGAACCATACCTGCTGAGCTCTCTCAGTTATTCAACCTATTATTATTATTTTTATTCTGATCTTCTTGCTTAGTAATGTTCTGTTTCTCCCCATTGCGTTGCTAAAAGTATTCACTCCAGTGTTCTTTTAACTGATTTAATAATTCTTTTTCATTGTCAGGTTTTTCAAACACAGAAACAAATGGCACCCCTGTTTAAAAATTGGCAGTTCTTTATAAAGCATGTGTAAGAACCCTGTGATGATGTTCTAATGAAACACTTAATTTTAAACATTGTTTTAATGTCTATAACATCTTTTCAAAGTTTAGAAACTGCTGAACTAAACAGCATTGGTGTTAAAGTAGATATTTCTTTTCTGAATTTAGTACCTCTTTATTATTCATTTTATTTTTGAGATTATGAAATTGTATAATATCTCTTTTCTTCCCTCTGATTCTTCTCATATGTCCTCTCTTGCTCTCTTTTAGATTCATGACCTCTTTTTCATTAATTGTTTTTACATACATATATTTTATTTTTAAAGTTCTTTTTTTTTAAGATTTATTTATTTATATATACAGTGTTCTGTCTGCATGTATGCCTGCAGGCCAGAAGAGGGCACCATATCTCATTATAGATGGTTGTGAACCACCATGTGGTTGCTGGGAATTGAACTCAGGACCTTTGGAAGAGCAGCCAGTGCGCTTAACCTCTGAGCCATCTCTCCAGCCCACAAACATATATTTTTAATACATAAATGTAACTGTTCAGTCTGTATAAAGCACCAAATGAAGACATCTGTTTTTATAACTCAGCTCCTCTTACAAACGACTGTGTGCTGTTTTTCAAGTCATTTAATTTCTAAAATACAGGATTATGTATAAATAGCTAAACAAGTTGACTTTTGAAATAAGACCAAAAGTAGGGAGGGGGATGCGGTCTGTGGGTCCCCAGGACAGCTTCGGGGAGGTAGAAAGGGTAGTGGTGAAAATTACCAAAGTATATTGGATAGATGTATGAAATATCAAGTTATTTTAAAAAATCCTAGAAAATATTGTGCTTTTTCTAGCAATCAGTAATCTTCAGCACATACCCTTAGAATGAAGCATTCTACTACAAGTTTATTTAAATTTTTATAATTTCATTTTAATATGAATAGTATAAATGAACACTGATTTGGGCTTCTCAATAATGTTTCAAGGAATCAGTTTAGATTATAGTTAGACATGGTTTTGGTGTGCTTTGCTTTTCCTTGAGAAGTATAACTCATATTTTATTATAGTCACTCTTTAATAAAGTTTCATTTTTCTATAAGTATACTGCATACTTAATTTAAAAAATTAATAGGAATGCTAATTTTGATTTAATTTACTATTACAGTCATGGCCTACTGTATACAGCTAGATGGTTTTCCAAAAATGTAAGTTAGATAACAATACTTGTATACTTAGAATTTACTAATAGCACAGCATTACATTTAGAATAAAGCCAATATTCTCTTCAGTGTTACGGAGCCCAGAGGACAGCTATCTTTGAAGATAGATATCTTGGAGGCATTTTAGCCAGTTCCCACTCACTTTATCACAGGCCTTTACAGCTTCACTGGATTTTGCTCTCTCAATAAGAAAACTTTTTCTCACATAAAATTTTTTTCTAGTTCAATTGTACTTTTTTAAAAAATTAATTTATTTATTATGTATACAGTGCACATATCCCTGCAGGCCAGAAGAAGGCACCAGATCTCATTACCTATGCTTGTGAGCCACCATGTGGTTGCTGAGAATTGAACTCAGGACCTTTGGAAGAGAAAGCAGTGCTCCTAACCACTGAGCCATCTCTCCAACCCCAAATTGTACTTTTGTATTTGATTGTTCCACTGTGACTCTTTCAATGTTACCCTAATTGTGCTTATGTTGGCATTCTGTTCATTGTTCTGGGTTTATATTCTATATTAGCTACTTTTATTGTGGAATTTAAAAATGGAATTGGTTGCCAAAGACTGAAATATACTTAAAAATTCTGGCTGTTACTCAAAGAAAAAGAAGTATTTATCACCTTCAATACCAGAATCCTACCTGTACATAGACTTATGTAGTAAGAATAATTAGTCCTGTCACTTACACCATAAAAAAACTAAATTAAAATTCCCTCAGTTAAATTATCCACATTCTTGTGTGTGCATATACATATATACACATGTGTATATGTGTGTATATGAGAGATAGAAAATTACAACAAACCCACTTAACAAAATCTCATTAGATTTTAACCCAGCTTTCTATTGTATAACATAATACAAAAATATTTTCCTTAGTTTATTTTATGGTGTTAGAAATTATCTTATGGCTGAAGTTTGATGATCAGGAGCTAAAACTTGGAGTTCAAATATGCTCTCCCTTTTCTCTAGGAAAAAATACACAGTCAAATTGAATTAATATAGATATCAGGGACTGAAAAGATGACTGAGTGGTCAAGTGCACTTGTAACTCTTGCAGTGGACCTGGGTTTGAATCCTACTGTCTACATAGTGCCTCATAACTATCTGTAAACCCAGTTTCTGAGCATCATATGCCCCTTGTGAACAATGTGAGCACTAGAGAGCCATTTAATTCACATACATGTGAACAAACCTAGTCAAACACGCAAAAATAAAATAAATAAGTCATGGAAATATCAATTCACTATGACAATTTTAGAAATTAATTAAATACAGAATGCCCAGGAAAATCATATTTTTAAAAAATCAGTAGATGCAACTATTTACTCAATCTATATTAAAAACAGAGATGATATAAGAGCTTGACATCTCCAGGTCCAGGTTAGTGATTCTGAAGATGCTGAGATGAGAGAGACAAGGGATGGAGTTTTCATTAGAGAATCCTGAAGGAAGGGCCTGTAACAGATGCAAATATTGATTAAAAAAAAGCAGTGAGAAAATATATTATTTTTGTTTGAAGTAAAAAATAATTATACTAACTTATAACAGTACTTCCAAGATACAAATGGAAAATCTATGTAGGGTATAATATAAACCTCATATTGAATATACATTAGCCTTAGTTTTCATCCTTTAAAAATAATTTTAAATTGTTCTTTAAGGGTTTCACACATGCAAGCAGTGTGTCTTGAATCTACCTCCTATTTCTACCCCTTCAAATCCTCCCAATTTTAATAATATTTTGATGACTTTTTCTAAAACAGAAATTTATGCTAAGTGGTAGCATTGACGGAAATGTAATTTTCAGTCAGAATGACTTATTTATGAACCAAATTGTAAGTTGTTAGCAGCATTTATAAAGATATTCAATTAAATAAATTTGTTTGGTAAATATTTTTAGTCAAATGGATATTGTCACATGTTTAATGATTTTTTTCCAGTTTTCAAATACAGAGTAAACCTTTTAAGAGTATCTTTTCCTTCACTACATGTATTGATTCTGGTTTCATTCTAAAATTATCTGAAAATAATTCTGGAGGGAATTAAACATTTAGTATAAATAGGAATTCTAGCATAAACGAAATCAGGTATTGTCTAACAACACTCAACTTTAGTATTCTTAAAAGTTGCCCTCCTAGCTTCAGAAGTAGCAACTTTTTAGAAAAGTTTGTGCCAGTTTGGAGAAACAAGCTGCTTTTAACATCACTGAAACAGTAAAGCTAATGCACTGCATTTCTCAAGAATCATTTGAGTGGTAGTGAATATGACTCTAAGGACTGTGTATTCCCAGTGGATGCACAGAGAGTTATCTTCCTCATTCTTTCTTCTGAGCCCCATACATAAGCATTATTGTGGTATGAGTGTAGAGTCACTCTTACACTCATGGATTTGAATACTTTGTCTTCAGTTGCTAGGACTGACTTGGAAGGCTGTAGAATATTTATGAACTGAAGTGTCACTGGAGGAAGTGAGACTCTGGGGATGGATCTTGAGATTTGATACCATGGCCCCACTTCCTGTCCATTTTGCTTCCTGACTGCAGATCCAGTGTGCCCAGACTATTCTATTTCTTACCATTATGATTTTCCTGTTAGAATAATATGTATTGCTCCCAAATCATTGTCTTGAATAAGCCCTTCCTCTCTCTAAGTTTACTTATTGTCAAGTATTTATACAGCAGGGAGGAAAGTAATGGACATTGACTTTAAAAAATAAAAAAAAGAAAGCAAACAAAAGAAGATTGATAAAACTAAGCAAAGAGTCATCAGTGATGATAGTTACTATGTAGACAAAATTAAGCAGGGTCAAGTGATGTGATATACCTTTAGGACAGTTGTTATTTTATGTGCCTTAGTCAGTGTTCTATTACTGTGAAGACACACCAAGACCACAGCAACTCTGATGAAGGAAAACATTTAATTGGGACTTGATTAGAGTGTAGAGGTCCAGTCCATTATCAGCATGGCAACATGCAGGCAGACTTGATGCTTGGGACCTTGAGAATTCTACACCAGGATCTGGAGTTAGCAGGAAGAAAGAGTGAGTCATTAGGTCTGGCTTGAGCTTTTGAAACCCCAAAGCCCACCTCCAGTGACTCATTTTCTTCAACATGGCCATGACTGCTCCAACAAAGCTGAATCTTCTAATCCCCCTCAAGTACCACCACTCCCTAGTGACCAAGCATTAAAGTACCTGAGCCTGTGGGGGTCATTCCTATTCAAATGACTATAATAACATAGATCACTGTCTTTAAGATGTATAGGTTCTCTTTCTCCCTCCCTCTCCCTCCCTCTCTCCCTCCCTCTGTGTGTTTCTGTGTGTGTGTCTGTGTCTGTAAGTGTGTTTATGACAGAGACTTACTTTGTAGCACAGGATTGCTTAGAACTCATATCAAAGTAGAGCTTCAATACACATTATTTTCTGAAATCTGGGCATTCTGGACTATCAAGAATTTAGAGAGAAAGTAAAATAAGATTATGTAGGTTTTTCATGGCTGTAGATGTAATTTTTGTTTACTCTGGATGTGAAGGTTAAAGTGTGTATGTATTAATATATTTTATATGGGAAAACAATGAAAGGTGATGTGATAGATTTCATTTTATTTATATTTTGTTCAATAAACTTTTGTCTCTGAAAATAAAAGCTGATGCATACAGGAAACAGTTTCATTACATACTAATAAAATGTTGCATTGAGAAGAAAGGCAAGAGATAATGTTTTTCAAGTGTATAAAAGGAAACATTTTAATAACAAAAGTTTGAATTTTGCAGATGTGAATTGAGAGAAAATCACAGAGAATACTATGTGTGTACATATGTAGAAATATGCATGCCAAAGGCATATGTAGCAATGTGTGCCTTAGTAGGGATGTATTTAGGACCATTGGATAGTTTCTCATCTACAGTACTAATAACACTGTAGAGAAATAGTAAGTATTAAGTATATTAGATTCTGAAAGGTTTGATACACAGTTCATGATTTTCCATATTTTTCTTTATTTTTGATTTTTGTGAATATAGAGGTCTTTTTGACACATTGCTGGGGTGATTAAGACTGACAAACAGATGTCATCAGGACCCAAAAGTTAGCTAGATGTACAGGGAGTGAGAAAGCTAGAACAGGAGGCTCAAATATGGAGGTGGGGGAGAGAAGAGGGCAATAAGAGAGGGAACACAGGAGGCAGAGCTAAAACTCTGGGCTATTTGAGGGCTTGTATGGAAACCTAATATAGTAGAAGCTTCTTAAAGTATATGCAATTGTGAATGAGATTTAAATGGAATAACTATAGAACAGGGTAGGCAAAGCCAGAGGTAGACAGCTCTCATTAGTAAATGATATCTCCAGTTCCAGAAATGGGATACATCTAATCAAGTTGTTGGACAAATGGGGTTCCATGGAAATCCCTAAGCAACCCAGGCAATTGTCAAGGCTATTTTTGTTCTCCAGAATCTGATGGTAAGTTTCTTTTGCTGAAGACAACAACTAGAAAAGTCAAGTTTGTGCCTAACTAGTCTTTGTCCCTATTGACTCCTCTTCATGGTGCTGGAAGGTATTTTGTATTCAACCAGAAGAGAAAGGTAAATACCAACCCAGCTGTAAACCCTTTGACTCACAATGGTGACATGCCTGTCAGATGCACTAGAACAACAGTGGCACAAATCTATGGGAGTAACAACATTTATATGATTTGAGTTAAGACCTACTCTCTGACATGGCAGCCATACACAATGCTGCTTGGTAATCAAGAACCTGGGACTAGCTAGGCCAGAGACTTTGGGGGAAAAGTCAAATACCACTTCTGCTAAACTTTAAGAACATGGAAATAAAATGACTACTAATGATATTCTGCCATCTTTATAGATCACTGTCTTTACCAGCCCAGCCGTCATCAGAGAAGCTACCTTCTGCAGTATATGGGAGCAAATACAGAGACTTACAGCCTGACAGCATTCAGAGAGTGAGAGACCTTGGAATACTGGACCCTAAATGGAATGTTTCCATTAAACATTTCTCCTTAGAGCACAGGTAACTCTGCAGAGGAGAAGCCAGAGAGATTGTAAGAGCCAGAGGGGATGGATGGAAGACACCAAGAAAACAAGTTCTTCTAAATACAGAAGGACAATCAGACATTTGAACTCACACAGTCTGTGGTAGCATGCACAGGGTCTGCAGAGGTCTAAGGCAGATGGGATCCCACTCTGAGAGGGAAAGAAGACACAAACTCTCATCACTAATGCATAAGTTATCTCCAATTGATAACTACTTGCATGTTTTTCCTTCAAAGGAATCTTACTGGGTGTATAAACCTCTCTTAAGGAAAGACCACATACCCAGAAATGAACTCAATGACATCTTTAGAGTTTTTTGTCTTTTTTTTCCTCATAATGATTTTTCTGGGCACTGTTTTTTTTCTCCCATATTGGTCTTTTGCATACATATTATGCTTTCCAGTGTTGTGCTTGTGTAGGGTTTCTGTGTGTGCAAATATGTTTGTCTCTGGGTAATTTATGTGTACTGTTTTTTCTTGGCTCTTTTTTTTTTTCTGTTTGTTTTGTACTGTTCTGGTTTGTATTTTATCTTATTTTATTATTGTTTTTAAGATTCCTGTTTGTATGAGAGAAAAAATAAAAAGTTATGAATTTGGGCAGGTGAGGAGGTCAGGGGATCTGGGAGCATTGGAGAAAAAGAAACCATAATCATAACATATTTTATGAAAAAAATCTACTTTCATTTAAAAAAGGTTGGTAAGAGTGGGTAATGGTCCTTAATAGAATATAATCCAGAAAAGCAAAATTTAAAAGTGAAGGAAAGATTATATCTATAGGCAGGAAATAAGATCAATAAATAATTTGAATGAAAGTATCATATTATATGATCATTCAAATAACAAATGACTGAGAACAGGGAATTAAAAATTTATAGATATTTCAGTTCTAAATGGATCAATAAGGGGTGGACCAATGTGCTGCTTATGGTAGAAAAAGAGGACAGATATGGGATCAAGACTATGAGAGGATTGGGTAAAGTACTCAATTAGATGTTGACATTACTAAAGTGGTATCAGGATTCTAAGAAGGAAGAGAAATGCTATTATCAGTATATAAGAAAATGTATCCTGAGAAAGAAAAACCAAGCCAATATATTTAGGGAATGTTAAGTAGCATTATAAAGTCAAATTTAGAGTTTGAAAATGGTCCACAAACATTTGGCAAATGCCGCTGAAAAACAAGGAACACATCTAGCAAGTGCCCAAGTGATTTGAACACTTTTCCTTTGAACGTTCCTTGTCTTAGTCACTATTCTATTGGTGAGAAGACACATCATGACCAAGGCAGCTTTATAAAAGACAGCATTTGACTGGGGGCTTACAATTCTAGAGGTTTAGTCTGTTATCATCATGGTGGAGAACATGACACACAGGGATTGGAGCAGTACCTGATAGCTACATCATGATCTGAGGAGAGAGAGAGAGAGAGAGAGAGAGAGAGAGAGAGAGAGAGAGAGAGAGAGAGAGAAGAGAGAACTGAACTTTTGAAACCTCAAAGCTCACCTCCAATGACATACTTCTTCCAACAAGACCACACCTCTAAATCCTTGTAATCTCACTTAAAAAAAAAATAGTCCCACTTCCTGGTAACTAAGCATTTAAGTATATGACTGGATGAAAGCCATTCTTATTCAAACCACCACATTCCACTCTCTGTGCCCCAGCCTCTGTAGGCTAGTAACAATATCATAATGCAAAAATGCTTTCAGTTTACCTTAAAAAGTCCACATAGTCTATCAACACTGTTTAAAAATGCAAAGTTTAAAGTCTCTTCTGAGACTTATGGCTATCTCTTAATCCTCCCCCCTGAAACCCAAAATCAAAAGCAGATCACACACGTCCAACATACAATGGCACAAAACAAGGCCCAAAACCAACAGGGAAAACTCCAAATTCTGCATCTCCATGTCTGATATCAAAGTGTTCTTCAGATCTCCAGCTCCTTTCAGTGTTGTTGACAGTAACATATTTCTCTCTGTTGGGCTGGACCCATACCTAACCTACAGCTCTTCTTGGCAGGTATCCCACAACTCTGATATCTCCAACATCTTTGAGTCTCCAACAAAATCTAGGCTTCACTTTCACAGCTTCAACAATGGCCTTTCTGGGTCTCAATGCAGAGACGCCATTGATACACACCTGGGCTCAGCAACTTTCTTTATTCCTAGAGGGAGGTTTCACAACCTCTTTCTAGAATTCTTTACCTCAAAAGTCACCAAGTTCTGTTGCTTACTAGGGTTGGAACATGGCCTTCTCATTCAATTTCAACTGTATCAACTTTCTGTTATTGATGTTTTCCTTCATTGATTAAACTTTTCTTTCATTCCTTTTCACAAGTTGGAAGCTTAGTTGGCGAACAGGAGGGTCTTGCCCTGAGGTCACCATTCCCTTTATACAATTTAGCATCAGGCTTTTCTGTGAGCCTCTTATCTCCTGGAGCACTGGTCTTAGCTCCATTATACTTTCTGGTGTAGATGTAACCAACCGTCTTAATAAATAAGAAACACAGAACCAATATAAAAGAGAAAGCCAAGAGGTCAGAGCTCAGAGCTAAGGTCCTACCTCTCCGAAAAGAGACCTACTTCCTGTGTGTTTGTCTTGATATAGTCTTTCTGTTCTCCCTTCTCATTGGTTGTAAACCCAAACACGTGACTGCCTCGTCACTGCCTGTAAGTACATCCCTCCAGGTCTTAAAGGCATATGTCTCCAATGCTGGCTGTATCCCTGAACACACAGAGACTTACCTAACTCTGCCTACCAAGTGCTGGGATTAAAGGCGTGCGCCACCACCGCCACGCTCTTTCTATGGCTCTAGTAGCTCAGACCCCCAGGCAACTTTATTTATTAACATACGATTAAAATCACATTTCAGTACAAATAAAATACCACCATATTCTGGTGCCCCTTTTCTCTTCAAACTATACATTTTGTATTTTCACTTGTTTATCTTGCTCCTTTTCATTATAGATCTGCACAGGATTGACCACTAGTAACTACATAACAAAATCAGTACTAGACTAATTTGAAATCAATGCCAATGCCATTAATCCAAAACTCTTCAGTTTATCCTCAGGTAATTTTTTTTTTTTGGACAAGGACAAAAAGCAGTCACATGGTTCACCAAAATATCACAAGAAATGTCTCTAGGCCACTTGTGAATATTTCTCTCCTCTGAAAACTCTTTTGCTGTGTGCTCATAATCTACATTGTTTTCAGCACTACTATCTTTTATATTTCCACTAATGGCCCATTAAGCCCTGCTTAAAGTGTTCAACTGCTTTCCTAACACAAAGTCCACATTCCACCACCAGCAAGCATAGCCAGGCCTGTTGTAACAATCCTATACTCCCTAATACCAACATCTCTCCTCCCAGATCTTTCTAATAGCAATGGGGTCAGCCAGCCCTGGACTGAAAACTGAGAATCCATGAGTTCAGTTATATCTTCCCTTCTTTTAGTTGCCTTTCTCAGATATTTTGTCATAGATAGCAATAAGATTCTGGTTAGAACATATCAAAAAGCTTGTATCATGGATTATATTTATCACTATTTAGTGTGTTTTCCTGAATATTACCTGAATGTTATAAAATTTCAGCTTATATTTACAGACTTTTAGGAAAGAGAGTACCTTCTTTGTGATTGTGATGGATAATTTTGAACATGGATTTAGAATGCACAGTTTTCTTCACTTATGAACAAAACATTGTTCACTGACACCTATTGAATAACTAAAGACATTATTCCAAGGGGAAGCAAGGTACCATTGTAATAAACACAGGGAATACAGCAATGGGATCGTCTCATGTGGGAGACAGGTTGTGCTTAATTCTGAATGCAATATGGGTTTGGCAGATTTTGCATATATGGGGTACCTTGAGTGTCCGTGAATAAAATATTATTGAAATAACATCATGGGTGCTATGATTTGAATGGATAGGATTATAGGGAAAAGCTATAATACCCAACTCAGTACCCATTATTGATTGTCAAAATATGTAACAATAACTTTTAGCATAAGAACAATGTATGCAAATGTTCTTCAAATTGAAGAAACACCTATAGAGAAACCCTACAGGTAAGATTACACTTACCTATAAGATATTGTGAACTTGTCAATTATGTGTAGAAAATCTGAAAAATGTCAGCAACAAAGAATGTTCAAGAATCAAGGAACATTCATGCATTTTCTCACCACAGAATAATGGCAAATATGAGAAAAGATGAAACTGCTAATTAGCCTGACTTTAGTATTGCATATATACAATATAGTAATATATACTATAATATTATATACTAATATATAATATAACAATAATATGTTACTGCATATTATATACTACTAATTCATATAAATATATGCAATCATGGAAATTAAAAAATAAGTAGCTGAAGAGATTTGTTAAATAGTGATATATATATATATATATATATATAATGATTAACTCACTGATATATAGTGTCTGATAGCAATAGCTGCAATTAATGCAACATGTATTTTAGCAGATTTCTGCTATTATACCACTGTGTTTGTTATTATTGTATTATATTCACTCAGTAAAATGAATCGCAAATAATGAAAATGTCATAGGTCACCAATGAGATACAGTTATATTTTCTTTACTAAGAATGAAGTTACTTTCATAGAAATCTCTGCCACTATAATTAACAAGACAAGTAGCATTTTACACTAATTTTTATATGTGTCTTATCATATTGAAATGTTCACTCAATAGACAGGAACAGGTGTTTGTTTCATTTGTGAATATTTCCACTCATATACTAAGCATGTAATCTTTGTTATTAATGAATAAATGGAAAAGGTTGCTTGAGACCACTACCCTGCCAGAGTGGATATTAAAGTTCCATCAGTTTTTTTGCATAAAAACTGAATTTTATTATTTGTAAACACACCACCTGATAAAATCCTTCTCTGGGTAATATTGATTAGCTGCAGTAATGTTGAAGGCCAGTCCCAGTCTCTACAAGGATTAGATATTTGAAAATTAAGTATTAAAATGCTTCACTTTTTCTTGTTCTTGCAGAACAAGAAGAGTAATCCTAAACACTTCTTGAAAATCATCACTTTTTTTTAAAATTTAAATTAAGCTTCCATTGTGTGGAACTGTTCAATATTATAATTAACAAGTGAAAGAAAATATAAATGTTTGAAATTCAATTCTCTGATGTTTGGAAGGTTAATATTGAATGTACATAGGAAAAGGGATTACAGTTGTAGAGGGAAGGCATAATTTCTTATTTACCAGTTGGTAAAAACATAGTAAAAATGGGTATGGGTATTTTATCTAAGATAAAATAATGATAAATATTTCTAGGTAAGATTAATTTAAACAAAGGTATTCTAAGTTTTTCTTGTCTTCATTTTCCCAGAGTCTCACTTCACTTTTCAAAGATCCACTGGTTAAAAGCAGTATTGAACTTCCTATTTCTAAAAGTTGTTTTCTGTTAAATCATTTATTTCTCTGCCTGTGATACTATTGTCCTATGTCTGAAATGTTAATTATAGTATCTCAAAATTCAAGTTAAATGTGACTTTCTTCATGGATATGCTTCAGCTCCTGAGGTCAGAATGCATCACATATTTCAGGCATGTGCATACACATGCCGTGCATCTCTAGGCCAGACCTTATTGGATCTGTGAGTATAATGGGGCATCGACAAAGCCTTTGCCTTTAGAATCTTGTATTAGCTAGGATTTTCTTCAGAATTGATAGCCTTCATATTAAGAAGGTATGGGGTGACCTATTTCTCACTCATCTTGCCTTTTATCAGCCATCAGAAACCATTTCCCTGCCATTCTCTCACCTCATGTAACCAGATAACAAAAAAACATACTTAATGTGTTCTCTGCCAGTCTCCATTTAAAAACTCCTTCAAGCCACACCCCAGAAAACAGAAGCAACTCTATATATTCTGTGCACAAAAGGAAGCCTAATATAGAGAATCCGATGCATACAGAGTCATGGGAGAATAAGGAGGAGTAGATTCTGGTTTAACTGGCCATGATTCCCAGAAAAGTGCAGACCTGGGCTGACAGGAAGCTAACCCTGCATAATCAGCAAAGTGGGAAACATAAACCAGCCACAATGAGTTCAGACACCCCAGCTGCAACTGCAAGTCAGGGATCAGACATTGCAATCATGAAACCAAGGCAATTCTGCTGTGACTGTACTTCAAAGTCATGAGGTTGACGCCTTCACACAGGGACATGTACGCTCTGGCTTCAGCCTCTCATACTTCAACACTTGCAAAAACAAAGACTCAACACAAATACTGCGGTGTTAATACTCCTTGCTGGCCAGTAGTAAATACTGAAAGAGACATAAAGGTGATTTTTCTATTACAATTGTCCTCACATTTCATAAAAGCTAAATTTTGTGCCACAGTCTAATCTGTATTCAGAAATGAACCTAAGAGGAATTCTGGCACTGAGTGGAAAAGCAATATAACAATTAATGAATGTATTTACCAGAAATATTTTGTAGTTTTGCCTTAAAATAATTAGTTATATTCTGAGAGATGGTACCGTGAGACTAATATAGTATGAAACAAAAATGCAAAAGATTGGGAAAGTGCTTCAAAAAAATGAATTCACTGAATCAAAAGAAATAATAAAATAGAATAAGCTGGAACAAATATTGGAAGATAGTCCAGAAAGAAGAAACAAGCATGGAAAGCAGTATGTTGCTTATAATATGTCACCGGAAAATATAATAAAGTTGAGGTCTGAGAGGAAGGGACTTATGTCAGTAAATCCCATTTCTACTCCTAAGCATGTGCAACAGTATGTTTGGTGTTCTGGGATTCTAGTAACAAAATCAAATGACTTTATAGACCCCTGAGACAATGGAGGAGAAGGGGACAAGATCAGGGAGGGAAAGGACTACTGCAGGGGAGGGCAGCTGTAACGTTCTAGTTCTAGTCATTTCCCATAAGACCCATACGTGCATAAAATAGGTGCAAGGCTGGAAAGAAGGCTCAGAAGTTAAGAGCACTTGCTGCTCTTGCAAAGAATTCTAGCACTCACATAGTAGCTCACAAATATCTGTAACTCCAGTTCCAGAGATTTTAATACACTCTTCTGGCATCTTCAGGCAGCAGGCATGAACATGGAACACAAACATACATGCAGGCGAACACTCATACACATAAAAATAAATAAATCTATAAAGTAGATAAAACAAAATAAGCATTTCTCATATACTCTGATAATTAAAACATCTGATTATGATAATTTTCACTGTTTTTTCCAGAATGAAGGGAAACTTCCCCATGGATTGAATGGAGGTCTATTAAACTCTTTTCATTATTTGTTGAAGTGATGATCTCACCAGCATGTCAGCTAGACTTGATTTCTGCATCAAAAAAGTCTGATACACTACGGACTATGGAATTCAGAGGACAAGAGTTTTGAGTCTCACACTGCAGTTCTTTTACTTTGAGAAAATTCTAGTTAAATAAAGGAAAAGAAAATTATTTAATGGCCTTGAATTTTTATAATTTTGCTTCAAAGTAGATCATTAGTAAAAAGAATTATGGAAAATTAGAATAATTCAATATAATCATGGATTGTCTCAATCTGTTCACATTTTCCTATAAGTGTTAAAAATATTTTGTAAGTATACTCATTTTTGTGCTAATGTTTAATGCCATGTTGTAGGTAATATAGTTTCTTTGCCACCATTTAATCTGAAATTGAAAATAATCATTTTCATCACAGAGAACCTCTAAAATGAATGAACCACTGAGTTGTTTCTTGGATTTTCTCTACTGAAATAATAACCTATGGATACATAAATATTCTTATTTGTACTGTAGTATTAGTGCATGTATTCTTATTGTTTTATAACATTAGTAAGTATGTGCCACTGTGCCTGGCTGCAATTGGAAACTGATCCCTCTCTTCTATTTTTTTCAAGAATGATTTAGCTATTTCTACAAGCAAGTTGTCACCTTTTCATATTGAACAAAATAAAATGAATAAGATTGTGCTGCTGCGTTTTAAGAAGCTTTTGTGAAAATGGACAGATATGAATGAAGATGGATGATTGGAAGTTACATAGTAATAGCTCAAGATGAAAAATTAAAGGAGCAGGGACATTTGCAGTCAGATGACTCAGTGGATAAGGGTGCTTACCACCCACCCTGACATCCTGGTTTCCACCATTTGAACACTGACCACAGAAGGGGAAGAATCTGTGAGCATATTGTACAAAAAATATATGTACTATCTTACTTTGTCTTTTATTTATGAGATATAATATATATATATATAATATAATTACAACACTTCTCACTTCTCTTTCCTCCATCCAAGCACTGCTATGTACCCATCATTGTTTTCTTTAAGATTCATCACTTCTATTTTCATTAATTATTATCCCCTGCATAATATATATATATATATATATATATATATATATATATATATATATTCTTAAGTGTTACCTGTTCAGACTGTATGTTACAAATTTTATAGTTCTTTTCTCTATTTAAAAATTGTCTTTCTTGTACCTTGCTCTGGATTTAGGCATAATATCTCTGTCTTTTCAGATAATAAATGATCAATATGTCAAAATTAGCAATCTGAATGTAAAATAAGTAAATTAAATAAAAAAAGAAAAAATACTTGGAGATGGAGTCAGTGTCAGAAATGAAACACAATCTGCAATATTCTGTAGCGTATTAAAATTCTTTTCCTAAGAAATGTCACATTTTTATCAATGGAATCATTGTTTTAAGCTGCAAGTAAAATGGAAAATAAATACAATATGATCTAATCTCAATGAAGAAGATATTTTGAGACAAAAAATTGATCATGGTGCTTACAATGCATTTTTTGGCAACTACATTACATATCAAGAATTTACTAGAAAACATTTTATAAAAGAGACTTTATATAACATAGCTTTTACAATTTCAGAGACTCTGTAATAGTGAAGAAAAGAAAAAAAAGATGAAAAGACAGCAGTCTATAGAAATTTGGATGGATGAATCTCTCTAGGAAGGGAAAATAGAATAGATAATATGGATTGGATAGATGGGCAGGGGCTGGAATAGGGAATCAAACAGAAAGTGAGGGAAGAGGGGGAAGAGGGAGGGAATATAGAGAGGGGCAGTTAAAACTGAGGGCCATATGAAAGTCTATAAAAGTAGATGCTTCCATATATACATCATATACATGTATATATGTACATATACATATGCGTTATATATGTATACACACACACACACACACACACACACACACACACACACACATATATATATATATATATATATATATATATATATATATATATATGATGTAAATGAAATTACCAAACCACAGGTGAGACAGAGGCCCAATTGGACATCTCTTGCCACCAAATGAAGATTCCAATCCTGAGAATGGGTTGTATCTAATGGGATTTTTTGGCCAAAGGAGTTCGCATGGGAACCCCAAAGCACCCAGGCGATTGCCAAGGCTCTTGGTGGCTCTATACAAACTGACAGTAAGGCCCTGTTGCTGAAGGCAACACCTACACAACTCCTTTAAACACAGAGAAGCTGGGCTTGTGCCCACCTAGAACCATCACCCCTACAGAATGATACCCATGGCACTGGAAGATACTCTGCAAGTTATCAAAGGAGGATGGTAAGCACCAACTCATCTACAAACTCTTCAGCCTGTGAGAATGATTTGTCTGTAAGATGCGGTGATGCAATAGTGGTACACAATGTATGGGAGTAATGAACTACTTTCTGATTTGAGCTAAGGCCCACTCCACGAGAAGAAGACCATACTCAACTCTGCTTGGATGGCCAGGAACCTGAGACTAGATAGGCCGGGTACCTAGGAAAAAAATCAAATACTACTGTTCTGCTGAAGGAAGGTAGCAATAAAATGACTCCTAACAACACTCTGCTATACTCATAGATCAGTGTCTTGCCTAGCTGTTATCAGGAAAGTTTCTTCCTGCAGCACACAGGAACAAATACAGATACCCCACAGCCAGACAATGTGCAGAAAGTGAGAGATTTTGGAACACTCAGCCCTCAATGAGATGATGTATCCATCAAATCCCTCCTTCAGACCTCAAGGAACCCTGCAGAAGAGGATGCTAAAAAAGTGTAATGTACGGATGTGGCAGCATGCACAGGTCCTGCAGGGTCTGCACCAGATGGGGTCCTAGAGCTGAAAGAAGTGGACACACTCCTATCTCTAACCCAGAACTTGAGAGGCAGAGGCAGGTGGATTTCTGAATTGGACTTTTTTTTTTTTTTTTGAGAAATAGAAAGCTATTTAATAGCTTTCTGTATAGAGACTTGCAAATAAAGATAGTTTGCTCCAAGGGATTTCACTGAGAAAAACATCACTCTTAAGGCAGTCAACACAAAACAAACTCAAGAGTATCTTTGAGGTACTTTGCTTTTGTTTGTTTGTTTGTTTTATTTTTTCTACTTTACTTTTTTTTTTTTGCATTTATAGTATGGCTTTCAGTTTTCCAGTTTGGGTTTTAATGATATTCATAAGTGTGTGAATGTTTGTGTCTCTGCATCTATATGCATTTCTTGTGCTTTTTTCTTTAACTCTTTTTTTTGGCTTGGTTGTTAGAAATATTCCTACTGTCTTGTTTTGAATTATCTAGTTTTATTTTATTATTATTTTTAGATGCTTGTTTATTTTCTAATGAGAGGTAGAATGGGTGTGGTTCTGGTTGGGGGAAATGGTGAGAAACTGGAAGGAGTAGGGGTAGGGGAAACCGTAATCAGAATATAATGTATGAGAAAGAAAAATCTATTGTCAATTAAAAAACAAAGAAGAAAAAGAAATTTGGGAGATGTCATGGAGAAAGAAACTAACAAGAAAGTCTTTGGCTCAAGGTGACATTTAAGTGTAAGTGTAACTTTTCCCAAAGTTAATTAAATACTGAGAGAAATAGGTCTCAGTATGACTGTGAGGAGGGTGCACATATTTGTTTCATGTAGCACTCAGAAACACTGAAAATATATAAGCAGAAATAGTAACTTTTAATGTTCATAAAAACTCTAATGCCCCTGTGTCCTGTTCTAAAACTGAATGAGTCTTCATTCTTATGTTAAACAGTTGAGTGATATCCTTGAATTTCACTTGAAAGGTGTTCACAAATGTGTATGGCAAGAAGAATGAAAAACTGGGCATGTTATAAATGTGTGCTTACTATCAACCAGATACTGAGATGGATGAGTCACAATGAAGACTTCATTAAATCCTCATAAGAATCCCTCCATTTTTACAGATGAGAAAATTGAGGGCCATGTACAAATATTATATGCTTCAATTAAAGATGAGTGTTTGGAGTCCCAACCAATTCTCTTACATCAAAGACATTATTTAAATTTTTGCCTCGATTCAAGCAAAATTTAAAGACTTAGCAATAAGTGGAATAATCTAAAATTTTCACCCTGGTGATAACTATAGAAACAACTGATTTGGAAAGTGAATGAAATATAAATCCAATTTGGAAATTTTCTTCATAAAGTGAATAGTATAAAGATCATTTCTTTGAGTGAAAATAAGAACTCTATTTTCTCAAATCTATTAAAGAATAAAGTAGCATTACTTGAAAGTATTTTTATCTCAAAGATAACTTCAGAAAATATCTAGGTTTAAAAAAATTGGAAAGCTTAAAGCTATAAATTGTAACTAAATAAAGAGTAAAAATCTTGCTTATAAATAGGTCAGTCTGGAGAGAAATGTGCTTAATCGACTTGAAAAACACCTGGGAAAGGACATTAATAATGCCTAATAAAAATGTTTGTGAAGCATTTTTCTGTATCATGCACAATAGAAAGTTAGCGATGGTGAGTATATTGCAGTAAGAATTTTTAAGTGCACGGTACTGCTGCTTATGTAGAAGTTGGGAGAATTATGTAGATGCTGTTTGTACAGACAATAGTAAATATTTAATATTAAAAAAATAATGTAACAACTGAAATTCATATAAGAAATCAGGAGATAGAAGTTTGCAATTCTTCAATTTTCTTTTCATTTGTTTATAAATGTGTACCAAACTACAGTAGAAATTCTTCATAAAATGTTCGTATGAAAGAAATCAAGATTAGTTTTCTATCCTTAAGTTTAACTTTTTTATTTTTATTACACAACGATTTGAATATAAAAAACACATGGAAGCCCATTAATTAAAGGATATGCCCTGTAGTTCACCACCTACTTAGACAATTTTTAACATTTTGGTTTGTTTAGATGTATCTATATCTTTAAACCATGTCTACAAATCACTTGCTAATATATTTTAAACTATTATAAACTTAAATCTTTGTGCTTTTAAAACTTCAATAAACCTTTCCAAAAATAAAATTCTCTAACATAACTATACTTTCATAATCATATCACTTTAACAGGGTCTCATTCTGTAGATCAAGCTGGCACTGAACATGCGATCTTCCTGCTGCAGCTTCTGAAGTGCTAGGTTTGCTCACCTGGATCATATGGTATGTCAATCATTTGTTTAAATTATGTCATCTTAAAAAGGAGTATAGCCGGGCGGTGGTGGCGCACGCCTTTAATCCCAGCACTCGGGAGGCAGAGGCAGGCGGATCTCTGTGAGTTCGAGGCCAGCCTGGGCTACCAAGTGAGATCCAGGAAAGGCGCAAAGCTACACAAGAGAAACCCTGTCTCGGAAAACCAAAAAAAAAAAAAAAAAAAAAAAAGGAGTATAACCTAATAGGGCTAGACTGCCCTACATTTTATAAATGGCTTAATATTTCCTTGTGTTATTGTTCAATAATGTTTCCCTTCAAATCATGTCTGAAACTTGGAGAGCCAATAACTTTGCTAAACATATTTCCTGGTAGGTATTATTCACTTCATCACTAAGCTAACAAATCAGATCCATATTAAATGGGTTACATGTATTAAAACACATCTGAAAATTCTTCCACAAACATTAGTACAAAAGGTGAAGTCTCATTATTTTCTTCTTGAATATGGGATCGGCTTTAAAAGTAGATTGAAAATTGTTATATAAAGGAGTATATATATACATATATATGTATATACATATACTTATACATCATATGCATCTATAATCATGAAGTATCAATTAGTGAAAAAAGCAGCCATAAATTTGAAGGAGAATGGTGAGTAGTATATAGAAATGTTTGGAATGAAGAAAAGGGACAAATATAATTAAATTATAAGGTCAAAGGTTAAAAAATGGGAAAAAAAACGAGGAGAAATGGAGAGGGTAGAGCATATGATTGTCACATATTTATTCACTTTTCTGTCATGTTCACTCAGAAAATTGTATAATTACACTGAATTGTATAAAAATTTGACCTATCCAAAAGGCAGCACAGGGGCTTATCGTGGGGAAGAATGAGTAAGTTTCTATTACTTTACATGCTTATGGATATTCCATCAGTCTAAATGTTTTACTCATAGATTCTAACATATGCAGATACAGATGATTTATTCATGTTGCATACTTCTTTTTCAGTGTCTTTGCTATATTAAATGAAGCAGAGATAATTATGTTGGAAACAGAACCAACTAGAAACTAGGTGCAAGGAATCTCTTAGTGAGGTCTACATTCAACTTAAACTTTTGCTTAAGTTTTCCATTTGGAGTACCTCTATTTTACTTTTAACCATCACCCAATAAGTAAAAATCCCATCACTACTTCATAAAATAATAGTAGCACTCTGATTCCCTGATATGATTAGAGGAATTGTGTAAAATAGTATTAAGTAATTTAAAGTACAGATGCAATAAGATCACACACACACACACAGAGAGAGAGAGAGAGAGAGAGAGAGAGAGAGAGAGAGAGAGAGAGAGAGAGAGAGAGAGGGAGGGAGGGAGGGAGGGAGGGAGGGAGGGAGGGAGGGAGGGAGAGAGAGAGAGAGAGAGAGAGAGAGAGAGAGAGAGAGAGAGAGAGAGAGAGAGAGAGAGAGAACATGCAAACAATAAAGAAATACTGAACATTGAGACAGAGGAAATACATTGAGATATTGAAGAGGCACATTTAGGAAAAACCTGAGAAAGCTGGGTCATGAAGTCACTGGAGCAGTAAGAACTACATGTCCCCTTGACAAATGGAGTGGGTCACAAGATCTGCTGCTGAGCTAGGGAAATTACTGCTGAGGCTCTACAACTGTAGCTAAACCAAAATAGAAATGACTATTACTTTGGTTCTTTATGAGGACTCATTCTTTAGCCCTGGACATACTTTTCTTTGTTTCCTTACATTTTCATCTTTCTCTGCACATAACCCTCATCACTGAAAATAGCCTGAGTGTATCTTCTTCCTGGTAACCTGAAAAATGATAACTAAAACAGAATCCTCCATCCAGCATGGTTTACAAAATATGCTGTGCATATTTTGCCTCTATAAGAACCAAAGGATGCCATCAATCTACTTAACTCTGTTAGTCTCATATATATTATCCATATATCTTAATCATATCCAACCAAAATCTCCCTATCACTCCAACACCTATCAACCCCTCCTTTCCCAACTACCTAGTCTCTTTTAAAATTTAATGGAAATATTATTGCATTATTATTATTACTTTTATTTTGGTGTTTTCTCTGTGTAGTCCTGGCTGTCCTGCAATTTGTTCTGTATACCAGGCTGACCTCGATCGAACTCACAAAGATCCATCTGCCCCTGCCTCCTGAGATCTGAAATTAAAGATGTGTACCACCGCTGCCTGTCACATTATTATTTTTTAACTTGATCTTTAAAAAAATTCTACTTCTTCCATGCAGTAAATCCCAGCTGCAGCCTCTTCTCCCTCCCTCCTCTCAAGCCACCCACCTCCCATCTGCTCTCAGATCCACTGCTCCTTCTTTTCTTTCAGGAAAGAGTACGCCTTCCAAGGATATCAGTCAAACTTGGCATAACAAGATGCAATAACACTTGGCACAAACTGTCATATCAAGGCTGGATGAGGCTACCCAGTAGGAGGTAAAGGGTCCTAAGAGCAGGCAAATGAGTCAGAGATGGCCTGCCTTCCGCCTCCCACTATTTGGAGTCCCACAAGAACACCACTCTACACAACCATAACATAAATGTAAAAGACCTAAGTCAGACCCATACAGGCTCCCTGGTTATTGCTTCAGTCTGTGTGAGCCCCAATGAGCTCTGGTTAGTTGATTCTGCAGGCCTTGTTCTCCTGGCATCCTTGACCCTTCTGGGTCCTGCAAGCCTTCCTCCTTTTCTGCAGAGTTCCACAAACCCTGCTAATGTTTGTCTGCGGGTCTCTCTATCTGCATCATTTGCTGGATGAAGCCTCTCTGATGACAATTGGGCTAGTCTTTGGTCTATGACTTTAGCAAAATATCATTAGGAATCATTTCATTCCTTTCCCTTCTTTCGTTTTTTGTCAGTCATGTTAGGTTCTATCCTAGGGTCTCTGAGCCATACAGCTTCCAGATGCTGGCCATCTAAGCAGTGTTAAACATAGGCTCCCTCTCACAGTATGGGTCTCAGGTTAGATCAGTGATTGACTGGGCACTTCCACAATTGCCTAAGTGCACCTTGCAGGCAGGGCAGGAGTATGTCAGATTTTATGGCTGGTTTGTTATCCCAGTTCCACCACTGGGAGCCTAGCCTGTTTACAGAAGATGGCTGGTTCAGGCTCCATCGCTTCCATTACTAGGAGTCCTCTGTAGGCTCAACCCCATATTACTTTATCCTCTCTCCTTTCTACCCATCTAATGTATGCCTGCCAGCAATCCCTCCCAAATTCACAAACTTACTCTTCAATCATTATTGTTACATATAAATAAAAATTCAGTACATAAATACAACCTGCTGAGACTATTCAATGTTGCCTGCATATAAATGTTCCTATGGATAAGTACTTAGAATTGGATAACCAGGGTCCTTATCCCTGGGGGAAGACTAATTCTTCCATCTCTCAGCAGTTATTAATTGTTTATCATCTAGGGATGGGGTTCTGTGAGATTACCTCTATCTACCTTGGAATGTGATTTGTGTTAGAATTGTTTGAGTCTTCAATTAGGCAATCATATTGTTGAAATTTCATGGGTGTAGTCTTCCTATCAGATACAAGAGTCTCTCAGTAGAGTCCTCTGACTCTTAGAATCTTTCCCAGCTTTCTTCCATGATGTCTTCTGAGCCTTGGTTGAAGCAGTTGTATTTTAGATGTTTCCATTGGAACTGAGCACCCTATGGTCAGTTGTCCTCTGTATTTTGACTAGTTGTAACTTTCTATAATGGTCTATTTCTGCTCCAAAGAGAAGCTTCTTTGATCAGAGGTGAGAGCTACACTTATCTGTGGTTGTATAATACATATTTAGATTAGGAAATGATACTGGTTGAGCAAAGTGGCAGTAGTGAGTTCTCCCATTGGGTTTATAGCTTCACCAGCTGTTGGATGCTGGCCAGCTCTCATTTTTAATAAGAACTATGCAATAACTGAAAAGAATAAAGCCAGTTGCAGAATAGAGGCAGTTGCGTTTGAATACCAAGGATGTTGCTAGGTCCCCCAAAACAGAATGTTCTGCTCCCAAAATAAGTGGTTTCTCTTGTAGAGGTCTCAAAGACCTAATAAACATTTTGTTTTCTAAAACAGTTTTCAGGGCACTGTTTTGTCCTTCTGAAAATTGTTTGCAGTTTTTAATTTCACTGTTTTTGTTTTAGCTTTGAAATATCTTCATGCAGTCTTGATACTTATTCCTTATCATATATCTAAAATATCAAATTGGTATCTATGTTAGCTATGGTTTGTCTCTTTTGGAAGTCACTTTAGGAGACCTAAAGTTCTGAAATCCAATTTATCACAATTTATTCTGTGAATCCTACTTTAGGTGTCATGGTTAAAAATATTTTTGCCTAACTGAAAGTTACAAATATTTTCTTGAAGAAGTTTGGGTTCCTTGATTACATCCAATGACTTTTAAACATTATGTTAATCTTGTTTACTTGGAATACATTCTGCTCAAATATAATGCATTATTATTTTGTATAATACTAAGCTTAATTGCTATGTTTCTGTTGGGAATATTTTGCTTATGCTAATGAGAAGAACTGGCCTGTAATTTTATTTATGGGACAGGAAGCACTGACTCTTCTTCAATCTCATGGATAAATTAGGTAGATTTTTGTTTAATAGAATTTTGTAATGAAATGATCTGTCCCTAGAGTTTCCTATGTGACAAAATATAAAAACAAATGCAACTGCTTTAACATTCACCAAGCCCTTTGGGTTCTTTCTTTTTAAGCAGGCTTTGGATAGTTATATATTTCAAGTAATATGTCATTTTTTTCTAATTTTTAAAATATATCTCTATTACCTACTTGAATGATTCCTTTATTATCCACTTTATTTCTGTAGCATCTAGGATGATAACCTATCATTTGTGGCATTGGTTGTCACCTTACATTGTCTTTGAATGGCTATGGTTATATTATTTCAATTTTACTGATCTTTGTTTTGTTGTTTGCTTAGTGTGTGTATGCATTGTGTGTGTATGCATTGTGTGTGTGTGTGTGTGTGTGTGTGTGTGTGTGTGTGTGTGTGTGCACATGCAGCATGTTTTGTAGTGCCTGTGTGGTAGTCAGAGGACAACTGGCAAGAACTAATTATCTCCTCCCATTTCATGAATTCTGTGGATCAAACTCAGGCTGTCTGGCTTTTTCATCTAGTACCTTTATCTGGTGATCACATTGCTTGTCCTTACTGATATTCTTGTATATTTTATTTCAGTGCTTTAAAATGTTTGAAATTAAAATATAATTACATCATTTTCCATTTTCTTTCCTTTCTTTAATCCTTCACCCCTTGCCTTTCTCTCTTTCAAATTTATGCACTGTCTTTCTTTATTGTTGTATATACATACAGGTAAATTCACTTCTCTCATAAGGCCATTTGGGTCCATTGATTATGCTGTAGTTTTCTTTGATCTATTCCATTCATTTCAGATGCAGTCTTACTAAGTAACCTAAATCAGCCTGAAATCCACATTCTTCCTGACTCAGCCTACTACATCCAAAGATGATAGACATGGATTGTTCTTAACTTCAAGATTTCATTAAAATTAGGTTGTGTTTCAGTTCATTTTTAGTTTCTGAGGCTGTATATTAGGTTGCAAATTATCCCCTTTTTGGTTTTATTATGTACATTTAATGTTATAAATTTTCCTCTGTACAACTTTTAGCTACATATTGTATACTAAATGTTTTGATTTTATTTGAATGAACTTACTATATTTTTAAAAATCTATTTTCTTTATTCATATAAGTTATTTTGGGATTTTTGTGTTTATGTGTATGTGGTGGATTTGAATGTGCATCGATGTGCTGATCTGTGTGGAGGTGCATGCATACACATGACCTGTGTATATGTGTAGGTGCATGTACACATGTGCTTTAATGAGACTCAGACACAGACACAGACATGGGAGACTTCTTAGGAAGCTTCTGCAGGAGTTCTCCAAAAGGCGTTTCCAGGGTTGTTAGTGTTATTTCTCCCTCCCAGTATTCTGTCCTCTCCTCTGGCTCCACATGCTTCACTGTCCCCCTTACTTCCCTCATATCATCGTGTTCTGTTCCTCTTCCCTAAAAATCCTACCCCGTGGTTCCTCACTAGTTTTCTAATCCCTAAGGATATTTCAGTTTACACACACACATACACACACACACACACACACAAAATCACATACACACAAAAAATCACACACACACACAATAACAAATTCAAAAATTTATATCTCTCATATTACATGTGGCATTTCTCTTTCTGATTTCAGTTACTTCACTCAGAGTATTTCAGATTCATTTATTTACCGTGAGTTTTATTTTTTTCCTGTGAATATTCTGATTTGATTTTTCTTACAGTTGAATAATTCCCCATTATATATATATATATATATATATATATATATATATATATATATATTATATTTTTTATCCATTAATCAGTTGATGGACATCTAGGCTGATTCATATTTTGGAATAAAGCTGCAATGAACATGAAAAAGGAAGTATCTCTGTAGTAGAATATAGAATCCTTTGAATGACTTCTTGAGACAGGTCTTACTACGTATCCCTGGCTGAATTGGAACTCTCTATGTAGACTGAGTAGGCTTTGAAATCACAGAATTGTGTCTGATTCTGCCTCTTAAGTGTTGGGATTAAAAACATGTGCCCTCACACTTGATCCTTTGAGTAATTTTTAAATTAGGGAAACATGTTTTGCATCCAGAAGATGGTCTATCATAGCAAATAATTTATTGTATTGGATAAGAATGTGTATTTTTCTATTTTTAAGTAGCATATTCTACAAAAATCTATTAGTTCAAGCTGCTTGATTTTTCATTCATCTTGTAGTTTCATCTAAGTAAGGGGTAAAAACAGGATATTACAGTCACTTAAAATATATAACTGTGCTTGACATCTTTCATTCATGATAATATCCTTGTATGAATCTCTCTGATATTCCTTGTACCATATGTTGATCTACATTTCTATACCTTATCATTTATATTTTTATCTTCTTTTATTTTTGATACTCATGTGGATGGAACCCAGCACATACTAGGTAAGGGCTGTGTAACTAAGTCATAGTACCAACTCTTTTTCTCC
This sequence comes from Peromyscus maniculatus bairdii, assembly GCF_049852395.1. Taxonomy (NCBI): domain Eukaryota; kingdom Metazoa; phylum Chordata; class Mammalia; order Rodentia; family Cricetidae; genus Peromyscus; species Peromyscus maniculatus. Next base: position 93,130,391 of record NC_134857.1, on the reverse strand, counting down.
TATCATTTTCCAGCTGCCCATACCTACTAAGTATTAATAATTGCTTTAGTAAAGCTATGTTAATAATAATGCTGTTGAGCACTTCTTGTGCTGTGAACATCTCTTTTTGGCATCAGGTGTTCTAAATATTGTACTGGATCTAGAATCCACAGCCTTTTCTGCTATCACTCTAAAGATTCTGATGTTTTTTTATTCTGGAGGGTGTTGCTGTGAGAAGAACTTGGTTTCCAGCCTCACTTTTATCACTTCCTGTGTGATGTTTCCCCTCATACTTCCAAAACTGTACATAATATTTTCTCTGTTGACTTCTTTGGCTCTACACATTCTCATTTTCTTTAAAAACTGTTGGGACATTGTTTCTTCATTTTAAAAAAATTAATTGATTAGTCAGTGTGTTCATGTATTTATTTAAGACAGGATCTCAAATATCAAAGGCTGACTTCAAATTTACTATGTAGCCAAGGATGGCCTTAAAGTTTTGATCATCAGACCTCACTTCCTAAGGACTGGGATTTTCGTGTGCAGCACAAGGACCGGTTTAATGTGATGTTGCAGACTGTATCTATGCATTTTGTGTGGTTAAAAAAGTACTGTATCAAACGAGCTACGTCTCCTGCCCCTCAGTTGTTTTCACCTCCTTCTTCTCCAAAATTATTGTCTTTGGCTACAGATATATTTGCACTTTTGAAGTTTTAACAAACATCACTAAGTTTTATTTTCAGACTGTTTTTCAAGATTACATTAGATTATGAACACACACAGAGACATGCACATGCCCACACATAAGCATACACACATTCTTGTATATTTTATACAGTAGATTTTCTAGACTGGTTCTGAGAACATTAACTCTTGGCTGTTAGTCTGAACCTCATTGTTCATTCCTGCTAATTCCTTTGGGCAGTTCTTTCTCAGGATAGTTTACTAATAGACAGCAACTGAGCAAATCCCAGATGACTACCATGAGAAACACTACAATGCTTCACTTTTCTATTTTCACTTATTACTTTTCTGAGATTCTTCCCTGTGCTCTAATCTTTAGGTCTTCCCTAATTATCATCTCTGGGTCTGGAAGCTGTTGGCCTCTTTCCTGCTTTTTCTTCTTGGCATTGGCTGTATCCTAAAACACAAATGCAGTATTCAGTGATGATCATAACAGTTACTGCGCTGTCCCTCTTGGGCCTTGTTGTGCTTTATATGATCTCCAAGATCTTGTCAAGTATGATTTTGTTCACTTTTTTCATTACTTTAGGTAAAATATTAAGTTCATTTGACTATGTGCTGTCCCACAGCAGAATAGCAGCTTATTCTTACTGGCTCATAGATACCTATGGTGTAATCTGACAAAGGTAAGATGTTCTAAAGACACATTCATGCCTCTCCCTTGGGTTACAGGACCATTCAAACAATGTATTCCAAGAAAGTTGAATTTCCCTTGAAACCTCATGATTAGGAAAGGGAAAGACTAAAGCCTTAATGCCAGCCAGAAGAGGTAGTTGGCTTCCAGGTCAAGATTTCATACGGTTCTGGCAACATGTAAGTCTATATTTGCAGAGGCACAGGAACCAAGATGCTACTGAGTCAATGGACATGGGACTACACCTTGATCAAGACTGTGTAGTTCTATACATCTCTATCTCTCTATTTAAGTCAAAATGTCATGTTATGACCCTGAAGATGGGGTGGGTGTCACACTGAACTCTGTTTTTTTTTTTTCCCCCAGTATGGCCACAATGAATAATTCTTCTTTCTCTACCTTTCATTATTACCTGAATTTGTATGCTGGAGATAGGTGTTCATGCCTAGCTTATCAAGGCCACCCAAGGCCAGGATTTGACCTTATAAACCCCATTAACAATTGATATTTAGGCAATTAACATTTTGCAATTACTTGCCTCTTTGGAAGGTGACATATTTGAAATGAAAGTTTGCTTTTTTAATTAACTCAGGTGTTTAAGTATCAGGAATAGCTACTTTTGCTCTGTGAAGGGTCTTATACCAGCACTGTTCTACGAAATTGTCAGTTGGGAGAAAGGACAGTCACCTCTAGTGCAGAAGGCTAGATTGCCTTTTGTAGCTCAGATTCATCAAGCTCAGTGACTATGTCACTGTGGGTTAAACCCAGAACAGTGCTATTGTCTGTCACTTGCCTCACTGAAGCCCATGCTGTTAACCCCTGATAACAGGGATTCCCACTTGGACTGACTTTCTTTTCCTTTTATTTGATCTTGACAAATATTCTTATTTGAGAATAAAGTCATAGTTTCACAAATTTAAATGTAAAACATTTGCAATTTGTAGACTCATACGGACTTACTTTTATTCCATAAACTGGGCATTTCTCCTGTCCCATTCTCTCATCCCCTTATGTCAGACATGAGAAAACCAAAAGTGCAATGCCACACATAGAAAACGTGCCCTTTTTATAGACTGGTAGTCTTAGGGAATATGGGTTTTGCTCACATAATTTCCCTTCAATTTTAATTGGTCTATTCTATAAATGTTCATTTTTTTTGTACTGAAACATGAAAGTAAATTATTTCACGGCTTTTAGATCTAAAGTTCTATTCAGTTTGTTTGGATCACCTGAAGATGATCAAAATTGAAAGTTAAGAAATTTAGGCATTTAAGCCAAACCAGTTGATTCTCTAGAAGTCAGATCACTGGCATGCACATTAATCTTTCAAGTAGAAGGTTCATTTAAAAAAAATAGATGGGGGATGTTTCAGCGTAATTATTCATGGAAGTTTTATTTCTCAATTACTTACTTTTAATTTTCCACTTGGAAGATGACCATTCTGAATAAAAATTTATTTTTCAAGACTTTGTCCTCTGAATGCTATACTGAAAAATCCAATTAACTTGAATAAATTATAGTGTTCCAAGGGCATTCTTCATTTTCAGAGGAGACTATAAAAACACAATTAATACAAATTTAAAAAGTAGTTACATAAGTTGATTTTTCAAAATCACAGATTCACTTCTTGCTACCAGCAAAATCTCCAATAGTGCACTCAGAGTTGTCTTCTAGAACTGGTCACTGTACATTAAAGTCTTCTCAGCTCTCTTTTTCAAAGCTCTCCCATCTTAAGACTTGATATCAGAGTATATACCTAATGTGAAACCAGCCCCAAAGCTTCTTACCTAAGGTGTGAATTATGATCATTTCTTCTTCCTTTTTTTTAGAAAAATCTTCTAAAATATGGATGCATTTTTATTTACTCTCAAAGGCTGTGGTATTTCAATGGATTGAGCTTTTAAATTAGAGCAAAATCATTATCTATTATGGTAAATATAGAATAAAACTTGTATAATTATATAATTTCTTTCTTTTAAAACAAGTCTCTTGGAAACATGTTATATGAAGAATCATCTTATTTTTATAAAAAACATTTTATTCTTTGGAAATTTAAAATATGAATAAAATGTATTTTGATCATCTCATACCTATTTATTCCTCACTAACTATCAAAATTCCTCTGATGCCTGCCACCCTTCTTAATTTCATATTCTGCTTTAAGATTTTAATTACTTACTATATCCAATTTATGCTGCCTATATGTTTATGAATATGGGGCCATTTACCAGGACATAATTGACCTACCAGTGATCACTCCCATAGACAAAACTAATTCCATCTCTCCTAGCAGCCGTCATCTGTCAATAGCCCCTCGACAATGGTTGGGGCTGTATTGATTAGTTTAGTCCTGAACAGGTGACCATAGCTGCTCTGAATGTGTGAGTATCTTGGTTCTGTCATAAATAGTAGACACTGTTTGGTCCCAATATTATTCATCCTCTGGCTCACATAATCTTTTGAAATTGGATGTATTAGTTGGACTCTTAAATAAGGACTAAAGTTATTCTCAGGTATTTCAATGAGAACTAAACAAGAAAGTGTGGGGGGAAAATCAATGCTTTAAAAGAACTGAAATCATGAAAGAGGAGGCTTTCATGAAATAAAAAAGAAAATTGAGATGACATGACTATAGATATATATACTAGCAATTATAGTAACCTATGTTATTTATTATATTGGATATATAGATTAAGCTGCAAATATTCTCAGTGATTCAACTGATAAAATCATAAAAATACTAAGATACAATTTGTGACATTGGCAAATATATAGTGGGGGTAGAAGCTGTGTAGAAATAGGCTTTTTATATGACTGAAATTGTCAATGTAGTAACAAGTCTGTGTTTTATCTTTATGAATTGCATAAAACTTTATTAGTTATTATGCATTTGCAATGATAACAAATAAAATATTTATAGATACAAAGAAAGCCAAAAATATGCCTTCACAGAAAATCGCTGAAATGCAAAAGAAGAATGAGTTACAAAAAGCTACAGAATATGCTTCCTTATGAGATAGCTCATGGCTGTGGTAGAAGGAACATGAAAGTCTTTTCTCACATTTCTGTAAACCAGTAAACAGAGAAAAGAATGCTGTTGTTGGGCTGGATTTCTCTTTTGAAAGATTCAGTGTTGGGCACCAGACCATGGGATGGCATTACCTACCTGAAATGTGGGTCTTAACACTTCCTTTCCCCTTCAGTTAGTTCTTCCAATGAAGACAGACCCTCAGAGATACACCCAAGAGCATGTCTCACTGACATCCAAGGTATTTATTTTAAAGATTTGGAATATATTTGTTTGTATGAATTTGTATGTGTCTGTGTGAGTGTGTGATTGTTAGCCACAGTTGGCTTGCAGTAGTCAAGACAATTTATAGGAGTCAATTCTCTCCTTTTACCTTTAGAGTCCCCAGGTTCTAACCTAGGCTGTCAGGCTGGGCAACAGGCACATTTATTGCTTCCCTAGGTCTTTTTTGTTTGTTTGTTTTATCAAATATATATATATATATATGTATATATATGTATGTATATATGTATATATATGTGTGTGTATGTGTATATATACTAAAATAAAACATATAAAATATGTATTTTTCATGCATCAGATTCTGATTTTGATTCCCCTCCCCCAAATTCCACAATGCTCTCCCCATCTCCTGTTCCATTGCATCAATACCCTTTCTGTCTCTCATTAAAAAACAGACATATAAAGAATAACAATAAAATGAAATCAAACAAAAACATACTAGAAGACAAAGCAAGAAAGCAAACGAAGTAACAGAAGAAAGGGAGCCAAAGAAAAAGCATGATATACAAGTGAAGTCACAGAAGCATATATATGTATGCCCCCAAAATCCCTTTAAAACACAAAACAAGAAACCACAATATATATGCAAAGAATCTGTACAGTTAAAAAGAAGAATAATGCCTTGCTCAGCCATAGTCAGAGAAAATTCCTCTTAGAGCAGATGGTAACAAATGCAGAGACTCACAGATGGACAACGTGACAATGTGAGGAAAGTTTTCCAAACCCAGGCCTAAATGGGATTTCTCCAACAAATCCCTCCCCTAATAGCTCAGGGAACCATGTGGAAGAGGAAGCAGAAAGAATGTAAGAACCTGAAGAAATGGAAGGCATCAAGGAAACAGGGGCACCTACTGACACACAGAGGAACTCAGGAAGACTTGGTAGCATGCACAGGGCTTATATAGGTCTAGGACAGATGGGGTACTTATGCTGAGGTGGGAAGCAGACTCAAGCCTCCATTCCTAACTCAGAATCTATCCCCAATTGATCAACACTCACAGACAAAATTAGTTTTCTTCAATTGAGTCTTACTTGGGATACAAATCATTCTCAGGTCCAGGACACATGCCAAGCAGTAGTTGGCCAACACAAAAATGAACAGAATGGAATCTTTAGAGTTTCTTTGTCTCAGGTTTTTCTTAATACAATTGCATTGTCAATCTTCATCAACCTTAATACAAACACATCTTGTCAACATACCCTAACACATCATTTTAGCCATAGCATCCAGTTTATCTACCCTATAGTAAAAGATTAAGTCTAACAGTTTCAACACTGTTTGAAAGCCTATTTGGGAGTCTTTAAAGATACTCAAAGCAATCTCGTATCTACAAACATTCACTTATAACATAAAAACTACATATTTTCAGTGTTCAGTGTCACAAACATTTCTATTTTAAAATGGAAGAGTGACATATAGCAAGGAATGACCAAATCAAATCAAGACTGAAACAAAGCAAAGCCAACACCAAATTCTCCAGGTCTAGGTCCCATGTCTGGTTGCTGAGTGATGTTAACTATTTTGTACTTGATGGGTAGCCCATTCCGTCAAACTCTGTTGCCTACATCACACCTTATCCAGTCTTGAACTGGCTCCACTTGGTGCTTGCAGCTCTTTTTCATTCACTGCTTCACATTGTTGGAATTTCTAGCATCCTAGGATCTCCACTAAACCTCAGGGCTTACTTTCACAGCTCTAAGCACAGCCTAATTAATGAGTTCCATACAGGGAATCTGTCTCTTTTATATGGTGCTGAACCCAAGCAGCTTTCTGGAACCTTGGCACAGGCTGCTACTCATATGTAAATGAACTTGGAAACAGGGGAAATGGTGACAGTCCTCCAAAATGTTAAGAATCTGTAATTATTCCAAGTGTCTTTCTGGTGACAATGAAATTAACTAGGGAGCCACAGTGGAAGTTAAAATGGAAAGTGTATGAATACACTGAATTAAACTACATGTTTTTAAACAATGTGGAGTAGAGTAGATCACAAGAAGAATTACAAAATATTTTGAAAGAAATTATAACTGAAACACAAGACATATGGAGTGCATTGAGCACAGAGCTAAAATCAAATTCAAATTCCACAAATATGCACACAGAGGAAGCAGAAGCTGGGTGTGGTTGTTCATTCCTGTAATCACAGTACTTACAGCTTAAATGTGTGAGGACCATGAGTTTGAGGCCACCCTGATCTACTTAGTTAGACCCTTTAAAAATGAGGAGTAGAAGAGAAGCAGGGGAAGGAGAGTGAATAGGAGGATGTGGAATACAAAAAGGGATATTTCAAATTAGCAATGTAGTTTTATATCTTCTTTAGTTAAAATAGAAGTTTGAAGTAAACCTCAAAGCTAGGATATATATAGAAAGCAGCAAAGATTAGACATAAAGACAAGAGATAATACAAAAATATAATAAAATTAAGAATTAGATTTGAGGATAACCACTTTAGGCAATGATCACTAACAAAAATAATGAGAGGATTTGAATAACCCAAACCCAATATGAAGAAAGGATAGTACTATCAAGGATAGGAAATAATCTTTGCCAGCTCTCCATCTGACAGAGGATTAACAGTCAAAATGTTTAAGGAACAGAAAATAAACAAACAAACAAGGAAAAACAGAGTCAAAGAAACAACAGAATTCTAAATGGTTTAGGAATCTAAACGAACTATGTTCAACAGAAACCATGTTCCCCATCCTTAGTAATTATAGAATGCAAATTAAAACAACTTTGAGATTTAATCCCTCTCGAGTTGGAGTGGATAAGTTTAACAAACAACTGAAAACAACACAGATGAAGTTGTGGTAAAAGAAGAAACTCTCAGTAACTGTTAGTGGAAATTAAGATTATTGCATTCACTTTGGAAATCAATATGGAGGATTCTCGAAAAAGTAAAAATAAATCTACCATAGACCAAGTTAAATGATTTTAAAATAATGACAAAATGAACTACCTGTTGGGCAAGCTGGAAGAAATAATTTATAGAAACATAATAAAGCCTACACAATGAATCATAAAGAATCAAACCAGTAGAAGAATCAATAATTAGCAAAAAAAAATGATTCAGTAATTAACAACCTCCCATTAATGGATTTGAAATTCTAACATACCAAGTTGACCAATATTAAAAAGCAAACAAACTAACAAAAACATAGCCATTTGGAAAAAACAGGACATTTACTTACTGTGATTGAAATTTAGCAAGATGTCATCATTGTCATGACAGTTCTTTGCAATTACTCCCAAATTATAATTAAAAAAATCGCTGATGGGCAGTGATGGTGCACATCTTTAATCCCAGCACTTGGAAGGCAGAGCCAGGTGGATCTTTGTGAGTTCGAGGCCAGCCTGGTCTACAGAGTGAGTTCCCAGACAGCCAGGGCTAGAGAAACCCTGTCTTGAAAAAAAAAAAAAGAAAAAAGAAAAAAGAAAACCAAAAAATAAAAAATCACTCTGTGAGCCAATATTTGTACTTCTGCATCTACCCAGAATACCAGAAAATGTGCATCTTAAAGGGTTATATTCATATCTGTGTTGATAGTAGCATGTTTCTATAATAGATAATATACCTAATAACATATGTCAATTATGAATAAATGAGTATATACAAATAACATAATATATATGAAAACAATGGAGAATTTTCAGATTTTTATAGGGAGGAAATATTTTCATATGGGGAAATATGGATGAATCTTGAGAATAACAGACCCTGTCATAAAGGGCAAGGACTGTATACTTCCACTTGACAATCAAAAATTTTCAATTTCATAAAAGTAGGGATTAAAGGTAGCAATTAGCAGAGAGTGGGAAAAGTAGGGAAAATACTTGTTTGATTATTTCAGTTTTGCCGTATTAACAAGTTCTAAAGATCTAAAAATCATGTGGATATTCAAATATTCTTTACTGAATACTTGTAAGTGGTTTCAGGGGTCAATTTTATGTTGCATGCTATTGTACTTTGAAAATGTCCACTTCAACTTCATATGTTGAAGGCTTTATTACAACTGGTGGCAATATTTTGAAATGTAGTGGAAAGATGAGATAAGGAAGTTAGATCTCTAACTGAAGGAACTAAGTCACTGGGGGAAAAATCCTCCACAGAGAATTATGCATAACCTCTTTCTGTGTTTTCTCTACTTTCTGTTCTCTGTGGCCTGGACATCTGTCTTCTCTCACACTTTCTGCTGCTATGGCATTCTGTCCAAACATGCAAGTCAGTTTTAGGGTTTCTATTGCTGTCAAGAGACACCATGACCACAGCAACTCTTATAAAGGAGAACATTCAATTGGGGTGGCTTACAGTTCAGAGGTTTAGTCCGTTATCATCATGGCAGGAAGCAAGGCAGCATGGAGGCAGACATAGTGCTAGAGAAGGATCTGGTACTTCTATATCTTGATCTGCAGGCAACAGGAAGTGAACTCTGTTAATGGGCATAGCTTGAACATAGGAGACCTCAAAGCCCACCCTCACAGGGACACACTTCCTCCAACGAGACCATACCAAATCCAACAAAGCCACACCTCCAATAGTGCCACTCCCTATGGGGACCAGTTTCGTTCAAATCATCACAAAGGCCAAGCAAACATGGAGTGAAAACTCTGACATTGTGAGCTAAAATAAATTATGCCTTAACTTATTTCTGATATGTGTTTGGGAATAGGAATAATAACTAAGATAAACTGTAGGTAGAAGATTTCCTGTGTCCTGCCCAGCCGTGTGGTCCCTCAGGTGCTTATAAAATAATCATTCAGAGGCTTTTATTAATTATAACTGCTTAGCTATTAGCTCAGACTTATTACTGACTAGCTCTTACACTTAAAGTAATGTATAATTCTTATTTATGTTTAGCCACGTGGCTTGGGACCTTTTCCCAGTTCTGCCTTCACATCTTGCTTCCTCTGTGTCTGGCTGGCAACTCCTGACTCAGCCTTCCTGTTCCCAGATTTCTCCTCTCTGCTTATTCTGCCTATACTTTCTTTGTGGTTAATTGCCAATCAGTATTTTATTAAACCAGCACACAAGGGCATTATCCCACAGCATTTTTCCTTTTCTGTCTAATCAAAAAGGAAGGTTTTAACCTTAACATAGTGAAATTACATATAACAAAACAGTTATCCTCTCAGCTTGAGTGTTTTGAATCTTCTTTATTCCTAATAGATGTGTTTAATGCTTTGCATTTTTTTGTGTATGTCTTTATCTTCAGTTTATATGCCATGGTATTTTATATGCTAATTGTAATTCACAACAGATTTTTAAATTTTATTCTTATTCAAAATATTGCCTTGATATTTAGTAAAATATTAAAATTTATTTCTAACAGTTTGGTTTTTGAAGATTTACACATTATTATTTTTAGCAACATCTTCAACCTTGTTATTTTATGAAAATTGTTAATGATCTGTTTTTAGGTGTTATTCTGCCAAAATTCTATGTATTCTAATTAAAGCAAGTTTATTTATTTTTTTTGTTTAAATTGTATACATCTACATGGGATTATTTACTATTTGTTTTACATATCAATTTGTGAAAAAGTGGTTTTCAAATCTCCAAGAATTACCTTGAATTATTTATCATATTTACTAGTGTACCCCTTATTAAAAACTGACTTGTAAAATCCACAAATATTGGCACTATTGTGAAAAATTAGAATTTTGTGGGGGGCTATTAGGGTTATGTGAAAAAGCAGAAAATTGTGCTTAATATTTTAACTGCCTTTGTTTTTGTTCTTTCTTAGAACCAGTCATAAGATAGGAGGAAGCTAAATATTCTGTATTTGCCATCTTTATAAAAAGTTCCCCCAAATGATATTTTAGATACTTTAAATGAGAATGGTTTGAAAGGAAACAAATAGTGTTACAGATTTTTATCTTGAGAAGAAGGATGTAAACTGGAGTTGGAAAAAAGCACTAACAAAAGATAGGAGGAGGGGATTGTATCACACTGATGAAAAAAACATGGTTGAGAAAAAAAGTCTTTCCACAGCACATTGTCATTTGTGGTACCAACAAGGGGGAGGAACCATGGAGAGAAACTCTTGATGGAATTAAAATATTTTAGAATATTTGTGCAAAAGCATTTGATCTCTTTCACAAAACCTTCAGCAATGCTATACTTTATGAGCAGTTTAAAAGTTTACACACACTCGGGAGGCAAAAGCATGTGTATCTCTGTGAGTCCAGGGACAGCCTGGTCTACAGAGTGAGTTCCACAGTGAGGGATCTTACACAGAGAAACCCTGTTTTGAAAGACAAAAAACAAAAGTCTGTACACATGCAGGTGTGTGTGTGTGTGTGTGTGTGTGTGTGTGTGTGTGTGTGTGTGTAGGTATCAAAACAGTAAGCTGACATTTGCTTTAATATCAGACTAGATATTGAGCCTACTGATTTATATAAATACTTTTACTAAAGTAATAAAATAAATTCGTTTATACACACATGCAAGCAAACATGCACATACACATATACATTTTTAGATGAAGTGATTACTGTCAAGATATTAAATAATTTCTCTTTCACTGATAGAGGGAGACATCGGGGGATAGGGAGAAACTTGGTGCTAGAGAAGTTCCCAAGAATCCACTAGGATGACCCCAGCTTAGACTACTAGCAATAGTGGAGAGGGTGCATGAACTGGCCTACACCAGTAAATCAAATCAGTGTATACCCTAACTGTCATTATAGAGCTTTTCTCCAGCCTTTCCATCTCTGATGGAAACAGATGCAAAGATCCACAGCCAAACACCAGGTCAACCTACAGGAGTCCAGTCCAGGTGAGAGACAATGGATTATATGAACAAGGAGCATCAAGATCATGATGAAGAAACCTCAGAGACAAGAAAACCAAGCTAGTGGGAACTAATGAAATTTAGAATACCTGTGGAGTTGGTCCATTGCATAAGTGAGACAATTGTGTAGCTTTATTTGCTTAAGAGGCCCCTGGTAATAGATTCAGGGTCTATCCCTGGTGCATGTGCTGGCTTTTAGGAGCTCACTACTTACGCTGGGACACTTTGCACAGCCTTGAGGCAGGAGGAGGGGCTTGGACCTGTCACTACTGAATGTAACAGGCTTTACTGACTCCCCTGGGGAGGTCTTACCTTCTTGTAGGCGAGAAGAGGGGTATCTGTGATTGGTATGTAAAATGAATAAAAAAAATTCTTAATAAAAAGATATTAAGCAGTTTCCTTTCTTAAAGCTACCAATTCTCAGCCACTCTTTCTAAAAACACTCAGAATTTTTTCTACAACATATTGTCATGGCTGACATTTCATGAAAGTTTAACATCAGGGGGTTTTAGCACTTGAAAAGCAAAAAGGAATATGGGCCAAGATAAAGTCTATAGGGAACCAAGAATATCACATATAAATACAGATATAGTATTGTAGATTAAAGACTTTTTAATTTTTTTGTTCTAGCATATGTAAATTTACTTACATTAATGATGTTGGTTAGTAACTAAATGGATTTTCATGGCTATGAAATGACATTGGCTTTCATAATCTTGTGGCTTTGTTTGTAGTATACTAGAAGAGGATGTTCCTAAAGCAAAGTCTCATCAGTCAGACATGTCTACAAAAGTGATAATGGCTATCACTAATTAGCTGATCATTGAACTATAATTACTGTGGGATAAATACAGTTACGGGTATTAAAGATAAGCAAGTATTAAAGGCAAGCAAATTATTGAAGTATTAGCATCCGAGAGATTTTTATAGAAGCAGCTCATCCAACTTGGAAGTACAGCATAATTCTGATATGATCTTCTGATTCTATTAAGAAAGTTGACAATAATTTCCAAAACTAAACCTAGGAAGTTTAGCTGAAAGAAAATGTTTTACCTCAAAGTAACTTTCTTGATAATAACATGCTATGATCATTGTCAGTTTTGACCTAAATAGTTTGGGTCATGTCCATTTAAAAGAGAATTTTATGCCTAACCATGAAAAGAAATATAGATCTATTACTAAAAAAGTAAACAATTGGACCTTTAAGATTTAACTTTTGGAAAATATCAAATAAAATTTATTAACAACATTGTTATATTTAAAAGACTGACAGCTTGTTACTTGGAATTTATTCATGAATAGTATTGTGTGCAATTATATAGATTTGTCTAATAAAACTCTAAGAGCACCATCAAGATATGACATTAAAAATACTCTTGTACATTCCCTGCATTTGCATGAATAATTGGATAGGAAACTTGGATGACACTATTGTGACATCTGCCAGCTAATATAAAAGCTAATATAAAATGAATCAGTTTAAATACATGAAGATTAATTTAACTTTCAATGTCTTAAAATTAATTCAAAGAATGCATGTTAAACTGTAGTAGGCAACATAAATCATATAATTTTATAATTTTTTTGACTTTGTACTAAAGACAAAGTCTTTTTGGTATGGGTTCTCTTAGATTTTATTATCTATTTATACATGTTCCTTGGCAACTTTAATTTAGAATTTAGTCTTGCTTAAGATTTTAACTCTCAAGTAATTATGCTTTATAACACATTTGGGTCTTTAAATTTGAATGGGTTTAGCGTGGTAGATTAGTGTGTGCAAGTTTCATCTCACCAACATATTGGAATTCTTCCATTCTGGTATCAAGTGAGAAAAAAACAAATTATGATGAACTTAGAATTTTAATGGACTGAAATTAATCTTCTGTAGCTCTTTTGGTAACTGTGAACCTAATGTATCTGCTTTCTATCCTAATTACAATTAGTTACAACAGTGTAATTTGTCATGCAAAACAGCTTTTCTGTTACATCAAAGTCCAAGCAGTACAACTGATAGAAATTTCTGGCTATGGATGCCTATACATAATGAATACTCTAGGAAGTTTTCATGAAGCCTTCTGTTCTCAGAAATCTGAAAGCCCCCTTTGAAATTCAGAAAAAAAAAAAACTCTAAATTCTTATTCTTTTGTAATCTCAAATATCCCTATTCCCAGTGATGGAAAGAAGATAAAATGGAGGGCAAAGGGATGTGACACCATTCCCTCTGGTTTCATTGTCCATTCTGGGGTACATTCTATCTTGTCTTGAAGTCAAACGAAGTTAGCCTAAGGAAAATGCTGGGCACATTCTCACACCAGGTGTGAGCCTTTGTTTTCCACAGAGACAGACATTTCATTTAATGTTAGAACTCTTCTACAAATTCAATAGCTAACATGCTTCATTGAAGTCTGCCCTTATATCTCAGTTTTGCTCTTAGCCTTGCTCTGAAGCCATGAGAATCTCCCTCTCCAGACATAGGGTAGCTCTTTTGGTGCATTTGTTTGTCCTACATTTTTGTTGTCCTTTTAGAATGTGTACTGACCTTGCTGGAATCAGAAGGAACTACAATGAACTTGAAGTTATTCCTCTTCTAGGAGACTAGGACAATGACTCAGTGTTAAGAACACTGGCTACTCTTGCAAAGGACCCATGGTTGACTCCCAGTACTCACAGGGCTGCTCACAACCATATGTAACTCCAGTTCCAGGGGATCTGAAAACATCTCCTGGTCTCAGCTGACAACAGTCAGCCACATGATACACAGCCAACATGTAGGCAAAATACTGATAAACATAAAAATAATACAGTAGAAACTAAAAAATAAGTGGCATTATGAATTAAAATAGATGTTTCTAAAAAATCAAGTACCTTAGAAGGGGCTCACAGAAAGGATGAAGGTTTTCTGAGGAAGACACATTTAATTTTACAGTTAAATTATTAGCAAAATCAGCTAGAAATATGGATATCAACTGACCCCAGGGAGCAGACCCAACTTGAATTTTGCTTATTTTGTTTCTCAGCCTCTGCTAGGGTGAACATTTGTCAATGGAGCTTACATTTTGTCTTGAATGTGGGGCAATGCCATGCTTCCAGTATTTGATTGTCTTGAATGGAAATCATGTTCAGTGTTTCTGTCTATACAGGCTTTTATACATTGAACAAATTACAGACAGGTGAAATATTTGACATTTCATACAAATCAAGAAATTTATTAGTGGAAATATGTTTTTTTTTTTTTTTTTTTACTTTGAAGGTCACTATCATAGTCTTTCCACAAATGGCTTCTGATAAGTTTTAGCATACTGATTCACATTGGAAATGTATCCTGACATGTTTTTGGACAAAATGACATGGATACTGAAAATTTATTTTTGTTCTTTAAAGTAGAAGAGTAGTGATGATATCAAACACTTTAGCTCCTAAATTAAATTGGTCATTGACAACTCAGTTGTGAATAAATTTGAAAGAACATTGGTAGTAATTTAGTCCCTGGCTGTGCTAGAAAAATACATGGGAATAAAAGGACTATGATGAAATAAGATATTTATGAAGCTAGAGAACCAATGAAGAATAATTTCTATATTTTTTTTCTGGAATAAGTTAAAATGTTTTATATGATTTGTAGCTGCTTATTTTGTGTATTGGCTCTGGTGGTGATGGTGTTGGTGTTGTTAGTGTTGTTGGTGTGCGTGTCTGTGTGTGTGTGTTGGGGGAAGAAATTGCAGTGATACATGTGTGTGTTGGCATTTGGAATACTGGTGTATGTGTTGAGGACAGAAATTTATGTTAGGAGGTTTTTCACCTATTCATCTGTTTTTGAGACAAAGACTTGTAGTAGGACTTTCTTGTTGGACTTCTCTTGGGGACCACTAGCTCCCAAATAATAACACAAAAACTTATTTTTAATTATGAAAGTTTGGCTTTTAGCTTGGAATTGTTCCCAACCAGCTCGTATAACTTAATTAACCTGCTTCTATTAATCTTTGTTTTGCCACATGGCTTTTTACCCCTCTTCCATTTTGTATGTTAAATTCCTTCTGTGTCTTGTTGGTGTCTCCCTCCTGCACCTAGATATATTCGGAGTTTCTGTCTTTGCTGGGAATTATCCCCTAACCAATCCTGCCTAGCCATTGGCCATTCCTTTCTTTATTAAATCAATCAGGTATCTTAGGCAGGCAAGGTAAAACATGGACGTATCTTTCACACAGTTTGCTCAAATATCATAAAACAAAGACTCCTGTTGAACCTGGAGGTCATCAACTCAGGCTGCCTGACCAACAATCTCCAGGGCTCTGCTCATCTCTGTCTTTCTATCATGAATTAGGATATTCCATGACAAGCTTTTTAGGTGAAGGCTGTGGATAAGAACTCAGATCCCAAGCTTGTGATGCAAGCATTTGACTGACTTACCTAACTTTAAAATTCCTCAGCTATTGATTTCTAATGAATAAAAATGGATGTAAGTATCATTATTAATAGTACAATGAGTAGCTTTTTATTTATTGCCACGAAAACAAAAATAATGCTACAGAACTCCTACTGATTTTCCCATAACCTGAATTGTAGGTGTTTGTGAGTCCTAGTGGGATGCCTCGCCATGCATTTGTGCCTCAATATTTTTGTATGTTCATACATATCATGGTGGAATAGCCAAAGCTTCTGGATTATGCCATGATCATCAGCCAGAAGTGAAATTACTGTTCCTGGTTTTAAGGCCACTAGCAATAGTGGAGAGGGGCCTGAACTGCCCTTCCCCTGTAATCAGATTGGTGAATACCCTAACTGTCATCACAGAGCCTTCATCCAGTAACTGATGAAAGCAGGTGCAGGGATCCACAGCCAAGTACCAGTTCGAGCTCCAGGGGTCCAGTCAAAGAAACGGAGGAGAGATTATATGAGCAGGAGGGGTCAAAATCATGATGGTGATATCTACAGAGACAACTGAACCGAGCTCATGGGAACTCACGAACTGTAGAGCAGCAGTGGAGCCTGCATGGGATGGAACTAGGCCCTCTGTGTGTATGAGACAGTTGTGTAGCTTCGTCTATTTGAAGGGCCCCTGGGAGTGGTATCAAGCTCTATCCCTGGTGCATGAGCTGGGTTTTTGGAGCCCATTCCCTATGGCGGGATACCTTGCTCAGCCTTGGTACATGGGAGAGGGATTTAGTACTGCCTCAATTGAATGCACCAGGCTTTGTTGACTCCCTGTGGGAGTCCTTACTTTTTTGGAGGCACATCTTCCTTCTTTTCTAAATAACAGTGAAATATTAAGAAAAAATATCAGTGTTCATTTGATGTTCTAAGATATTTCCAAAGAATGTTTCATTTAGTAAATTTATGTTATTTCTCATGTTCTAGTTACAGTAAAATGAAGTGTTCAGTATTCTGTGGCAAGAAAACAGCTGATAAATTTCGGATTAAATATATTTAACCACAGCAAGAACTAATTCTTTTAAGTTTATAAATTTTTCAGAGTTAAATATTTCTTCACAAAGCACATCTGGTTGTTTCAAACAAACCCTCCAACCGGTGCTGTGTAAATCTATAAAAATATTTTAGATTTCTAATTTTAAATATTTATTTTTATTTATCAAAAGGTAGCATTAACTTTATGAGGCAAGTGCTCATGCACTTAAAAGTATAACTCCAAAGTCTCAACTCCATCTTGCAATTGAAATAATAAATTACTTTTAAATAATCAGCAGATGGTGGGGCTGAGGAGATGGAAAAGTGAGGAAAGTACTTTCTGCAGAAGCCTGGAGCCTTGAGGTGTGAGACTCTAACTCCACTACTGGAAGATGAAGGTAAATGATGCCTGGAAATTACTGGCCAATTAGTCTCCATGAAATAACTAAGCTTTCAGTGAGAGGTCATGTCCCTCACTGAAGTGGACATGTGATTGGAGAAAGACATCTGAAGATCAGCCTTTGCCCTACACACACACACACACACACACACACACACACACACACACTCATACCACGTTTACACACATGAAAATTTGACAGAAGGAATCATCACGCTGAAATCATCTCCTTCATTCCATATTTATTACCCAATCTACAGAGACATTTTGTAGCCTGAAGATGTTCATCCATCTCAGTTGTCATGCCACTGTTTTTTAATTTACCTTAGATTTACCTTAGACTTTTTTTTTTTTTTTGGTTTTTCGAGACAGGGTTTCTCTGCGTAGCTTTGCGCCTTTCCTGGAGCTCACTTGGTAGCCCAGGCTGGCCTCAAACTCACAGAGATCCGCCTGGCTCTGCCTCCCGAGTGCTGGGATTAAAGGCGGGCGCCACCACCGCCCGGCTACCTTAGACTTCTTTTGTGTAACAAAACAGTAAAGCTGATTTATCAAGAGCATTAATAACAACAGAGAATAAGTCTCAGGAACTATGTCTTCATGTTTTAAAAGGTGACAGTGTAGGTTTCCCAGATTTTTTCTTGCATCTGGAAAAACTGGGTCAGGAATCACAATCACGTTTTTGCAGATACCTGAATTTAACTCTAGGGAGGTTAGAGGTTTGCTTGTGACTCACACTTATAAAAGAACTAATTTGGGATTTGCAACCAAATTTTCCAGATAAAGCCTTCACTTTTCACTCTATGTAACACATGCAAGCTAAAATTTGAGGTGTATGCATATAATAATATTTTTATTGCTTTA
The DNA here is from genome assembly GCF_049852395.1 of Peromyscus maniculatus bairdii. NCBI lineage: Eukaryota > Metazoa > Chordata > Mammalia > Rodentia > Cricetidae > Peromyscus > Peromyscus maniculatus. Next base: position 93,112,265 of record NC_134857.1, on the reverse strand, counting down.
TAAAATTATGTCTTCTTTTTTACACAAATTTTCATACTTATAATTTATTTAGCAATCCTGTACTTACTGAGTAGTAATAGATTATCCAAACTCATGGATACCCAGACAAATGTTTAGTTTTAGGAAATAGAAGACTAAATGTTATTCTAGACCACACAATTTTTTCTACCATGATAATAATAAGGGGTAAATTAAATCAATCACTAAAACTTAAGAAATATGGAAACCAATTTATGCTTTAATTAGTCATGCTAGTTTGTGGTTAATATTGCATTGGTAATATGATCATAAATTTTAAATATATTCTGTGTAATTACTGAGCCAATAGATAACAGATTAAAAGACAAAAACTTCCATTGGGGTATATGGATGAACAGAGCAATGGATACAGAATGGTTTGAGAGGAAAAGCTTTATGTCCTTTGGAAAGTGAAAAGTCAGTTTGCACCCATCATGTGACAGGTAGTATACAACATAGCTCAAAGCTTTGAAAATATTTAGGTTTTATGGCCAGATTTCAGTAGAGAAGGAAACTGCAAATTAATCTGAGAATGTATTTACCAATGTTCCCCCACCTTAACTGACTCCTCTCCTTTTCTCTTTCTCTTCCCTCCTTCTCACTCTCCTTCACTCCCTCCCTCCTTCCCTGCCTTCCCCTCTTGCCCTTTCTGTCTTTCTCTGAATTAAATAAAAGGTAATTATTACAGAAGCCTAGTACTTGTGGCACTCAATAAAGCATTGAGAAACACACATGCTACAAAATTACACACACACACACACACACACACACAGTCTTCAGTTTTCATTGGCTACTTTATTGGTCTTCTTATCTGGAGTCACATCTATTAGGTCTGTGGGTCAATATAACAATTGTAGAAGAGACTATATATTCAGACTAACTCAAGACTCAAGAACATCAAAGTTAAGTAGGAACATATGTCATTTGTCTTATCTTTATTTTGTTTAATTTTTAGTTAGCCAAAACTACCAGGTTAGAGAGGCAATATTTTTTAAGTTTCTCATGATTACCTTATTTCTTCATTTTTTCTGTATATTGAAAATTTTCCCATCATCCACATTCTATTCTCTTTATTGTTAATGTGGCCATTATAGTGAAATATTAATCACACATTTCCACTGTAGCTTCAGGGATAAACTTATGTTTGTGCTTAGTCTCAAATGAAAACAAGTCATTTTCCCTAAGTTTGGTTCAATACTGAAAACCTGAACATGAAAAAATAAATATTACCTGAATAACCATTATCATAAGCATTATATACATGCATACATATATGCATGTATACATATACTTACATACATGGAGACAGAGGAGAGGAATAGATGGAAAATGGAGAGAGACATTATTATTAGGTTTAACATTGAAATAACCTTTACTTATACATTAGGTAATTCCAAATGGGAATTTGGAATGCAGCTGTTTTAACATTCATGTTTGTTTTTTTCCCATTTATAACATTTTGCCTGGCTGAACTTTGTGGTACATGCCTTTAATCCAAGCTCTTGGGAGGAAGAGGCAGGCAGATGTCTGTGAGTCTGAGGCTAGTCAGATCTCTGTTGTGAGTTTCAAGATAGCCAGAGGTACACAAGAGACCCTGATGAAAGTCTGAAACAAAACCCATAAAAAGATAATTTTACCTGTAACAATTCCTTCTTTTCTTCTTAAGCTATTTAAAATGTAAAAGCTAATTTCGCAGTTACCAAAGCTACTGAAAATAAGTTACTCAGAGATTCAAGTTACAGTATTTTCCAAAAAAAATCTTCAATGTTAATACTTTACTGAACCTATGTGGTATTTTAAATCTTTAATATACCATATAAAATTAAGTTCTGGAATTTGATCAAAGATTGACTATTGATACCATTATGCCACTTTAAACTCTAAACTCTCTCTTTTTGGACAGCAGCATGGAGGTTGGTTAGAACACTTTGTCTTTCTTTTATTTTTTTAACTTGGCCATAATTATTCTTCTTTGCTCTGTTATGAGAGACATTTCTTAAATTATGCTCAACAAAGATTATTTCTCTTTTTTAAATAAATATTTTTATTTTATAATTATTTTATAAGTAATTTAATTTTACATACCAGCCGTGGATTCCCCTGTCCTCCTTCCTCCCATCCCCCAGTCTTCCCCCCCAACCCACCCTCCATTCTTACCTCCTCCAAGGCAAGGTCTGTCTCCCCTGGGGATTCAGCCCAGCCTGGTAGATGCAGTTGAGGCAGGTCCAGTCCCCTCCTCCCTGCACCAAGGCTGAGCAAAGTGTCTCAGTGTAGGCCCTAGGTTCCAAAAAGCCAGCTCATGCACCAAGGACAGGTCCTGGTCCCACTGCCTGGGGGCCTCCTAAACAGTTCAATCTCATCATCTGTCTCACTTATCCAGAGGGCCTGGTCAGTTCCATGGAGGCTCCTCAGCTATTGGTTCACAGTTCACGTGTTTCCGCTGGTTTGGGAGCAAGAGATATCGAGACCATGATTGGAAAAAGCACAGATTCTTTCTCTTTTAATGCAAGAGCACTCCATCTGTGGTTAGAAGACTGCTGCAAGGCTGAAGGAGCTGGTGAGAGAGCCCTAGAATAGTGGGGGCTTTTACTGAATCGGTTGAAACCTGCTCTCAGACCAGAACAATGTGACCAGTACCTCGAAGGAAACAGTTCATCTACATTCTTAGACCACCAAAGGAAAAAGCAACTGCTCTCAATGACTCTTGGTTTTGATTTTATGGTGACTTAAAGACTATTCTTGTGGGCTTAAACTCAGAATGGATGTTTGGGATAAGAGACAGCTAACTACATGTGTTACTCAAATTTACCTCCCTTTTATTTCTTGAATCTGAGCCTGGGTAGCCAGTTGCCTTCATTATTACCCTTCTTCATACTTCAGATCTGTGGGTGAGTAAAGCCTTGCTATTGGTTCCTCCTTATTCTCATAATCCAAAAGCACAGCCATAATCTATGTGGGTTTGCTTTTAAGTAGCAGCCACAGGCAGTTCTTGAACTGATTGACAAGTTTACTGTTGGTGTAATTTTTATTTATCATTAGGATGCATGTGCATAATATGTGAGTGTAGAGGGAAAGGAAACACGATTACCACAGTGCACATATGGAAATCAGAACAACTTGGTGGGTTCAGTTTTCTCCTTTCCAATTGACATAGGTTCCAGGGTTTTCATCACCCAGAAAGAAGGTGATCTAAAGCCAGGTACAAATTCAGATCAGGCATACTTGAAAAGTTTCTTCTATATAAGAGTTGAAAGACAGGTAAGAACCTCAATTTTGGATTGGACCTGTCTTTGGGAAACTTCAGATCTAACTCCATAAGTCGTGTCCATTTGGAATGTCACAGTGATGTTAAAAAAAAAATGAAAATTGTTACTTGGTGCCCTTTACATTGAGTCTTTAATGATTCATTTTACTGGAGGGAAAAACAAAGGAATCTAGGCAACAATTTATGTTAAATCAAACATGCCCCCCAACCTTGACATTGTGGATTGGACAAAATTGCAAGACCAAGAGTTCAGGGAGAGTGTTTTATAAGGATCACACTAAGACAGGTCCATTACTGTTGAAACACTCCTAGAAATATCTCTACCTTATTTTTCCTAGGTTTCTTGATTTGCTAAGTCACATGCATTATTATGCTGACAGCTAGACCTCTGTAATACCTGCAGTTTTTTGCATGTTAATCAGAACAAGTCACATTGTCCTCTCTTGTTCTCATTAGGCAGTGTGGCTGACTTGATACACACAATGGAGATCAATGAAGTGTCCTGTGAGTAATAGAATTCCCGAGCAACTTCTAAAACTTTGGAGAAAGGTCATTGCAAACGGAATAACAATGATACCTCTGCTAGTGAAATGATAGTCTATTTAAAATTTAAAACAAACCAAATTAATTTTGTTTGTATAAGATTCCTATTTTAAAATGGTATTTACCCTTGTTGTTCTCAGCATTTTAATTAAAAAATTGGATGTTTTGCAATTGGGGAGTTGGCTTATTGCATAAAAGTGTTGCTCTGCAAGCTTGAGGACCTGAGTTTGAATCCTTAGCATATATATATAAAACAGTTATGGCTAGAAATGTCTATAGATAATTTTATCTTATTACATTTGCACATTTATTTGAACAATAACTAAAATTTTCCTTTGGTTGAATAGATATACTTAATTAGAATAATATGCAACTCTGTCTTGAACAACGTAATTTTGATTTCCTACCTGATTTTCCAGCAACTTTGTGTGTGTGTGTGTGTGTGTGTGTGTGTGTGTGTGTGTGCATGGGTATATGCATGTGTATATGGATGCCCTCGCTCATGAATGCACATGTGGAGACCAGAGGCCAGAGCTAAGCAATGTGTATCTAACCTATTCCATTTTATTTTGTGAAATAGTCTCTTACTGAAACTGGAGATGTCTTTTTTCTGCTACATTGGCTGTCCAGTTGAAGCCCCTGAACATGCTTAGGCTTGCTCTACCCTATCCCAGCTCAGTGGTTACTGGCCCATGCTACCTAATTCTGATTCTACTTGTCTTCTGGGGATCAGAACCCAGGTCCTCAGACGTGGGCAGCAAGCACTTTACTCACTGAGCCGAGCCATCTGCCTAGCCCTTGAGCAACTTTAATAACAGTTTCAGAAACCTACTTTAAAATATTTTATTTAGTAGCTTTACTCAGAAGGAATGCCTTTTTAAGTTAGGTGACTTTTCTATTTATGGAATTTAAAAAAAAAGAAAAGATAGAGAATTTTAAAAGCACGTGTTTTGTAGCATTAGACTTCTACCAGGGATAAAATCCCTATAGAGCAGAAACTCATTGAAGTTTTTTAGAACTTCTTCCTTACTTTTACTATTCAGGCTCTCACTAACATTTTAACTGCACAGTTGAGAGGCTGGGAAATTGGGTGGAAAATAGCCATTGAGGGCTCAGAACCTGATCAGAGCGTATGTCAGCCTCATGAGGCTAATAAGAGAAAACTGTAACTCAGACATTGATAAACTAGGGACTTGCGGGCTCAAGATCCTGGATGGGAACACAGATCAGAGAGCCCCAGTTGAGGACTGTGGCTTTTCACTTGGAGCTATCCACTGATTCGTGAGTTTGAATTGACAGGATGAATAACTAAGCAGAACTTCTAAGAATATGAAATCCACTAACAGTCTATTCATGCCAAGTAGATACACACAAGAATCATGTCAGCAAAGTGGATGGCCCTGGTAAAAACGTCATGGTTTCAGCTGTCACCACCCCATGTCACAAGACAATGGCTTGCTTTTCTGTCTTTTAAAATTAACTCAAATTTCCTAAGCACTGAAGCCTTCCCTCTATCTCATTTTCTCTACTCCCTAAACATAAGTAAGTTCATTAACTCTTAACTACCAACGAGATATTTAAAAAAAAAGACTCTGAATAAGCATTTGGAATGTGTTCATGCAAAATTTCATGAAAATAGGGACACTATACTGTTTCAATGTTAAAAATTAACAAATGTGGAATGTTTAAGTATATTTATAAACAACTACAAAAATAAATGTTTTTATAACTAAAACATAAATACACTATTAAGGAATTTTAGAGAAGAAATAAAATAACCATGATTTCATATTCCATGGTTCATAAAATCTAATTCAAACCCAAACATGTTGTGAAAATGTGAGAAATCAATATATTTTGTGACTACAATTGAGAAGTCTTAAACTACATATTTGTGAGCAAAAGCTAGCACTTACCTAAAAAATGTATGACACACTAAGGCCAAATTATCCCTGAAATACTCAATATGGTATTAGCATATATAATTTAGCTAATGTAATACACAAGTTAACAGTACTAAGATTTATTTATTCTCTCATATTTACTGAATATATATATATATTTCTCTCACATATTAGTGAAGTTTCCCCTCCCTCCCCTCCCTCCCCTCCCTCCACTCCCTCCACTCCACATCTATGCTCCACCAGATCCATTCCTCCTCAGTTTCCCTTCAGAAAGAGCAAACTTCCAGGGATATCAACCAAGTATGACATGACAAAATGCAATAAGAATAGGTACAAAACCTTACATCAAGGCTCGATGAGGCAACCTTGTGCTGTGGCATGTCCTGTGTGCTATAAATATATGTTGCTATGATCGATTGATAAACAAAATGCTGATTGGCCAGTAGCCAGGCAGGAAGGATAATGTGGGCAGGACAAGGAGGAAGAGAATTCTGGGAGGTGGAAGGCTGAGGCAGGGAGATGCTACCAGCCACCATGAGAAGAAGCATGATGTAAAATATCAGTAAGCCATGAGCCACATGGCAAGGTATAGATTTATACAAATGGGTTAATTTAAGATATAAGAACAGATAGCAAGAAGCCTGCCACAGCCATACAGTTTATAAGTAATATAAGTCTCTGTGTGTTTACTTGGGGGATACAAGTGGGAGAAATTTGTCCCGACTGCTGGCAGGCTGGGACACAGGAAAACTTCAGCTACAACCTAGTAGGAGAAAACAGGTTCCAAAAACAGGAAAAAAGTCAGAGACAGACCCCACTCTCACTGTTTGGAGTTCTACAAGAATACTCAGCTACACAACCATAACATATTTTCAGAAGACCTAGGTCAGAACCAAACAGGCTCTGCAATTGTTGCTTTAATCTCTGTGAGCCCCAATGAACCCTGGTTAGTTGCTTCTGTGAGTTGTATTCTTGTGATGACCTTTACCCCTCTGATTCCTACAATCCTTCCTCCTTATCTTCTGCAGGATTCCCTGAGCTCTGTCTAATGTTTAGCTGTAACTCTGCATCTGCTCCTATCATTGCTGATGAAGCCTCCCTGATGAACATTATACTAGGCTTTGTCTATGAATAGATAAAGAAAATGTGGCATTTTTACACAATTGAGTATTACTCAGCTGTTAAAAAATGTGACACCATGAAATTTGCAGATAAATGGATGGAAAGAGATAAAAATCATCCAGAGCAAGGTAATCCAGACCTAGAAAGTCAAACATGATATATACTCACTTATAAGTGGATATTAGTTATAAAGTAAATGATAATCATGCTACAATTCACAGACATAGAGAGGCTAAATTAAAGGTGGGCTCAGGGGGAAAAAGCATGGCTCCCCTTGGGAAGAGGATATAAAATAGATTTTGAAGGTGGACTGGGGTCAGATGGGGATGGGAACAGGAGATATAAGGTGGGAGTGGAGGGATGGAGAAGGAGAATACTTGGAGAGAGGACTGGAATTGAGGGGGTGGGGGACATTCTGAGGAGATGGAATGGAAACTCCTTGGAATCTATGATGGTGACCCTAGAGAAGACTCCTAGTAAAGAGAGATATGGAACCTGAACCAGCTAACTTCTGTAACCAGGTGAGGCTTCCAGTTGAGGGACTTGGAAACCAACACAGCTGCAAAAACTTTGATCTACAATTTGTCCTGCAAGATGAACAGGGACAAAGGTGGCATAGAATTTGTAGGGATGGCCAACCAATGATGGATTCAACTTGAGATCAATGCCACAAGAGGGACCCAACTCCTGGCACTGCCTGGAGACCTAGGAACCAGAGACTGGATAGATCAGAATTAATATTTTTAAAATTGATTATTCCAGTGGAAACAAAAGGCAGATATGACCAAAAAATCAGACACCCTATAATGATTTAAAATGTTTAACAGAATAGGAACAAGATAACATTTCCTCAAACTCTGTTTCTAGAAAGCATTACAGTATTATAATTAATGTAGAAAAACTGGATCCTCATTACTAAAATATTGTGTAGGAGATAAGAAATCCACCCTCACCATAGGTAATGGGCTCCAGAAAGACAGCTCAAGCACCAGGGATAGATGCTCATCTCACATTCAGGACCCGTCAAAGAAATCCAGCTACACAACTGTTTCCTGTATGCAGAGGGACTGGTCCAATCTCATGTAGGTTCCACAGCTGTCAGTCTAAAGTTCATGAACACATACAAGCTTGGTTCAGTTGTCTCTGTACATTTCCCCATTGTGATCTTGAGCCCCTTACTCATAAAATCACTCTTCCCTTCTTCAACTGGACTCCTGGAGCTGCTCTGGTGCTTGGCTGTGGATCTCTGCATCTGCTTCTATCAGTTACTGGATGAAGGCTCTATGATGATAGTTAGGGTATTCACCAATCTGATCACTAGGGTAGGCCAGTTCAGGCACCCTCTCCACTACTGCTAGTAGTCTAATCTGGGGTCATCTTTCTGGATTCCTGGTCATTTCCCTAGCCCCGGCTTTCTCCTTAACCACATAATATCTCCCCCTCTAACAAGAAATCTCTTTTATTTCTCTCCCACTCCATCCCTTCCCCAGATCAACTATCTCTCAACTGAATGTACCAGGTTTTGCTGACTCCCCATGGGAGGCTTTACACTTTTGGAGGAAGGGATGGTGGGTGGGTCTGTGGAGGAAGGCTAGGGAAGGGGACCAGGAGGGATAAGAGGAGAATCTGTGGTTGGTATGTAAAATAATCTAAAAATTTTCTCAAATAAATTTAAAAAAAAAATTAGAAAATCTACCCTCATCACTTCCACTCAACATTTTATTGAGATTCTAGTCACCATACTTAGTTAACAAGATTAAGACATAACTATTTTTATTGGCAGATAACATAATTATGCAAATACAAATAATCTCAAATTGAACAATGTGTTAGCAATAACAAATGAGTTTCAAAAGGTTTATTATATAAAATTGAAAAGAAAAACCCACCATTTTTAGTAGCAATGTCAATAGGAAAGTGGAGTTAACACAATTCCACTTAAATAATATTAAAAATACTATTTTTTGGATAGAACTAGTACTCATACAATGTACAAAAAGCATGTCCTGGATGTGGTGAACTGTTAGCAAACTCAAATAACTTCATATTTAATATATGTACTGTATTACTTAATAGCATTTTATGAAATTCTAGAAGTAAAACATTTAAGTTGAAAATAATTTCTTCACAGAAATTCCACTTAAAGCCTCATTTTTTTAAAAATCCAAGCCAAATGTTGGCATTTAAACTCCACTGATCCATTTTCAATTTCAAGAGCTCACTGCCTTGGGGACAAAATTAAAAAAAAATCAAGTCACAAAGAAAACAGAGGAAATAGATGTCTTCTAAACACTTTCTTTGCAAACGTTGGAAACAGAAAAAAATAATATTTAAGGAAAAAATGAAAGACTTGGGTAGTTGTGGGCTTTAAAAGCATGATAAAGAATTTATCTGTCCCCAGGGTGTGGTTTTACATCATCTCTCTATATTTTCAGATGAACTGTCCAAGGAAGCAGTATGGAAACCTAGATATGAATACTGAGAAAATATGAAAAGCAAGGTAAAGAAAAACAATGTAGAAAAAAATAAGAGAAACTTTGTCTTAGAAAAGATACAGTAAGGCCTGAATTGAATGTGTGTTTGTTTTTTTTGGGGGGGAAGGTAATCAAAATGAGAACAGATTTAGGGACATTATAACTACAGAAATATATAGAATTAATGACAAAATCCTCAAAGAAATGGTGAGGGATCCATTCTTTCCTCTAGGCTTATTGGACATCAGTCCTTGAGGGTAAATGGGCAGAAGTAGCTTTTGTAGGCATCCTGTGAGCATGAATGGAGACAGCTGTCTGGGAGATTGCCTTCAGTAAAGCAGCTCAACTTTATATATTCCAGAGTATAAGGAATATATAGGATTGGGAAGCCTGGGGAAAAACCCTAGTTTGTATTAAGTGGCACACTCCTGTCATGCAGCTGGATTAGTGGAAGCATGGCCCTATCAAAATGGCTAGGGCATTTGTCTAATTGTCATGTGGGTCATCAGGGGAAGAGCATTTGTAGGGCACTGAGTCAAAAGTCACA